>NC_057813.1:312333118-312680874 GCF_018294505.1 Triticum aestivum | reverse complement strand
CACCCCCTCTCCTCTCCAGCTCCTCTCCCTCGCTCTCCCACGCCAAGGCCGACGCCATTGCCGCCACCCCCTCGCCGTAGCCACGCCCTCCGTCAACCCCACGCCGTGCCGCCGTGTCCAGGAGCTTCGCCGCCGTCCACTTCATCGAGCTAGCCGAGCCCCGTGTGCTCGAGCGGCCCGAGACCACCGCACCGACCTCACCCGAGCTCGCCGTCGCCGGAGATCCCCTTCAACGCTGTCGCCGCCTCAGCTCGTCCCCGACCCCGCCGGTGGCCTCTACGGGAGCGCTGTGAGCCTAGCTACCCCTCCGACCCTCTCTCTCTCATTCCCGAGCCATGTAGCCACCGCACGAAGATCACACGCACGCACCGCCGCGGATCTCGTCGCCGACGTGCTTCCGGCCATCCTCCGGCCAACCCGCGGTGTCCAACGCACTCACCACGCTGCTTTAGGCCCAACCGTGCACTCCCCGCACCTCACCGATCCCCCTAGCGACAAGTTCGACTTTGGCCGAACTCCGGTGGCCGCCAAAGTCGTCGCCGGCGCCAACTCCGGCCACCCCGACCCCAACGGACTCCACCAAGAGCTGCGGCTCGACCTCAGCTCCGCTCCGGTGCCCTCCGCGGCTCGTTTGGTTGCCGGAACGGCAAAAATCACTTCCGCCGCCGCGTCGGGCTCGCCGGCGGCTAAACGCCGGTGCGGCCGACCCGGGTTTGACCACGGGTGGGCCCTGGTTGACTCCCCTGAGTCAATGACAGGTGGGGCCCAGCCCTGTTAATTAAACAGGTTTAGTTTTAATTAAACTTTAATTAAAATAATCACCCTGACATGCGGGACCCACTGTCAGGTTTGACCCTGACGTGTTCTGTTGACCTGCTGACGTCACACTGCCGTCAGGCTGACGCAATAATTGATTTTCTGGAATTATTCTAATATAGAAAATTCCAGAATATAATTTAAACTTCAAAAATTCATAACTTTTATTCTGTAACTCCAAATCAGACAAATTATATATGAAAAATGATCAGAAAAATCCAATCTATCCATCTGTACTATTTTCATGCATGACTAAACAAGTTAACTTGATGTTTAATGCAGAACAAGGAAAAACACTTTAAAGGGCCATGTTTGAGTTTGAAATTTGAATCTTTGATTCAAATTGGTTCAAACCCTTCTGGTCTTAGTTGCATTATCCCAACACACTCATATTGCTATGTTTCATGCATGCATCATATTGTTGCACATTGTTTGGTGATGGTTGTATATCGGTGTTCTTGCGGCAAGATCTGCCCCCGAGGAGTACCGTGATTACCCTAACGAAGAACCGTATCAGTGCATCGAACCATCAGGCAAGCAACCAAGCATTTGATCATATCGATACAATCCCATGTTCTCGCTCCTGCTCTCTTTTACTGCATTAAGACAACGCGTTTCAAACTGCTGTGTGCTACGGTAGTTGAACCCACTTCCTCTACATGACCTGTCATTGCCACAGTAACTAGATGAAACCCACTAGCATGTGTAGGAGTTGATTGAGCCATATGTATGTGTTGTTCCTACCTTGCTATGCCTGCTATGCTTAGAGTCGTGTCAGGTCTGGTTCATCTAGGTGATGGGCTAGAGTGAAATGTTTATGTCGGTAATGAGAGTGGTGTGGTGAACACGATTTGGTAAAGGTATCGATGAGAGGCCATGTAGGAGTACATGGTGGGTTGTTTCATTGAAGCCGACCTTAAGCACTGAGATCTGTATGTGTGATTTAAGATACAGCTACTACCATGCATTGGGCCCTGAAATATGACCCCGCTCGACTTCTTATTCACCCTAGCTCTCTGTCCAGGAGTTGCAAGTAGTTTCTAGTGTTTGTAGCCTACTGGAGGCCGTGGACAGCGCTGACCGTAGGGGTGGGCTGTGATGCGGTAGGTACGTGGCCGGGTGTACCGAATACCCGTTAGGTATCTCGGGAACCCTGTTCACATCGTTCGGGGCCGTATGGGAAACCTCGGCCGGACTCCCTGCGGATGGAACCTGGATAGGCGATAAACCTGGACTAGAGGCTTAGGTGTTTAGGTAGGTCGTGGTCTACACCCACGTCGGCTTTCGCTTGAAGTCTGCCGAGCACATGTCGTGTGCAGACGCTAAGTGGTGGAAACATGTATGAAGAAGTACACCCCTGCAGGGTTATCATGATCTATTCGAATAGCCGCGTCCGCGGTAAAGGACTACTTGGTTGCCTATATAGTTCATAGACAAGTAAATGGAAACTGCTAAAAGCCTCAAGATAAGTGTGAGTGCCGAGGATGGCTCTACCGTAGGGAGACGGAGGTGGATCCTCGGTAGTGTATTGAAGTGGTGAGTAGTGGACTCGTGTACGCAAAACCATTTCAAGTTGGAGTTTCGTAGATTAGCCTAGCCAAGAGTCAAAGCTGGCTTGCTGCAACAACTCCACCAACCCTTCTTGATAATATGCATGTATGTAGGTTCTGATGTAAGTCTTGCTGAGTACCTTTGTACTCATGTTGCTATAATTTACATTTTACAGAAGACGCTGCAACCCCTTCTGATGGGTTCTACGTAGACGTTGACATCAACGAGTAGGCTAAAGGCCCAGGTGGTGATCCTAAGCTTGTGAAGGACCACGTAGTATAGCTAGGCTTTCCAAGCCTCTTTTATCTTTCTAGTTGTCTGTACTCAGACAAGTTACTTCCGCTGCTGGTTTGTATGACTGTATGACTTGAATGTTGGGTTGTGTGACCCGTACCTTTGTGTATGTTATGTATGGCTCTCTGAGCCTTAAATAAAGTACTTGTGTCGTAGAGTCATGTTGTGATGCTTCGTTGTATTTGCACATATCGAGCATATTGTGTGTATGATTGAAATGCTTGGTATGTGTGGGATCTGACTATCTAGTTGTTTATCTTTAGTAGCCTCTCTTACCGGGAAATGTCTCCTGGTGTTACCGCTGAGCCATGGTAGCTTGCTACTGCTCTGGAACACTTAGGCTGGCCGGCATGTGTCCTTCCTCGTTCCGGTGTCTGTCCCTTCGGGGAAATGTCACGCATTGAGTACCGGAGTCCTGTTAGCCCGCTACAGCCCGGTTTACCGGAGTCCTGCTAGCCCAGTGCTACAGCCCGGACCCACTTGCTGATGACCGACACGTTCGAAGCTGGGTCATGGATGCCTGTCCCTGTAAGTCTGTGCCACTTTGGGTTTACGACTAGTCATGTCAGCCTGGGCTCCTTATCATATGGATGCTAGCGACACTATCATATACATGAGCCAAAAGGCGCAAACGGTCCTGGGCAAAGGTAAGGCGACACCCGTGGGGATACCGTGCGTGAGGCCGCAAAGTGATATGAGGTGTTACCGGCTAGATCGATGTGACATCGAGTCGGGGTCCTGACATGAGGTTCATTGTGATGCTAGTGGTACCGGAAGTGGCGGAGTTTTGATGCAAGAAAAGTGAGATATTGCATATTTTAGTGAAAAACTCTCCGGTGCTCAACTTAACTATCCCATCTATGACAAAGAATTGTATGCCTTAGTGCGTGTGTTACATGTGTGGGAGCATTACCTTAGACCGCATGAGTTTGTCATACATACCGATCATGAAACACTTAAATACCTCAAAGGTCAAACCAAATTGAATAAATGACATTCTAAATGGAGTGAATTCATTGAATCTTTTACCTATGTGATAAAGTACATTAAGGGCAAAGAAAACATGGTGGCGGATGCCCTTTCCGGCAAATGCATGTTACTTACTCAACTTGAATTGAATGTAGTTGGATTTGATCATATCAAAGATTTGTATGAGGGTGATGTGACTTTTGCTACTCCTTATGCTAAGTGTGTGATGCATATTTCTTAGGAAAGATATTATATCAAAGATGGTTATCTTATGAAAGCTAACAAACTATGCATTCCCGAATCTTCTCTTTGTTTGCTCCTTTTGCAAGAGGCTCATGGAGGCGGACTCATGGGACACTTTGTACGCGACAAGACTTTCCCCACACTCTCCAAGAACTATTATTGGCCCAAGATGTTTCGCGATGTCGCCCGCTTCATCAACTGGTGCTCTACATGTTGCAAAGCTAAGTCACACTCTCAATCCCATGGTTTACATATGCCTTTACCTATTCCACATCAACCTTGGGAAGACATTAGCATGGATTTTGTGCTTGGATTACCTAGGACTCAAAATGGCAAGGACTCCGTTTTTGTTGTTGTGGACCGATTCTCTAAAATGGCTCATTTTATCCCATGCAATAAGATAGACGACGCCTCACATGTTGCCAATCTTTTTTGTAGGGAAATCTTGCAGTTGCTCGGTGTACCAAAGACAATTGTGTCGGATCGAGACGTCAAGTTCTTAAGCTACTTTTGGAAGACGCTACGCACCAAGCTCGGGATCAAGCTACTATTCTCCACGGCATATCATCCTCAAACCGATGGCCAAACGGAAGTCACCAACTGGACGCTTGCAACTCTCCCACATGTGTTGATCAAGAAGAACATCAAGGAGTGGGAGGAGTGCCTACCCATCGCTGAGTACGCCTACAACCGTGCAAGACACTCTACAACCGGCAAGTCCCCCTTCGAGGTCGTCTACGGTTTCAACCCTTTGTCGCCATTGGATATCCTCCCTCTACCGCTTCAAGAACGAGCCAACATGGACGCAAGCGCAAGAGCCGCCTACCTCAAGAAGATGCATGAAGAAACACGTTCCACGATCGAGCGCCATGTACAATGCCTCACCGTCAAGCTCAACATCAACAAGTCTCCGATGGTGTTCCAACCGGGTGATCAAGTATGGATACATCTCCGCAAAGACCGCTTCCCCAAGGAATGCAAGTCCAAGCTACTCCCAAGAGCCGACAGACAATTCAAGGTGATCGCACGCTACAACGACAATGCCTACAAGGTCGACATCCCACGTGACAAGTACAACGTTAGCGACATCTTCAACGTCAAAGACTTGGCCAAGTACCATGGTGATGAAGAACACGATCCGTGGACGGATCTCTCCCAAGGGGGGGAAGATGATGCAGAGCATCCCTCGACTACTCGCAGCAACACTCCATCACCATCGCAAGCACCAAGTGGACCAATGACAAGAGCACGTGCACGCGCCATCGAGAACGAGGTGAACTCTTCCCTATTTAACTATCGTTTGGATTCGTGTGAGGATTGGATTCTACCTCAAACGGAAACATTGTTCATGCTTAGGTACCAAGAAGATGATAGTGAGAAGGAGAGGATGGAGATTAAAGCAACCACGAAGCAAGGGAAAGAAACAAAAGAAGGAGAAGAAGCAAGGGCCACAACCCTTGGACACCCCGGGTGCCCGGCCTCCTTGGCCCCGGGTGCCCAGCCTCGGCCTGGGAGATGCGCCAGCCGGACCCGGGTGCCCGGCCCCAAGGCCCCGGGTGCCCAGTCCCCTCCGCTGGGCCTCAGCCAGCCCACCCCGGGTGCCCGGCCAACTGGCCCCGGGTGCCCGGCCGGACCTGGGCCACGCCAACACCTCCACCGGGTGCCAGGGCCCTCAACCCAGGGTGCCCAGCCTGCTCCGCCCAGCCGTTGGTGGCCATCCCAGGTGCCCGGGCCTTGGCTCCTCGGGTGCCCGGTCCGCCTCCCTCCGGAGCCCCTGACCGGTGTGGGTGCCCGGCCGGTTCCACCCCGGGTGCCCGGACTCCTCCTCCATGGCCACGCGTTTTAGGGACTTTTTGGTCCTTTGTATCCCTTTTCCCCCAAGTTTTGTCCCTAGGCTTTACATATCCATTCCCTAGCTCTTTTGGAAGGTTAGCAAAGTATTAGATCAAACATTGTGAGCTCTGCTCCTTGTATCCCCTCCTCTTTGGAGATCAAGCCCCCACCTAGGGAAGAATCCTTTGTATTGTCAAGGCCTCCTCTTGGAGAAGAACATCATCAAGACTTCACCTAGTGGGAATAACTTACCTAGTGCTATTATCCTTGGATTGATCTTGTAATCTTGTGGATCTCATGTATGCTACTCTAGTGGATGTGATATTTGGGTTTGTTTGAAAGTTTTGATCTTGTGTTCTTGAGTGTTTTTCCTCCTTTTCCCCCTCCAAGTGTGCAAAGATCCCACCTAGGGTTTGACCCTACAATAGATTGTTTGAAGGGCTTGAGCTAGCTGATGAAGGTTCTTTGAATGGAACTGACATGCTTCACACTTGGTTACTATTGAGGTTGCATCCTGGAGGGCAGTGGGCTAGAAGAAACCTTGCCGGCGAGCGAAATCGACCCTGTGTGGGAGCCACACATGCCTCCATGTATCTCTGCCAATAGCTCCAGTCCTTCCTCCCGGGGAATGCACTTCAATTTCACTCTGTTTGGTCTTTTTCTGTACAGAACATTGTCAACAAACTTATACATGGCAGACCGATGGGCTATTTTCTCCGCTTCTCCCTGCTCCTCAGGAAGCTCCTCTATTTGGAGGAATCGAATGGTATGCTGTGCCCATGCCGGAGCCTGGGGCTCGACGGCAAGGACTAAAGGCATTTCCTCTGCCATGGGAGCGACTGTCTCTACGGCCAGGGCTTGACGCCTTGTCGGAGTCGGTTGCCCCATGGCAGGCTCAGTGTCCACGACAACATCTTTGCCAGTGGCTCCTGGGAGCCCGGTGGGAAAGTACTTGCCGGGGCCTGATTTCCTCTGCTTGTTTTGCTCTGTCGATGGTTCAACGGATGGTTGAGTTAACCGAAGCACAAAAGTACCTGGTTCCACAGGTAGTTTGAAGCCAGCACGCTCCGACAGGTAGTCGGCGATGTTGTTCTCCACTCGGGGAACATGCTCTGCTTGTATACCGTCAAAACGCTCCTCCGGCTTCTTCACCTCATCTACGTAGGCCTCCATCAATGGGCTTTGATAATCCTTGTTGACTTGCCTGACGATAAGCTGTGAATCACCCCTGACGATGAGCTTCTTGATCCCGAGGTCTGCCACGATCCTGAGACCGGCAAGCAACCGCACATATTCAACAGTGTTGTTCCATAACATCTCCTTGGGAAAGTGCATTTGGATTACATACTTGAGGTGCTCTCCGGTGGGTGTGACGAGGAACACACCAGCACCGGCGCCTTGCAGCAACAAAGCCCATCAAAGTACATAATCCAGTCGTGACTTGATTCTTTGCCGGGAAGAGTGGTCTCCTGGATCTCTTCATCGGGCGTCGAGGTCCACTCTGCAATGAACTCTGCCAAGACTCTGCTCTGGATGGTCGAAGTAGTTTCAAACTTCAAACCAAAGCTCAACAGCTCCAAGGCCCATTCCATAATCCTCCCGGTTGCATCCGTGTTATGCAGTATCCGTTGCAACGGGAGGCGGGTGACGACGGTGATCACATGCGCTTGGAAGTAATGACGGAGCTTCCTCGAGGCCATAAGGAGGCCGAAGAGCAATTTCTGCACACCGGAGTACCTTGACCTAGCCCCCTGCAAGAGGGAGCTAACAAAGTAAACCGGGTGCTGCATCATCTTCTTGTTCTTCACCACTTCCTTTGGTTGCGCAGGCCCTGTCCCGCCAGCGTCAGACCCTTCCCGGGGCCTCGCCTTGCATGTACCAGGCCCTGCCGGGGGGAGCTCTGGCTCGCCATCCGCTAGTCCTGCCGTTGCCACTGCCCCTTTGTCGACCTCCCTCTGCGCCACTAGCACGGCGCTGACCACTTGATTCGTTGCCGCTAGGTACATCAGCAACGGCTCTTGTGGTTTAGGCGCAACCAGTATCGGTGTGGAGGAGAGGTATTTCTTCAAATCCTGCAGCGCTGCTTCGGCCTTTGGGGTCTATTCCATTGGACTCGCCTTTTTGAAGAATTTGAAAAAGGGAAGGGCACGCTCAGCAGACTTTGAGATGAATCTGCTCATGGCGGCAACGCAGCTAGTGAGCCGACGCACATCCTTGATCCGCCTAGGCGCCTCAATCTGCTCAATGGCCTTGATCTTGTATGGATTCGCCTCGATCCCACGTTGTGACACAAAGAACCCGAGAAGTTCGCCGTACGGAACGCCAAAGACACACTTCTCAGGGTTCAGCTTGAGGTTGATCTGGCGCAAATTTGCAAGCGTCTCTTCCAAATCTTGTACAAGTGTTGCCTGGTCCTTGGTTTTGACCACTATGTCATCCATATAAGCCTCCATATTTCTATGTAGCTCGGGCTCAAAACCAATTTGGACTGCTCTTGCAAATGTTGATCAAGCACTCTTCAACCTGAAAGGCATCCGTAAAAAGCAATACGTACCACACACGGTGATGAATGATGTCTTCTCTTCATCTTCTCTCGTCATGAAAATCTGGTGGTATCCTAAGTAGGCATCAAGGAATGATAACAAGTCACACCCGGCCATGGAGTCAACAATCTGGTCAATGCACGGCAACGGGAAAGGGTCTTTTGGACATGCCTTATTGATATCTGATGTAGGGCGGAACCCTAGGAGCCGATCTTTCACGTTTGGAGTGGATCCTATGGGGAATCATGAAGAACGCGTGGAAAAACACGAGGAAAACATGGGGAGGAACGAGAGAAACACTCAACCGACAACAGATCAATCACACAAGGTCTAGATCATCGAAGCACGAGTAGCACGAGATACAAAGTCAACAACGGACGATACAAGTGGCGGTAGCTCATCTCCGAGAGGAGGTCTTTAATCCACGAGGGATCTTCCCGTAAAGGGGTCTTGAATCCGAATGGATCTTCTCCGAAGAGGCACGGTCCCTCACGTGGAGTAGATCCGGTATGGATGAGGTATGCTCTATCTCAAATGAGCTATCATAAAAGCTAACCCTAACTAGGAGGAGGTGGAGGAGTATATATAGTCATGGTCCACGAAGGGGTAAGTGGGGGATATATGGACTCGGTCCAATACACTGTGCGCAGACAGGCGTCGGACGTCCGGTGTGTTCCGGTCGTTCGGAGGCTCGGGAAGGTCCGGACGTCCGGAGATGTCGGACTTCCTTAGTTTCGGCTCGGGTGCTGGTCGTTCGGTCGTCCGGTGGCTTCGGTCGTCCGTGGCCCTGGGAGTCGTCGGACGTCCGGTCCTCGTCGGTCGTCCGACCGCTGTAGCATTCACGGGCTGACTCTTCAGGCTAGTGGAGGCTCCAGGCATCGGACATCCGGCGGGGTCCGGTCATCCGGAGGCTATAGACTTCGGGCAGCTTCTTCTCTTGGTCCTTGTACTTGGCGTCCTTGCTAGCTCGTCCGTTGGATGTGGTAGTTCCGTGGCTTTCCTCCAAGTACATGATCATGCATAGCACACACATTGGAGGTAGTAGCCATGTCTCACATGTAGAAAGTGAAGGTTCGGAGAGGAGCGAGTTCACCTTGTGTCCAATGGTGCATAGTTGAGGTCTCGTCATAAGTCCACTTGGGGTTTGGAGAGTAGTCGGAGTGTATATGGGGATGAACGTGGGATGCTCCGCATCATCTGTCCCCCCTTGGGAAAGATCCGACCTCGGATCATGATCCTCATCACCATGGAAATGGTTGTCGTGGACGGACTTGTAGTTGGACATCGATGAAAGCATTGCGCAATCCAAGTAGTCCAAGGTGTAGCCAGAGTGATAGACATGCAAAAAGAGCAAACACAAGCAACACTCGGAAATACAATGGTTAGCGCACACAAAGTGTCCATCATGCAAGAATGAGTCCGTGCGGCAAGATTGGTCATGACAAAGAGGATGAAGCTTATCAAGATGATCTAGAATGAGATGCAAAGCATTCATGGGAGGAAATGCAATCATTGTGCACACAAATGTGTTGTAAATACAATCAATGCAACCACGGTGCAAAATGATGTCATAGTGAGACGGTTTATCAATAGCATGAACATGGCAATGGATGCTCAATATGTGTAAGCTATCATGCAATTGATGGTGGACAATATGATAATGATGTATGAATATGCCATCAAGGTAGATCACAACAAATTTGCTAAGGAAGTGCACAAGCTCATATATCATGGATGACACGGAAATAGATGCAACAAGACAAGCATAATGTGAGTCAATCCATGCATGGGGTGCAAACTTGTGGTGAGTATGATATGTCCATCGAGCATGACATGTATGAGCACAATCAACAAATATGGAGGTGTTGGTGTACCAAAGCTCGATGTCGAGGCATGAGTGGAGTTCCGAAGGTGCATCTAATAAGTGTGAGCGCTCCTCAATGTGAAAGTCCATGTAGCCAATCTCCATTGTCGCTCCTCCGTTCACGAGATGTATCATGTAGACAACAAGAAGGAAACAACAATGAAAGAGTGACCCATCCAATATGCGTATTTGAGGATGGCTCAAAGAGAAGGAGGTCATGATGAAGTCATGTAAATAGGGTAGGGTCATGGACCTGTCCAAGGTACCCTCCCCGAGGACATCTTTTAGAAGAAGCCGTCTTCCAGTCGACCAAGAGGGACTCCACTCGACGGACTAGAAGACGCTCGACAAACCTGAAGACACTCGACCATGAAGACTCGCTCGACCACCAGGAGTTCAAGATCTACTCCATATCCAAACGGTCTGTAATTAAGTAGTCTTTATGGTCATGATGACACTTTATGTAAGGCGTTACCAGTAAAGCCAGACCTTAATGTACTTTAACCCTCCGCTACGTGGGCTGGCTGGGGTCTTGGCATTGTCTATATAAGCCACCCCCTCCACTGGCAGAAGGGCTCGCACCCCCGTAACTCTCACACATATAATCCAGTCGACCGCCTCCGGGCTCCGAGACGTAGGGCTGTTACTTCTTTCGAGAAGGGCCTGAACTCGTAAAACACTTGTGTGCACAACTACTCCACAGCTAGGATCTTGCCTCTCCTTAGTACCCCCCTACATTACTGTCAGACTTACAACCACGACAGTTGGCGCCCACCGTGGGGCCGGTGTCTTAGCGACTTATTGGAGAAGTTGCAATCTTTTTGATTCCCATCATCATGGTTTCCGGTGGAGTTTTGGTTGAGGGCCGCGAGATCCGTCTCAGCGCGCTCACATTCGTCGCCGACGACTCTGCCTGGCTGCAGGAGGCTCCGCTCGACGTGGATGCTCTCCTGGTCTGCGAAGCTACGCACTTTTGAGCATGCGTCTGCGGCGTCCTTCTGCGGCAACCGTCAACCCAATATCGGCCAGTTTTCGTGTCATCCTCCCTCCCCGCTTCCGGCAGGCGTAAGTGCTCCGGTCGGTCGAGGCTTCAGCGGTGGGTGAGACACGCGGTGGCTCGCCAGTCGACCACCGCCCAAGTCGCGGCAATCGAGCCCGACGAATCTCTCTATGGCCTGTTCGACCTATCGACTGGCTCCGCAGAGACTGCATCTGAGTGCGACAGCAGTGATCCAGCGGCGGAGGTCCTGATGGTCAATGGACCGCACGCTCCCCCCGGCTTTCCTGGCGCCGAGGGAGGCAACGGCGGAGGCAATCCATTGCACGACCATGAGGAATATCTCCCCGAGCCCCTCAATTCACAGCAGAGGGAAGAGCTTCGCCGCCGGAACATGGATGCGCTTCACACTCCGATCATTGGAGAAACCCCTGAGGCTCGCGCCTTAGAGGACGCGCGCTTGGCCAACCTGGCTGAGCGCACTCGACTGGAGAACCTTCAGCGGGCACTCAACGAGCGCGCGCGGCAACGGATTCCAGACTCCAGTCAACGCCAACTCTTTAAACCTCCGACTCAGGTATATCAAACTCCGATTCAGAATTTAGCAGTTGCAGCCCGTATAGCAGCGTCGATTCAGCCTTCCCAGTCAGAGGCTGGCAGAGGCTTGATGCAGATCAGGGATTTGCTCCGGGCAGCAGGAGATCAGAATTCAGCTGTATCGCAGTCACGGAACAGGATTCACAGCAGATCCGTGGCGGTGAATACGGTCCAGTCGGCTCATAGCCCCAGATCACCCCCGAGGCATGAAGGGTGTGGCGACCGGCACGATCAGTACCGGAACTATGAGCAGTATGATCACCGATTCGATCGCAACGATCGACATCGAGTGCCCACTCCTCCCCCAAGGGGTGGATCATATGTGCCTCGACAGCAGGATGATAGACGCCAGCACAGTTGCGGGCGAAGGATTCCAGTCAACCCCAGGGAACCAGGCTTTGATGCGAGATCCATCATCGTTCAAGGTTTGGTCGACCGGAACAGAGCCCACAGAGAGGGTAATGACAGAGATGTACCCACCAGCAGCCGAGTGCATGTCTCCGGACTAGAGTGTTTCAACAGAGCCATCAGAGCCGCGGTGATTCCTCCCAACTTCAGGTTGGCGACAGGAGTCAGCAAGTTCAACAGTGAGTCCAAGCCTAATACTTGGCTTGAGGACTACCGAGTGGCTGTTCAGATCGGCGGCGGGAATGACGAGGTGGCCATGAAGCATCTGCCTCTTATGTTGGAAGGGTCAGCCAGAGCATGGCTGAATCAATTGACACCCAGCAGCATTTATACGTGGGAAGACCTCTCTCTCGAGTGTTTGTCAGGACGTTCGAAGGAATGTGCAAGCGACCAGCAGGATTGACAGAGCTGCAATCTTGTGTGCAGAAGTCGAATGAGACTCTGAGGGATTACATCCAGAGATGGATCACACTGCATCACACGGTAGATAATGTATCTGATCACCAGGCAGTTTGCGCCTTCAAGGAGGGCGTAAAGTACAGAGAGCTAAGCCTGAAATTCGGTCGAACCGGAAACATGTCTCTGAGTCGAATGATGGAAATAGCCACCAAATATGCCAATGGTGAGGAAGAGGATCGGCTCCGGAGCGGCAAGCATAAGTCAGTCGCCCAGGACACCGGAGGCAGAAATTCCAGTCGGAAGCAAAAGCGTAAAGCCGAGCCAGCCGCTCCTGGAGAAGCCTTGGCCCTGAATCAAGGAAAGTTCAAAGGGAAGCCTAAGGGGCCTTGGAACCCCAAGAAAGTAAAAGATAAAGAAGGAAATGACGTGATGGATTTGCCATGTCACATCCACACCAAGAAAGATGAAGAGGGTAATTTCATTTACCCGAAGCATACCACTCGACAGTGTCGACTCCTGATATAGCAGTTCCAAGGGAAGCAGTCCAAGGACAAAGAAAAAGAGTCATACAAGGTTGAGGACAAGGAGGACAGTGACGAGGAATATCCGCAAGTCAATTCCACCTTGATGATTTTTGCTGATGTTGAGAGCAAAAACCGACTGAAAGTTATAAATCGAGAAGTGAATATGGCTGCTCCGTCAACACCCAATTATCTGAAGTGGTCTCAGACTGCCATTACATTCGACCAATCTGATCACCCGACGCACATTGCCACCCCTGGGAGGCAAGCGTTGGTGGTCGACCCAGTCGTTGAGGGCACTCGACTAACCAAAGTGTTGATGGATGGCGACAGCAGTTTGAATATACTGTATGCTGAGTCGCTGAAAGGGATGGGCATTCCGATGTCCAGACTGAGCACAAGCAACATGAGTTTCTATGGAGTCATCCCTGGCAAGAAGGCCGCATCACTCGGCCAGATTGCTCTTGATGTGGTTTTTGGTGATTCAAAGAATTTCCGCAAAGAGAAGCTGACATTTGAGGTTGTGGATTTCCAGAGTGCCTACCATGCTATTTTGGGCAGGCCAGCTTATGCGCGTTTTATGGCTCGACCATGTTACGTGTACCTCAAACTAAAGATGCCTGGCCCTAAAGGCCTGATCACTATCACTGGTAACTGCAAGATGGCGGAAGAGTGCTTCCAGAAAGGCTCAAAGATCGCCGATGCTCAGATGGTGGCAGAAGAGTGGCAGGAACACCAGAGGAATGCAGACCCGAGTGATTTGTTGCGAGCCAAAAAGCCTGCTACGGAATCAGCATTCCAGTCGTCTGGTGAGACAAAACCAGTTCACATCCACCCGACCGACCCCAACGCTGCTCCGACTCATATCTCCACAACACTCGACCCCAAATAGGAAGAAGCGCTCATCCAGTTCCTCCGTGAGAACTGGGACATCTTTGCATGGAAACCTTCTAACATGCCGGGTGTACCCAGGGGACTGGCTGAGCATCGTCCGCGAGTCGATTCGAAGGCAAAACCTGTGAAGGAACATCTGCGACGGTCCGCCGTCCAGAAAAGGAAGGCTATTGGCGAAGAAGTGGCTCGGCTCCTAGCAGCGGAGTTTATCCGAGAGATTTACCACTCCGAGTGGCTCACCAATGTCGTCATGGTCCCCAAAAAGGACAATTCGCTTCGCATGTGCATCAATTTTAAGCATATCAATCGGGCCTACCCGAAAGACCATTTTCCTCTTCCCCGCATCGACCAAATAGTCGACTCGACTACGGGATGTGAGTGACTGTCTTTTTTGGACGCTTATTCCGGGTACCATCAGATCCGTCTGTTTGGACCCGATGAGATCAAAATAGCTTTCATCACCCCATTCGGGTGCTTCTGTTATGTCACCATGCCATTCGGCCTCAAGAATGCCGGAGCCACATTCATGAGGATGATTCAGAAGTGTTTGCTCACTTAAATCAGTCAGAATGCGGAGGCGTACATGGATGACATTGTGGTCAAGTCACGGAAAGGTTCCGACCTGCTGACTGACCTCGCTGAAACATTTGCCAACCTCAGGAGGTACGATATCAAGCTTAACCCATCCAAGTGCACATTCGGAGTTCCTGGTGGAAAGTTACTCGGTTTTCTCATTTCTGAACGAGGAATCGATGCAAACCCAGAGAAAGTAGGCACTATACTCCAAATGAAACGACCTGTGCGTGTGCACGATGTTCAGAAGCTTACTAGTTGCTTGGCCGCTTTAAGTCGATTCATCTCTCGTCTTAGTGAGAAGGCATTGCCTCTTTACCGACTGATGAAGAAGTCAGACAAGTTCGAGTGGACTCCTGAAGCTGACGCAGCGTTTGTAGAGCTAAAAACCCTGCTTTCCACCCAGCCGGTGCTTGCTGCCCCGATCAGCAAAGAGCCTTTGCTGCTTTATATTGCAGCCACAAGACAAGTCGTCAGTACTGTACTTACGGTCGAGCGGGAAGAAGAAGGGAAAGCCTTCAAAGTTTAGCGCCCAGTATATTACATTTCCGATGTCTTGACCCCATCCAAGCAACGATACCCTCATTATCAGAAGCTTGTATATGGGATTTATATGACCACGAAGAAAGTTGCTCACTACTTCTCTGACCATATCATCACAGTCGTCAGCGATGCCCCCTTATCAGAGATTCTGCACAACAGAGACGCAACTGGTCGAGTGGCAAAATGGGTGATTGAACTCCTTCCCCTGGATATTAGATTTGAGGCAAAGAAAGCTATCAAGTCCCAAGCAATAGCAGATTTCCTCGCCGAGTGGACTGAACAGCAGTTACCGACTCAAGTTCACTCGGAGCACTGGACTATGTTCTTCGATGGCTCCAAAATGCTGAATGGTTCCGGTGTCGGGGTAGTGTTGGTTTGCCCCCGAGGAGATAAGCTCAGATACGTATTCCAGATTCACTTTGATTCCTCCAACAATGAGGCAGAATACAAAGCACTCTTGTATGGGTTGTGTATGGCCATTTCACTCGGCGTCCATCGCCTCATGGTCTACGGTGACTCGGATTTGGTGGTCAACCAAGTGATGAAGGAGTGGGACGTCAGAAGCCCAGCCATGACTGGTTACTGCAATGCAGTCAGAAAGCTGGAGAAGAAATTTGAGGGATTAAAGCTCCATCACGTTTCCCGACTGAAAAATCGAGCAGCTGATGACTTGGAGAAGATAGGTTCCAAAAGAGAAGCCATTCCGAGTGGCGTGTTTTTGGAGCATGTTCACACGCTGTCGGTTCAAGAAGATCCTTTCACTGAGGAAGCCCCGCAGCCAAAAAGCGCCACAGATCCGACTGAAGTCGAGGTCCCAGCTGTGGTCGACTTAATCATGGAAGTTCTGGTCATCACTCCCGACTGGACAGTGCCCTATATCGCCTATATTCTGAGGAAAGAGCTCCCCGAGAATGAAGAAGAGGCTCGGGAGATCGTCCGCCAATCCAAAGCCTTTACTGTCATGAGGGGACAATTGTACAGAGAAAGCGCGACTGGGGTCAGCCAAACATGCATAACACCGGAAGAGGGTCGAATGATTCTCAATGACATCCACTTGGGGACCTGTGGCCATCATGCGTCCTCTCGGACCATCGTGGCTAAAGCATACCGAGCGGGTTTTTACTGGCCTAGAGCAAATAAAATGGCGAAAGAGATAGTTGACAAGTGCGAAGGTTGTCAGTTCTACTCCAACATGTCACACAAACCTTCCTCAGCCTTGAAGACCATCCCGATCGTCTGGCCTTTCGCTGTTTGGGGTTTAGATATGGTTGGACCACTGAGGACTGGCAGGAGCGGCTTCACCCATGTACTAGTGGCAGTCGACAAGTTCACCAAGTGGATCGAGGCCAAACCCATTAAAAATCTTGATGCAAGCACTGCCATCAGCTTCATCCGAGAATTAATATTCAGATATGGAGTTCCGCATAGTATCATCACTGATAATGGGTCAAACTTCGACTCCGATCAATTCAAAGCTTTCTGCGCTTCCCAAGGCACACGAGTCGACTACGCTTCAGTCGCCCACCCTCAGTCGAATGGACAAGCAGAAAGAGCAAACGACCTGATTCTCAAAGGACTGAAACCTCGGTTGATGCGCGATCTTAAGCACGCAGCAGGCGCGTGGGTCGACAAACTTCCATCAGTTCTTTGGGGATTGAGGACTACTCCAAATCGGTCGACCGGGAGGACTCCGTTCTTTCTGGTCTACGGAGCTGAAGCAGTTCTGCCGAGTGACCTGCTTCACAATGCGCCGCGAGTCGAGCTCTACTCTGAAGCCGAAGCAGAACTAGCCCGGCAGGATGCAGTCGACCTCCTAGAAGAGGAAAGAGAGATGGCCATGATCCGATCGACCATCTATCAGCAAGACTTGCGTCGATTCTACGCCAGAAACATGAAGAGCCGAGCCTTCCAAGAAGGAGACTTGGTCCTCCGAGTCGACCAACAGAAGCCGCACAAACTTTGCCCTACTTGGGAAGGCCCCTTCATTGTTACCAAAGTTCTCCACAACGGAGCATACCGCCTTTACAACGTTGATCGCCAGATTGACGAGCCACGAGCCTGGAATGCGGATCTGCTCCGCCCCTTTTATACTTAAGTTTTCACTCGGATGAGTTGTAATGAAAGTACTTCTATAGTTTATTTATCAAAGACAAGAGTTTCATAATTTTCCCAGTGATTGTTATTGCTTTTGTTCTCATAAACCAGTCCCCCAGTGGGTGGCTTAGCTGCGAATCTGTTTCGCCTAAGTTTGTAAAAAAAAATCCTACCGAGTGGTAAGCCAGCCTTCCACTCGGAGGCTTAGCTGCGAATCCGTTTCCCCTAAGTTTAAACAAAATCCTACCGAGTGGTAAGCCAGCCTTCCACTCGGAGGCTAGCTGCAGTCCAAGTACTCGCCTAAGTTTAAACAAAATCCTACCGAGTGGTAAGCCAGCCTTCCACTCGGAGGCTTAGCTAAGAATCCGTTTCGCCTAAGTTTAAACAAAATCCTACCGAGTGGTAAGCCAACCTTCCACTCCGAGGCTTAGCTACAGTCCAAGTACTCGCCTAAGTTTAAACAAAATCCTGCCGAGTGGTAAGCCAGCCTTCCACTCGGAGGCTTAGCTGCAGCCCAGTGCTCGCCTAAGTTTTTGGAAACCCTACCGAGTGGTAAGCCAACCTCCCACTCGGGGGCTTAGCTGCAACCTAGTGTTCACCTAAGTATAAAATACAATGTGCGCTCCGCAAAGAGGACGAGGCGCAGGTCGACTCCTGCCTTCTCCTTCCGAGCTACGCCACAAATACAACATGCGCTCCGCAAGGAGGACGAAGCACAGGTCGACTGCTACCTTCTCCTCCAAAACTATGCCACGAAAATCCTACCAAGTGGAAAGCAAATCTCCCATTCGGAGGCTTAGCTGCAGCCCAGTGTTCGCCTAAGTTCCTAAAAAATCCTACCGAGTGGAGAGCAAACCTCCCACTCGGCGGCTTAGCTGCAGCCCAGTGCTCACCTAAGTTTCTAAAATCCTACCGAGTGGAGAGCAAACCTCCCACTCTGGGGCTTAGCTGCAGCCTAGTGCTCGCCTAAGTTTCTAAAATCCTACCGAGTGGAGAGCAAACCTCCCACTCGGGGGCTTAGCTGCAGCCCAGTGCTCGCCTAAGTTTCTAAAATCCTACCGAGTGGAGAGCAAACCTCCCACTCGGGGACTTAGCTGCAGACCAGTGTTCACCTAAGTTTCTAAAATCCTACCGAGTGAAGAGCAAACTCCCACTCGGGGGCTTAGCTGCAGCCCAATGCTCGCCTAAGTTTTGAAAATCCTGTCGAGTGGAGAACAAATCTCCCACTCAGAGGCTTAGCTACAGCCCAGCACTCGCCTAAACATGACGAGTACAAGTCGATTGCAATTTGTGCTTCGTCCCTACCTGCAAAAGAGCATCACAGACACTAGTATATATTCCAACCCAAGAAAGATGGTTGTTCGAAAGCAGAAGCAAACATATTTCAACGGCAAACCAAGTTTGGATAACGTCCTACAGATCCAGAAGTGCTCAGGCACCGAGCCTGTTAAGGTTTATCGGTTACAAAAATCACTTGGCATTCCGAGGCAAATTCAAAGCATCAAGCATAGAAGTTTTTTACCCCTCCTGCGGAGGGCTGGAAGGCGCAACAAACTTGTCCAGATCGATCCCGTCTGCGATCCGAGTGGCAGCAGCAATGAAGGTCTCCATGAAAGAACGGAAGTCATTCTTCCTGGTATTAGCCACCTTGAGAGACACCAGCTTGTCTTCTCTCGCTTCCTTGCAGTGGACGTGGACTAAGGACAGAGCAACGTTGGCACCACACCTGGCAGAAGACTTCTTCCATTCTTGCCCTCGACTTGGAACTTCGTTCAGTCGAGTCATCAGAGACTCGAGGTCGTTTTGAAGTGTTTCTTCTGGCCAGAGTGATGTATCGATGCGCGACGTTGCAGCCTTTAGTCTTGCAAGGTAGTCGACCACTGCAGCAACGCGAGACTCGAGGCGGAGCACGTTCATAGCGGCTTCATCTTTCACTGGAGAGTTGATGGGGTCCAAGCCAGTCTCCACTCGACTAGTCTCTTCTTCAAAGTTTTGGCAGAATTCTGTGGACACGATTCAAGGATAAGCTAATGTTCCTACAGTAAGTCAGTAATTACCAGTCGGATATAAGGGGTTACCTTCGAGCATGAGGAATAGATTCTTGGCGAGTCCTCCCAGATAAACCTCCAAGTCATTCTTCTTTCCTGCCAGTTCGCCAGCTTTGTCACTCAGGACCATCTTGTCATTCTTCAGTCGAGTGACCTCCTGGTTGGCCACGTCGAGAGCAGCTTTCAGATTAGTGTTTTCCTCTTCAAGTTTGTTGACCGAAGCCAACTTCTCTTCTGCAAGTTTGGTCTTGTCCGAAGCCGCTTTTTGCGCCTCGGCGAGGTCAAGGTCCTTCTTCTTCAGAGCATCCCTCAGTTTATCTGCACAATCACAATAAGATCAGACTCGGAGAAAGGCAAGAAGCAAAGACAGTCATCAAGATTCTCACCAAACATACCTTTTGCCTCCTCCTTCGCCTTCGTGAAGTTCTCCTGGACAAGCTTCAGATCAAGTTCAAGCTGTATGTGCTTGTTCTCCAACTCGGTATAACGAGAAACAAGGTCACAAGATTTCTGCGAAAGATCAGTCGACAGTCATCAAAGACAGATCACTTTCGAGTGGCTAAAAAAATTGTAGTGTTTCTAAGACTACAACTGAATCTAAACATTCAACTGTAGTCTCGGGGACTACACCCAGTGGGTGCACTCAGCGTGCCCCCACTAGTTCTATCAGCTAGATTCAAAGTCGATCAGCCGACCAGAAGCAGCTAACTATCAGCAGTTAGACACAAAAAAAAGAAGAATTATTCAGAAGATAGCCGACTGCCAGCAGTCGACCACGGTCTCGGGGACTACACCCAGTGGGTGCACTCAGTGTGCCCCCACCGGTTCCATGATTCCACTCGACCAGTTCGAGTGAAACAAGTAAAAATGAGAAAGTTCAAGGCTTAAAGACTACAGTCGACTGCAAGTAGTCCACCGTAGTCTCGGGGACTACACCCAGTGGGTGCACTCAGCGTGCCCCCAGTAATACAGACATTCCAATTGACACACCCAGTGGGTGCATGACAAACACTAAGATTTTCAGTCGGTGTTCAACTAACCTGGACATTGATCTGAAGAGCTGAACTCGCATCATAAGCTGCTTGGCTGGCGACTCGGATTGCCTTCACCTGCTCCATCATGATCCCCTCTTGGCGTATGGCTTCCTTGGCAGCGCCTGCCTGGTCCTTCGGGACATGGTATGTGGAGAAGAGAGAAGGTGGATCAACACTCGACGATGGAGGACGAGCACTTGTCAACGGATCCGCAAAAGACACAGTAGCCCGAGCAACATTGCTCCCCTCCGGAACCAATGGTTCAGGTGCTGAGTCAACCTGAGAAGTCTTGCCAGCAGTCGACTTCCTGCTCCTCCTTTGCCTCAGCGGCGCTTCATCGTCATCGTCAGGGAGATTGATGATAACGCTAGGTGGACCTGCAGAAAAAGTTCAAAGTCAAAAATAAAGATCCAATCGACCAAAAGCGAAACTGCGCAGATCATACCAGGATGAGAAGTAGCAGCATCTTCCATTTCTTGATCCTCATGCCTGGCTGAAGTTTCAGAAGTAACAGCACTGTGATTTCAAAAATCAGTCGGTCATCGATCGAGTCGACAAAGAATACATCCATGTTAAAAGGAAAAAACATGAGTTATGTTGTTACCCAGAAACAGTCGGGATCTCCATCCTCATCTTCGGTAGGGCCTTCGCCGGCTTTGTCGGGGCCGCTCGGGGTTGCTTCGACGCCTTCTCAGTCGGCGCCGGTGAAGTCGTCCGAGGGCGTTTCGTCGATTGCCCAGCAGGCATGACTCCCTTGCCGCGTTCGACCGCAGGGTTGTGGGCGAGCTTGGACCTTCTTTTAGAACGGGGAGGCACAACTTCCTCCTCCTCTTCCTCCTCCTCCTCCTCATCGGAGCCTGCATCTTCATCATCCTCGTCGCCGACCGACTCCCACTCCTCTTGACTTTCGCCTCCACTCCCTTCCTTCTCCTCGGTCTATGCTTGCGCCCCGTTGGGCATCGAATGCAACTCAGTGGTGGCCTGAAAGACAACAAACAAGACAAAAGTCGATCGACTGATCTATATCAAAACAGAATGGACGAAGCATGATTACAATTGGAGATAAGTGGTCATACCTTGTCTGCCTCATAAGATTGGTCGAGTGGCGGGATCCTCCTGGCTCCACAAGGGTTGTCCTTGTTCCCCGTGATGGCAGTCATCCACCTCTCCGGTGTGACATCGTCGACGTCTTCTGGGTGGACCCGAGTGGTGTCTTCAGTAACAGAGTACAATCACATCAGGTGACCCCGGTACTGGAGTGGCTGGATACGCCGTCGAAGGAAAACCTCCAAAAGATCCATGCCAGTCATGCCATCGCGAATGAGTTGGACTACCCGCTCCATCAGCATTTTAACCTGAGCCTTCTCCTCCAGAATCACTTTCAGAGAAGATGGCTTGTTCACTCGACTCATGGTGAAGGGAGGGAGCCCAGTCGACTGCCCTGGCGTCAACCGGTCTTGGCAGTAGAACCAGGTCGACTGCCACCCTCTAACTGACTCGGGAAGGGTCATAGCTGGAAAGGCACTCTTACTCCTCATCTGGACCCCAAGACCCCCACACATCTAGATTACTTGGGTTCTCTCATCATTCGGATTGGCCTTTTTGACCGTCTGAGAGCGGCACGTGAATATGTGCTTGAAAAGGCCCCAATGCGGCCGACAACCCAAGAAGTTTTCGCACAGAGACACGAAAAGCGGCGAGATAGGCAATAGAATTGGGTGTGAAGTGATGGAGCTAGCCCCGAAGAAGTTCAGAAACCCCCGAAAGAAGAGATGCGGCGGCAAAGAAAACCCATGATCGACATGAGTCGCTAGGAGGACACACTCACCCTCCTGAGGCTACGGCTGCCACTCCGTCCCCAGAAGCCTCGCTGCTCCATGCTCGATCATCCCCTCGTTGGCCAGGTCGTCGAGATCCTTCTGGGTGATGGTCGAACGGATCCAACCCCCTTGGATCCAACCTTGTGGCAGGCCGGACCGCGACGAGGATCCACCCCGACTGGTCGCTCTCCCCTTCGCCTGCGCCGTCACCTTCTTCGCTCGCTCTAAAGCCGCCGTCTTCTCCTTCACCATTGTCACTGACGAGGCTGGAACGGAGCAGCGGCGCTGAGAAGTTGGCGAGCGCAGCGGATGAATCTGGAGACGAGGGAGGGGAAAATGAGGAGGCACTGTTCAAAAGCCTCCGCCCGGTTCCTTATATGGAGTCACTTCCGAGTGGCTGACAGGTAGGCCCAGGCAATCCTGTCAAATCCCGAAACAGTCGCGCGAACGATACGTGGCGAAAAAGGCGGCACGGTAATCGATGCATCTCTACCTTATCCCATCCGAGTACCGCGGACTTCCCCACTTCGCGCGCTTCCCAAAATTCGGATCCCATTAAATCCGCTAACCGCGGGACAACTTGTCAGACGGAAGATCTCTTGCAATCCGTCGCTTGGAAATTTCCAAGTTCATGAAGTTCACTCAACAGATATAAAGAATGGATCAAGGCGACTGAAAGAAAGTTGACATCCTCACTTGAAAGTCATTGATCCAGAGAAAAACACCTTTACAACACCAGAAGGCAGGTCGGAAAGATTGCCAACTCCTTCCTCACTCAAACCTCGATCCATTCGGGGGCTAATGATGAAGTCATGTTCCTAGGGTAGGGTCATGGACCTATCCAAGGTACCCTCCCCGAGGACATCTTTTAGAAGAAGCCATCTTCCAGTTGACCAAGAGGGACTCCACTCGACGGACTAGAAGACGCTCGACAAACCTGAAGACACTCGACCATGAAGACTCACTCGACCACCAGGAGTTCAAGATCTACTCCGTATCCAAACGGTTTGTAATTAAGTAGTCTTTATGGTCATGATGACACTTTATGTAAGGCGTTACCAGTAACGCCAAACCTTAATGTACTTTAACCCTCCGCTACGTGGGCTGGCTAGGGTCTTGGCATTCTCTATATAAGCCACCCACCTCCACTGGCAGAAGGGTTCGCACCCCTTTAACTCTCACACATATAATCCAGTCGACCGCCTCCGGGCTCCGAGACGTAGGGCTGTTACTTCTTCCGAGAAGGGCCTGAAATCATAAAACACTTTGTGCACAACTACTCCACAACTAGGATCTTGCCTCTCCTTAGTACCCCCTTACATTACTGTCAGACTTAGAACCACGACAAGTCACCTTTAGGAGTTTCTCAAGGATGATGGAGTCGCGCATCTTGTATGCCTTCACATAACCAATATGTCTCGTGGTGGTACCGCCTTGTAAATCCTTCAAAATGAAAGAACATGACAAACACTTGGAAAAACAAATGAGGTTAACGAAGTGGAAAAACCAATCATTCATGTGGTAAGATACCCAACAAGTGTATGTATCATGCTCATCATAAGAAATGACAAGGGAGTATTGAATAGTATGGAGGCATATGATACGAGAACAACCAAATGCAATAGGCTCAATCAAACAATCATGCAACACAAGTAAGGTGTCCAAGTCTCCAAGATCAATAAGCATAGCAAGTTGGCACTCAATACAAGGTGATATGAGAGATGCAACTAATGGAGACAAGAGGCAATGATCATGACAAATCAAGTGAGAGGCATCAACATCTATGTCTTCAACCCAAGAAAGAAAGCAATAGTGGAACATGGGTGATGCAACATGGCAAGCAATCATAGCGATCAAGTCAAGCATGCTAGTAGTGCGAAGATGCAACATACTAGACGGAATCATGGCAAGCATGTCATGTGTGCAAATAGTGGGCATGACTAATTCACATGTCATAGCACAAGCATGAAAGCAAGATGTGAGGAACATAGCATGAATGTATTGGTGAGAAGCCATATGTAAATAGCAATTGGTCATCGTGACTCCCCCAACACAACAAACATCTATAGCATGGGGCACATGATAAACATGGCAAAAGAAACAAGGATCTCCAGCAAGCATGCAAATACACATAGGAGTATCATAATGGTGAAGCATTGGTAGATGCAAGCAAGGGTCACAATTGCATGGCAAAGGCATAGAAGCAAGAATAACATGCAAAGTGAACACGGGAAAATGAGCATAAGGTGACAAGTGGTAAATAGCACATAGCCGTGTGAGAGCCAAGTAAAAGAGATGTGTGTATTCCTTGCGCCAAGGGAATGGTGGTAAGGATAGTCCACGGGATCCCAAGTCATCGTTGCTCTCAAGAGATCGTTTCGTCAACTCTTGGGATTGAGAGGTTGACGAGTATACATGAGTACCTACACAAAATAAAGACAAAGGAAAAATTGTGTGTGCATGGTATATGTACACATCATTCATCATGATGCGCACATGCATGTGTCGGTTAGCACAAAATAGCCAATGCTCAAATAAATGCGATGCGTGATATAGAAACATGTCATCCATCATGATAGGTTTGTTGTTATGAATGGCATAATGGAGAATCAAAGGGTGTTAATGCATCATGAGAAATTTCTAGAGCATTGTTATTCATGGAATGCATATGGTGCACGCAATTATGGGAATGATGCAAAGTATGGAATGCACCAAAATCTCCTAATATGTATGAGGAAACTATGGGGGTCTCCTCATGAGCATTAGTAGGAACATTACATGGAGAATATTGACAACATCCAAAACAATGCATATTTGGAACAATGTGATCATGGCAATGACATAGTAGATGAATTGCACAAATCATGTAAAGGAAGCATGGTAATATCATCACAAGAGAAGCAAAAGCCAATGACCATCATCTCGTCATATATGCCATAAGTGCAAATGTTATTTATTTTAATGGGGCATGCATAGTTACTATGTTGAGATTGTAATGATGCAATATGGGAGATCTCACTCATAGCATATGACAAGTTCAATGGATTGTCAAACATGATGTGACCAAAAGAATTTTCACACGATATCCTATGGAACATATCATCACAACTAGGAAACTCAACATGCTCATCATCATATTCATCATAAATAGGTAAGTCAAGGCATGAAGAAGTCGCACTAGCATGAAGCATCGGAATAGGTGGATCAACATCATGCAAGTAATCAATGTCAAGAGCGTCCACTAGTGGGACAAGAGAAGCACCATCACCTATGTTACCTTTGGAGCGTCGCTCATGTGTTGTAGGTGAGGTGTTGAAGATCCACTCGTTGTCATCTTCATCTTGATGGAACCATGTGGGGGGTGCATCATCGTCCACCATGGCCATCAGTTTTTCCATTGGAGGGATGGACTCGTCGCGTATAGGCATGTCGTCATGTAGGAGACCTAGCACCAAATAAGAAAACAAGCTAGGAGTAGAGGTTAAGTCGTTAGAAATCATAATGGCCTCACATGCCGTCTCAACTATCTCAGTCGCTAAGTGTTGTGGCTCACTCACTCCCTCAAGGATGCTCTCACTCATATGGTTGGTGGAGTCACTCAAATGGCGCTCAAACTCACATAGGATGTGTGGCATGCTCTCATGTGTGGGGCTAGTGGTGGTCACACTCATCCTCTCATAGGAAATGCTCTCAATGTCACGTATGGTGGAGTCACTCATGTCACTCATGTGGTGGTGGCTCTCCTCACATGGCACTTGGGGCATCTCGACATATGTGGGTGTCGGAGAGATGTAGGTGCAAATGTCTCCATGCGTGGTCGCGTAGCTTGACTCGGAGTAGGAGTCCAATGTGGGCGCCATCTTCATGGTGTTGAAGAGGTTCGCGCTCGTCGCCGTGGTCGAAGGGTATGGCCCTTGCTTGACCGTCTTGTCGCCGTCTTGGTGTTGGAGGCCCATATGATGTGGCACCTCATAGCTCGTCTCCATGACCGAAGGGAATTTCCCATGCTCGGCCATCTTCCTTGGGGGGGGGGCTTCCGAAGATGGAAGTGTCACCCTTGCTTGTAGGTGGTCGCCTTGGACTTGATGAAGTCGTTGTAGGCATACTCGTGGGAAGTAGGCGAACATGTCGTATGTCCAAAGGCGAAGATGCCTTGATAGCACTTGGCGAAGATGCCGAAGTGGTTGTTGTAGTCATAGCACCGTCTTGGTGGTGGTCGTCTCGCGGTCTTATTTTGTGCTTATGAAGCTTCGACTTCGCGTGAAGTAGGGCTTGTTGGGACTTGTGCATTTGCGCTTGTGGAGCATCGTCATGATGATGATGATGTCGTTGTCATGCTTGAGCTCGTAGAAGATGTCGTTCGTCGTCGTCGTGCACATGATGCTTGGAGGTGACTTGCCCTTCATGAGGATGTTGATCACGAACGTGATGGTGGTCTCCATGTAGTTGTTGACTTGGACGACTAGCGCTTGCATCTTGTTTGCGCTCCGAAGATGATCGACTTGGTCGCCGCCGCCTTGAAGATGACGAAGGGGAAGTAGACTTGATCAAGGCTCTAATCTCCTCCATCCTTGCATCTTGCTCCTCTTTATGTGCGGAAAGCTTCTTCTCGATGTGCTCTCGCAATCTTGATTGTGCTCCTTGCACTTGTCGTTGTAGATTGAGGATAGACGCTTTGGTGATGTAGTTGTTCACGCTTCGTTGTTGTCGAGGACCGGAGAGGAAATGCCTTGCCTATCCATCACAAGACTCGAGCAAATATGAGTGGGAGAAAGAGAAGAACTTATACCAATGTACCTTGACCGAAGTTGACAATGAATCAAGTTCACTCAAATGCGGACATTGAAATAGCACTATTGGTACCAATCTTTGTTGGTTCTCACACCTACACAAGTAAAGTTTATGGCGGAGCTCGGTGAGGATAGTTTCACAAAAATTTGATGCAAAATTTTAGCAAGAGTCAATAATGTTGAAAGAGATTCACAAATTTGCAAGTGAAACAAATGGACCAATAGCAAAGAATGGCACACGGAAACACACACATGGATAGATAAATGGGGTCGTGCAACCAAGGAATGAGCACAAAATGTGGAATCCACGGAAAACACTCGTGTTGCACAACTCAAGAGAGACGCTAGCACGATTTCTCAATAGGCGGATACGACACTTGTGCACAACCTATAAGATGTAAAATGGATAAACTTCTATCCCAAGTATGCTATGTATGTATGGTTCCTGGTGTTCTCTCAAGATGATCCAAGATGATCGGATATGAAAATCTTATATGCAATGTGGTATGATGCTATGGCACTTGCTTACAAGCTTCTTTGCTCTCTTCTTTTTCTTTGCTTAAAAGCTTATTCTCTTTTTTTGGCCACTTTTGCACAATGCACAAACCAAGATAGCAATTGTGTATATGTGGGAACAAACTTGTGACACAAGATATGATATCGATATATGCACCACGATGATATGGTATGTATGCTATGGGAAGTATGATCACTAATGTGCACAAGTAACGTTGTCGGCAATACTCAAATGGCTAGTCTCGATAGGCAAGTAATGCAAAATGGGCTAGGGGTTATCAATGCAATTTGCAAGGAGATAATATACAATAGTGTCGTCAAGGTTACCGTCCTTTGCGATGATGAGTGGCGGTGTTCTTGATGTAGATACCAAGATGATGGAGACTCATCCCTAAGTAGCCGAAACACCTTAGGAAATGGAAAAACCGCGAACTCAAAATCTCAAATGACAAATGACAAATGGTGGTAGCGGAGAGCGGTGGTGGCTTGCACTTGGCAATGCGGAAGTGGGATGATGGGCTACACACGTGTCAGAGTTTAAGTTGCCGTCCCTAAGTAGCCGAAACACCTTAGGAGACACAAGCCACAACACAAACAAGCTCAAACAACTATTGGGTTAAGTTGGGGGTGGCGAAATATATGGTGGGCAAGGTTATGTGGAGGTGGTGGTGGTGGTTGATAAATAAGTAATCGTCCCTAAGTAGCCGAAACACCTTAGGAGACTCGAATCACTACTCAAGCAACCACTATTTCTATGGTGAACAAAATGGGTTAGGTTGCGGAAGTCGGTGGTGGCTATGCGGATGATATGGTGGAAGGCCTAGGCAAAGATGCCAAAGTTCCAAAAATTTGATGGAGTCAAATGATGTTGGTGGTATTTTGTGGGAAGGGGGATGTCAAGAGCTTCAAAACGAGCTAAAGAACATCAAAATCGGAGTTCGGATGAATTAGTTATGGACAAAACAAAAATCAGCCGAAATCTGAAACTACACATTACGGACGTCCGGAAAGGTCGGATGTCCGGGGCGTCGGACGTCCGGGAAAGTCGGAAATCCGTAAATTTGGTTCGGGTTAGGGGTTCCGGTCGTCCAGAAAGGTCGGACGTCCGGTCGTTCCTCGGGCTCCGAACGTCCATAAAACTCCGGTCGTCCGGTGGGTCGGGGTCAGCGCGAGATGCGAGTTCGGGGGCGCGATTTTGAGCGGGAAATGAAGATTTCGGGGTCAAAATTGACGAGATTTCATGGAGGAAAGATGCGGAAACTTGGGGAGATTCTAGATCCACTTGAAACCAAGAAAATCCATGGATCAAAATCAACAAAACATCATCAAACCAACAAATCACAAAAAAAATTGGGGCTATTTTTTGGTGGGGATTTTCGGATTTTGGGACGAAATCAACAAAATCAAGCTAGAAAAGAGGGGTAGGGGCTCCAAAAACGTGATCAACGTGGCTCATGATACCAAGATGATGTAGGGCGGAACCCTAGGGGCCGATCTTTCACGTTTGGAGTGGATCCTACGGGGAATCACAAAGGACACGCGGAAGAACACGAGGAAAACACGGGGAGGAACGAGAGAAACACTCAACCAACAAGAGATCAATCACACAAGGTCTAGATCATCGAAGAACGAGTAGCACGAGATACAAAGTCAACAACGGATGATACAAGTGGCGGTAGCTCATCTCCGAGAGGAGGTCTTGAATCCGAATGGATCTTCTCCGAAGAGGCACGGTCCCTCACGTGGAGTAGATCTGGTATGGATGAGCTATGCTCTATCTCAAATGAGCTATCACAAAAGCTAACCCTAATTAGGAGGAGGTGGAGGAGTATATATAGTCATGGGCCATGAAGGGGTAAGTGGGGGATACATGGACTCGGTCCAATACACTGTGCGCAAACAGGCGTCGGACGTCCGGTGGGTTCCGGTCGTTCGGAGGCTCGGGAAGGTCCGGACGTCCGGAGATGTCGGACTTCTGTAGTTTCGGCTCGGGTGCTGGTCGTTCGGTCGTCCGGTGGCTTCGATCGTCCGTGGCCCTGGGAGTGGACGGACGTCCGGTCCTCGCCGGTCATCCGGCCGCTGTAGCATTCACGGGCTGACTCTTGAAGCTGGTGGAGGCTCCAGGCGTCGGACGTCCGGTGGGGTCCGGTCGTCCGGAGGCAGCTTCTTCTCTTGGTCCTTGTACTTGGCGTCCTCGCTAGCTCGTCCGTTGGATGTCGTGGTTCCGTGGCTTTCCTCCAAGTACCTGATCATGTATAGCACACACGTTGGAGGTAGTAGCCATGTCTCACATGTAGAAAGTGAAGGTTCGGAGAGGAGCGAGTCACCTTGTGTCCAATGGCGCATAGTTGAGGTCTCATCATAAGTCCACTTGGGGTTTGGAGAGTAGTCGGAGTGTACATGGGGATGAACGTGGGATGCTCCGCATCAATATCTATGTAATCAGTACACAACCTCCACTTCCCATTTGCCTTGCGCACCACCACCGGATTGACCAACCATGTCAGATGGAGTACTCCTCTCACCTGCCGCTTCCAGCTTCCTGATCTCTTCTCTGATGAACTCTTGCGTTTCCAAAGCTTGCTTCCCGACCTTCTGCTTGACGGGTCGCGCATGAGGACAGACAGCAAGATGGTGCTCAATCACCTCCCTGGGAACGTCGGGGATGTCGGATGCTTGCCATGCAAACACATCGACATTCGCCCGTAGGAAAGTGACGAGCGCGCCTTCCTATTTGCTATCGAGGGTGGAGCTTATGGCGAAAGCCCCTCCCGTGCCATCCTCCTTAATGGACACTTTCTTGGTCTCTGGTGGTGTAGCTCTGCATTTCTTGCTCTTGCCGGTGGAGCTCTCTAGCACGTCCTCGACGGGAGCACAACACTCCAAACAGGTGCACTTGCCAGAGCCGTCAACTAGCATCTTCGTCACCTTGAGGTTGCATATCATTGGTGAAACCAACAACGACAGACACCCGACCGCAGTTGTCCGATCAGGGTGGTCCTCGGTGTCAAAAATGATAAGCCTGCTAGACCACTTCAGTGGCTTCTGAGCGTCGAATGATGGCTCCGCGCTTGCCTGGCCATGAGCTTGATGGCCCCCGGTGAAGGCGCTAACAAACTCAAGACACAAATCTGACCAAGAAGAACTGGAATCTGCCGGCAAGTGCATCAACCATGACATGACATTGGGCTTCAGTGCCAACGGGAAGTAATTGGCAAGCATCTTGTCCTCGCGGGCTCCAGCAACTTGCATCATGATGGTGTACATGCTGAGGAACTCCGACGGGTGAGTCTTGTCGTTGTACTTCTCGCCAACATCGGGCTTGAACATGCGGTGGGAGGGCCACTGGAACTGCCGCAACTCACGGGTAAAGGCTAGGCAACCAACAACATAGGGTAGGCCCCCATAGCCTCCCGGTGCTGGGTGGTCCATAGTGGGCCCTGCCCGCCTATCTGACTGGTGGCGCGCTTCATGCCGGCGTTCGATGGTGGTTCCTGCGTCTTCATGGGCTCGCTCCCGAAGAACTTGGCACTGATCGCGGTTGGTCCATGGGTCGGACAATGCTATGGAAATGTTATCACAAGCGTCATCATGATGGACCAACACCCGCGGTAACTGGCGTGGGGGAGGAGAGTGCACCGTGGCTGCATCACCTTCGTCCCTTCCACCACCGGCATGCGGTGGCTCGACGGAGCGGTGGCCTAAGGGCCCCGCTGGTCACGGCTCATCTTTGTTTGTGACGCCGACGAGGCTCCGGATGGTGGCTCTCCACTCGTCGAGCTTTTCGGCAGCAGGAGGAAAGTTGACGAGCAGATGCGCGCGCACCAAAGCTTCTGCTGGCGTGGGCGACGGCAAAAGCTGCGTGGACTGTGACGGCTCCGACTTCTAGCCACGTTAGAAGGAGCTCTATCATGGCACTACGACTGTACGCCATTTTCGCTAGCACTTCAGGGTGGAAGTTGGCCTCCTTCGTCCCGCGAAGGATGTGCAGGACTCTTCCCACGGCGGCGGACGGGGTCACCAGTGTGGTGACGCTGCTCATCGCGCACAACTTGGGAAGAGTGTGTCGTGGGCGCCGGCGTAGGTGTCTTGGAGGTTGCTGCGCCGCCGCCCTTGGAGGGCCCCATGCCGCCTGTGGGGGGCCCAGCTCCGTCTTTGGATTTGGCGGCGTGCGGGCCGTCGTCTTGCACACGAACGACGCCGCTTGCCAGGCTTTGACTTCTAGAGCAATGTGGTTGTTCATGGGCTGCGCCTCGGCTTCCATCCGCGACCGCCCCTCCACTTGCCCGCACTAGTACGGGCCGTCCGGCTCCAGATGAACCGATCGCCATCGTCGTCTTCTTCTTGGGAGCCATGGCAATGAAGAACTACTAAACTAACTGCTAGACCGGATTTCCACAACTGCGCCCCCTACCTGGCGCGCCAAAGATGTCGGTGGAAAACGACACCTATGTGATCACTGGAATACCTACTATGGTCGGTGGGCGCGAGGTTGTGGAAAGAGCGGGTCTAGGAGTCAGCACAAAGATCGTTTACCCAGGTTCGGGCCGCGAGGATGCCTAATACCCTAATCCTGCTTTGGTGTATATTTGAGTGTTCTTGAACTAGCTACGGCGTGTGCGTAGTCCAAAAGATCCAAATCCCTCTCCCCTACGCCTCGGACCTCCTTTTATAGAAAAAAGGGGTCGCCACAGTGGCACACAGGAGGTGGATAGGTGCACAATAGATGAGCTTATGGCCTGACATCACAGGACGAAACGCATTCAATGCGCTACTTAGGTGTCCTCTTGCTTTATCGGAGACAACAACGAAGCTTGTCCCATCCACCGCCCCTTCGCCTTGCTTCAACACGCGTTGAGACGTGCGGCGCCATGTAAGCTGGCAGGCTGTTGAGTTGGTGCGGTGGCAGGGTCTTCACGAAGATCTGCATGCCACCACACAGGTGCTTGCTAAGTTGGTCTGGAGGCCGCACGTCGCCACGCAGGTGCTTGCCTAACTGGCTAGGCTGGCAGCTGCATGGGAACGGCGGTGGAGTCTTGGCAGATGTGGTCCTGGCCGCGGCCCCGCTGATGTCCTCGGCAAGGGTCTTGCCGTGACATCGTGGTCGTCCCCGGCAAGGATCTTGCCAGAGGTCTCGTGGATTTCCTCGGCAAGGATCTTGCCGCGGATCGTCGTCTTCTGGTCCTCATCTGATCTTGTGTGCTTATGATATTCACAAAGATCTGCATGCCACCGTGGAGGTGCCTCCCGAGCCTTAGTCCCAATGTGGTTGATGGTGTTGGAACCCTTGGGCTCAAGGGTGGCGCGCTCTGCTAGCGTTGGGCAAGTTGCCCTGGCAAGGCTCTTGCCGGGGCTGCGGGGGTCGCACCCGGAAAGGGTCTTGCCGGGGGAGTCCACCTTGCCCTCTTGCTCTTTGTGTCTCTATCTTGTGGTTTTGCTCGTCATGTACCTTTGGCTTCCCTCCTCTGCCTTACTTAGTGTGTACGCGGGCGCAGCTCTGACTGCCCGTGCACAAGTAAAGGGGTAAAAAGGAGAGCCCCTACTTTTGTACACTGACAAATATTTAGAGATTATAGTTTCTCATGCCATGCATAAGTAGCTAGGAGTGGATAATGATTTATCCTGGATATCAACATTGTGTTAAAATGATAGTGATGTAGTATGATGATATGGTATCCTCCTCTGAATGTTCGAGTGGTTTGACTTAGCACATGTTCATGCATGTAGTTGAATCAAAACCAACATAGCCTCTATAATATTTATGTTCATGGTGTTCATATCCTACGCATGCTAGTATCCAATGTTACTTATGCATAATGCATGTTATTAACCGTTGTTGCTCTCAGGCTGTCAGATTTCAGATTCCACAAACCTTGAGAGGTTCGAACTCTGGGGTGCGTGCGAAGATCTCACTCTCCCTAGCCTGCTTACTCATCGATCACACAGCCTAGCGCGCCGAGCTCAAAGGAAATGGGACACAACAATTTACCCAGGTTCGGGCCACCTTGCGGTGTAAAACCCTACTCCTGCTTTGTGGTGGATTTTCCTCGAGGGACTGAGGAAGAACTAGTACAGTGGACAACAACCTCAGGAGGTGTGTTCTTTGGCTCAAGTGAGCTGGTGAGCTTGTGAGGGTGGAATGGATACCATCGACTTGATCCGTCCCCACTCCATGGTGGTGGCTAGGTCCTATTTATAGTGGCATTGGTCCTCTTCCCAAATAGAGGCGAGAAGGGATCCCACAACGGCCAAATTTGAAGGGAGACAACAAGTACATCTTATCTTGACTAAAGTGGTCTTCTCCTGTAAAAGCCTCTGGTTGTGACGCTGTGATGGGCTCGGTGATGACTTCCGTCCTGCCGTCCCGGCGGTCTTGGTCTTGTGGCACGGGAATGGAAACCTTTGGTTGCTTGCTCAGGACTCTGCGCCTACTGCTTGCTTCCTTTGCACCAAAGAGAGAACTGGTACACTGCGCCCGCTGGCTCCCACCTGGCGCGCGCCTGGCCTCGGTCGTCACGGCTCACGTCACCCAAACCTCACAAGGTGAGCCTTGCATAGAAATCTCTGCTCCTCAGGTGCTAGCCTGAGGAGGCTGGTCCCCTTGGAGGTCTTGGTGTTTTCCGCCTCACGAGGCTTGGCCCCTCGCGAGGGTCTTGAGTTGTCGATGTCGAAACTGGGTCGTACCAGGCCATCAATGGAGCCACGCCGCGGGCTGCAGGCAGGCTAGTCTGGGTACCCCCGTATCCAGAACGCTGACACTAGCTGGCTGCTTCTCAACCTATTTGCTAGCCTATGCCTGTACTAAGTGGGAATTCTACTTGTACATCAAGAACCTGAAACGCAAGGTATTCTAGATGAGTCCACCATACCTACCTATATATGGTATTACCCTGCCGTCCTAAGTAAATTTGCATGTGCCACCTCTAAAAACTTCAAATAAATACCCTTTTTGTGTACCTCGATTGTTTATAGAGCGACATGAGGTAGTTGGTATCTTCCATGCTAAGCGGGCTATTCTTAGGATGGGTGTTTATTCACTCACCATTGCACGAGAAAGGGGCGGTAATAGGGATTCCCAGTCCCAAATTGCAAAAAGAACTTATAAATCATCAAACAAAAACTCCTATGGAGCAATAACCTTTACTTTATCGCTTGGAAACTACTACTAATGTGTTTAGCATTGAAGATATTGATAACTGATGATTGCGAAGTAAACAAGAAGGGTGCATGTCTCAAAATTTCATTTACTTCTGTTTTAAAAACTTGATCTCTGGCACCTCTACAAATCACTGCTTCCCTCTATGAAGGGACTATCTATTTACTTTTATGTTGTGTCATCACCTTCTCAAATAAGCACCAGGACCTAAGAGCACTGCTGTCATGCTGATACATCGTGTGTAGCTAAACTTGGGTGCATCATGACTGGATCTTTTCTACCATGAATTACAATGTTTAGTCGCTGCCTGAACTCTGGGGGTGCTCTACATTTATGTTTTGCGGTCTCAGAAAGGGCTAGCAAGATACCACTATTGTCATATTGTATCATGGTTGTTTTGACAACGTGTTGCTGTTTGAGATGTCTTATTCTTGCTCGCTAGTTGATTATGTCATTGATATGAGTTAATGTAATTATTAAGAGTTATTGTCGACATGGTTAGTTATAATCTTGCTGAAAACCTGGGTGTTGTTTAAGCTTATTTATGGAAACGAGAGCAATAGAGTTCATAAAAGTTTTTCTTTTTCACTTTCAGTTTATCAACTGAATTGCTTGAGGACAAGAAAAGGTTTAAGCTTGGGGGAGTTGATACATCTCCGCCGTATCTACTTTTCCTAATGCTTTTCCTCTTGTTTTGGACTCTAATTTGCATGATTTGAATGAAACTAACCTGGACTAATGATGTTTTCAGCAGAACTACCATGGTGTTGTTTTTTTGCAAAAATAAAAGTTCTCGGAATGGAACACTACAGGAATCAGCTACTTTGCCGTCTGCCACGGCGGACGGCAAAGGCATGAACGGAGGACGGCAAAGGCCTTTGCCGTCAGCCGCGGACGGCAAAAGGCTCCGGCAAAGTAGGCTACGGTAAACAACTACTTTGCCGTCTGCTTCCTGGCGGCTGACGGCAAAGGCCCTTTGCCGTCTGCGGCGGACGGCAAAGAGAGCGGACGACAATAATTGCGCTGTCAGTCCGTTAAGTGGCTAATGGCAGGCCTTTGCCGTCCGCCACTGATGGCAAAGTCTTTGCCGTCTGCCACTGTAGGCAAACTGACCAAATGGGTCAGCTCCCAGGAAGCACAGCTAGATGCCACATGTCTTCTTTGCCATCCGCGGCAGACGACAAAGAGCCCGTTGCCGTCGGTGGCAGACGGCAAAGGGCCTGCATATTGGCTCTTTTATCTGTTTTTTATTAAATCCAACAATTTTCATCACAAATATATATGACATATATAGATATATTTCAAAAGCCATTACAGAGCAAACATATAAGATATCCAACACATAACTTCATCATCCAACCATATATATTACATGCATAGTTCCATCATACATAACAAGTTCAACATAGAGGCATCCAACCATATATATTACAACAGTTTCATCCAACGATACATGCATAGTTCAACGATACAAAAGAAACAGAGAAAGGGATAAGGAGCTTTCGTCAAGTGAATGAAATCTGCAAAATGAAAAATAAGAATGTTAGAACAAGAAGAGTAGAACAAGAAGAAGAGTAGAACAAGAAGAAGAGTAGAACAAGAAGAAGACTAGAACAAGAAGAGTAGAACAAGAAGAAGACTAGAACAAGAAGAGTATATCATTTATGAGCTAACTTACGTGAAATGGATCATATATGAGCTAACTAAGTTGAAATGGGTCGTTTATGAGCTAGCTAAGGTGAAATGGATCATTTATGAGCTAACTTAGTTGAAATGGGTCGTTTATGAGCTAACTAAGGTCAAATGGATCATTTTTGAGGTAACTAAGGTGAAATGGATCGTTTTTTAGCTAACTTAGGTGAAATGGATCATTTATGAGCTAACTTAGTTGAAATGGATTATTTTTTAGCTAACTTAGGTGAAATGGATCATTTATGAGCTAATTTAGTTGAAATGGATCTTTTTGAGCTAACTTAGGTGAAATGGATCATTTAAGAGCTAATTTAGGTGAAATGGATCGTTTTTTAGCTAACTTGGTGAAATGGATCGTTTATGAGCTAAATTAGTTGAAATGGATCGTTTATGAGATAACCTAGGTAAGATGGGTCATTTTGGAGTTAACCTAGGTGAAATGGGTCATTTTAAAGCTAACGTAGGTAAAATGGATCATTTAGGAGCTAATCTAGGTAAAATGGGTCATTTTTGAGCTAACTTGGATGAACTGGATCATTTATAAGCTAACCTAGGTAAAATGGGTCATTTTAGAGCTAACTTAGGTAAAATGGATCGTCTATGAGCTAACTAAGCTAATTATGCAATTTTTGACATAAGTAAGCTAAGTACATATCGTTTTAGAGCTAACTTAGGTAAAATGGATGGTTTTGGAGGTCAGTAAGCTTATTAAGTCATTTTGGAGGAGAAGAAGCTAAGTCTAGGTCATTATGGTAAGCATTGGAGGGAATAAAGCTAAGTCTAGGTCTTTATGCATGTGTTAAGCAAAACACTAGATAAACTTACCAAGATCCAGGAGGTGTAGGAGCGGGGTGGCTCGTGTCGGTAGCTGGAGAAGGATCGTGCGATGCTTGTCTGGAGTTACAACATGAATAATACCTGACACTACTAATAAAAGACCGACATGAATAATAATATGTGTATCACTTAAGTGTATCATCATCAAGTACAACATAAAAAATGTAATACCTGACACTACTAATAATCTCGATCAGTATCATCAATAAATGCATAATCATCATCATCACTATAATCAATGACGGGCTCATAGGGTTCATTGGCATCAACATGTGCAAGGCCACCTTGACGTAATCGGTCAAGCATTGACAGGTCATCCGCAGCAGTAACCTCTTCTTGTTCCGGCTCTTCTTGTTCCTCCTCTGGGGTGATGTCAGATTCATTGTCGCTGTCTACTTCAATGTTTTGGGGTGAAGTATAGCGGTTCTTGAAACGCTTTTTGGAAAGACGTGCCTCTTGGAAGAATTCTCCTTCATATGTGTCTGGGTTAATGTGAGGTTCATAATCCTCTTCCTTTGGGGGAGAAAGTCTAGCACGTGGCGGCACTTCATAAACGACATCCCAACCTTTCAGATTTGGATTAGTTTGGCAGGCCCACGGTAGATAGAATACTTGGGTCGCCTGTTGAGCCATAATATAGACATCAGGAACATCTAAATGAGTGATTTGGTTGATTTCAACTAGCCCTACATGTTCATGAGTCCTTCTAGTCTCCTTCGGCTGAAACCAATAACATTTGAAGACTACGACATTCGGTGGGTTTTCACCATAGAACAGAAGTTCATAAATTGCTTCAACTCTCCCATAATACTCGGTACCTCCTTCGCCGATAGCAGATACACAACAATTTGTTGACTTTCGGTCGGCCATAGATAGCTCTTTGCCATAGGTACGAAAGCGATACCCGTTGATGTCGTACTTGTCAAATGAACGGACCTTATAGTCAAAACCATTAGCGACTTGTCTCAATTCGGCGTCCATAGACTCTGAATTAGCCTACAAGTTTAATATGAAAGGATTGTTGCATTATGCACAAATTAGCGAATGAAATGAAATTGTCTAATAGAAATTACCGTTTGTTTGAACCAAGAGATGAAACCGGGATAGCCACCTCCTTGCTTTGCGAGAAGCTCATACTCTTTAACGGAATCCTTTTGGATCTCCGCTCCATATGAGAATATGGCGACGTATCGACTGTATGAAATATCCAGGAATAAGAGTAGTTCAAAGGAAATAGAAGTTGTGAAACAATGTACCGAGAACTTACTCGATGTACGGCCGCACTTCTATCAGGTTGTTGAAGATATACAACAAAATGGTCCGCCATTCTTCGTTATCCAAAGATACTGGATGTGAAACACTAGCTGGTGCGAGATTCCCTTTGAATAGGCTGAGGTTGGATCCACCCTTTTTAGGCTCATCATCATTGTACCGAGGCTTCGGATTATGCAAATGACGATTTTTGGCTTTGTAGTGCGCTGTTACGAAGTTTGCCGCCTCCTCTGTGATGAATGCCTCAGCCATCGATGCTTCAATTCTACGTTTATTTTTACATTTTTCTCGAAGCGTCTTCTGCATCCTCTCAGTTGGGTAGCACCAACGATTTTGCACGGGCCCCCCAATCTTGCCTTGGTCGGGAGATGCAAAATCAAATGCTGCATTGGATTAAAGAAGCCCGGTGGAAAGATCTTCTCTAACTTGCAGATCAACTCCGGCGCCAACTCTTCCATTTCTTCTAGCACGCCAGGCGATAGTTCTTTCGCACAAAGAACACGGAAGAAATAGCTGAGTTCTGCCAGTACTAGCCATTCATCCTCAGGGATGAAGCCACGCAACATCACCGGCATTACCCGCTCAATCCATATGTGCCAATCATGACTCTTGAGACCAAATATCTTCAGTTTATCAAGATTCTCTCCCCTCTTTAGATTCGCTGCATACCCATCGGGGAACATCAACTGCTGTTGCACCCACAAGAGAATTTCCCTCATAGCTGGCCTTCCAAGATTGAACCATGCCTTTGGCTTCGTCCAGTTCTGCTTTCCTTTCGGTTCTTTCATGTTTTGTAACGGCCTATCACATAGCGCCTCCAGATCGACTCTAGCCTTAGTATTATCCTTTGACTTCCCATCTATGCCGAACAATGTACCAAAAAGTGCCTCGGCGATATTCTTCTCAGTGTGCATCACGTCGATGTTGTGTGGGCAAAGGAGGTCTTTGAAGTAAGGCAGATCCCATAAGCATGTTTTGTGAGTCCACGCATGCTTAGTATTATACCCCTTGAAGTACCCTGAACATTGTGGATCTGGCTCGAGAGTGTTTAACTAATCCAGGGTCTGTTGGCCTGTCAATGCAGGTGGTACAGAGTTTTTGACAACTCTACCCCTGATGAAGTTCTTCTTGTCTTTCCTGAATTTATGGCGAGGATCCAGGAACTGTCTATGCATGTCGAAGCAAGAAAACTTGTGACCGGCCTGAAGCCAACGAAACTCAAGAGCTCCCTTGCATGTGGGGCACGGGAACCTTCCATGCACGCACCAGCCAATGAATAGCGCATACGCCGGCAAGTCATGCGTCGAGTACATATACCAGACACGCATTATGAAGTTCCGTTTGCTAAAGGCGTCGTATGTCTTGAACCCATTATCCCAGGCTTCTTGCAATTCGTCCTTAAGTGGCTGCATGTACACATTCATATTTTTACCTGGATAGTTGGGTCCTGGAATTATCAATGTCAGGAAAATGTTCTTTCTTTGCATAATCTGTCCGGGGGGGAGATTGAGTGGAAAGACAAATACGGGCCAACAACTGTATTGGGCTGCTGATGAGGACATGACTACCTTGGATATGACCAAAAATATTGCATATATGCATATTTGTCAGGTGATTTCTAGTGCAAACTATTCAATAATCTATTTATGTTATCCAGAACAAAAATACTTCACACACTTTTGTGTTTTGTCTAATTGCAGGTGTATGGGACATTTGTACAATCCACATATGAAGATAAGGAAGAAAGAGATGTTTATTTGCTGTCCAAAAAGTTCTCTCACGTCACTTTTGGCCCAAAAGAAGATATAGTCCAGGTCTCTCACGTTTTGGATTCAGATTCGGACTGCAAAGACACACCTGACTCAAAACGCACACAAGTTTTTCATACGGACTCCGAATTGGGTGATTTTTTTTTTGGAAACTAGATTTCGTGAACTTTCCAACCCAATTGAAATCACCTTCAAATTCGTCCGGAGCGTTGAGTTGTGGACGAAACAATCTGATGCTGCAGCAGAATCCGAGTCAAACTACAAGTCCAAAGGTGTTACATCACCTCCACTTGGGCCCATTGGCCTTGTACGACCTAGATTTAGTTTTAGGCTGCCTTGGGACGTCCTCCCGCCTCCTTGGCCGCCACCCCTTGCTCCTATATAAGTAGATCCATCTAGTAGCTTTTCCTTGGGTTTTGTTTAGATTAAAAGTTCGCCATAGCTGCAACTTCGCGTACTTCGTTTGTGTTCAATGACCAGACAAAGGCGTCACAGAACCCCACCTTGATCAATAAAGCTTTCATCTTATATTCGCAATATCCAGATTGCAATCTTAGTTTCTTGCTTGTTCTTCGTTTGCTCGCAGGAAACAGACCCTCGTGGTCAGGTTGATCGTGCTCCGGCGTGGTCAATAACCTCTCGGAGTTGGTTTAGCGATTGCTAAGGCGCGACATCGTCGCACGTTCGTAGTCGGATCGTCAAAGTCGACTTCCACCAAAACGATATCCATCATCTCATCGAAAGACGGGACACCTTTGCCTCTATCAAGTGGTATCAGTTTTCAGGTTGCTCGGTGAGAATTTCCAGTTTTTCCTAGATTAGATTTATTTTCTTACGTATTGTCCAAGAAAAATCCACAAAACAAAAGTTAGATCTATTCATCCTTTGTCCTAGCCAGACTGAGCCTTTGCAATTTTCTTTTCATTGTTTGCATTATTGAATTATCGGTTGCATCGCCGTGTCGAGTTGCTGGTCTTAGTGTCTAGTTCCTTTAGAGTTTTGAGTTCTGTTCACATTAGTCACGCAGCCGCTGCATCATTATCCCATCCGCTGTCCACCATCCCATCCACCAATTTCCACCACGTGCTATGCACTGTTTATTGTCATAATCATAGTTGAGGTCACTCACATCTTCGCCTGATCGAATCTGCATCTTATCTAGTTTGTCTTGGAAAGAGGGAGAAAAAGAATATAAAGAAAAAAAAGAGAGAAAAAAGGAAAGAAAAAAAAGAAAAAGAGGGAGAAGAAAAAGAGAAAAAAAGCGTGAGAAAAAAAAGAGAGAAGAAAAAAAATTGGATCTATCTAGAATCAATCTCGTACCTAAATTCGGATTGGAATCTGTTTTGCGCACTGTTCAGTAAAACAGGTGTATCTTCCTCATACGAAGTCCGTTTTGGCTCCTTGAGTACTCAAATTGAAGATAGCGATGAGCCGCATCTAAATAGTTGCAGAAGCTAGTTTAATATTTGACACCTCAAAATCGGCTTTTAAATAGGTCTTTTTGCCCTCCGAAGTTCGTGAACACAGCTTGTTCCAATTTTTTAGGCCAGTTTTAGAATTCTTTGGCTCCTCATATCAACTCGGAATTGAGTGATTCTTTTTGCATTGGAAAGCTTGAGTTAGTAGCATTCTTTGAAAGAATTTATCAGAAAATTGTCTCAAACTTTTCAAGAGGAAAGTTGGAGAGAGAGTTGTTGTATATCCTGCTTGGCAGTTGTTTTTCATCATTATCTTCACTGCCGTTGTGATCTTCACTTATATCTTGCTGTCAAGAGCTACTTAGTATCCTTCATTGATGCTAGTTGTGCTACGCCGTGACCTCATTAGTGTTCTAGGCTCGCGTCTCTAGTACGGTCTAGCCTAGGACCAGCACAGTACCGTCGTTGAGCGTTTATTCAACATTGCATCTTTGAATTGATTATTGCTAATCTTTTGCTACCATATATAGCCAACCCATCTCCACATATTTCTACACCGTGTATACATACGCTCCCCTGGCAATTGCTTTACTCAATATTCGGAGTTACTTGACACCGCTGGTTGCCGATCACCGCCTGCTGCATGGTAAGAACTTGTAAGACATTGATATTTGCTTTACTGTGAGCGTTTTACCACCACATCCTAGTAGTTATAGGAACATTATTTTTGGGTTTTGTTTCTTGTTCTACTAATCATGACAGGATCCAGAGTCAATTCATGGGCTTTGTCGATCGCGGGAGACGTGCCACCACCTTTGCAAATACCACAACCATCACGAGGGGTGCACAAACATCCAAATGCACATGATCAGGTTAATGTATCTATACCACCATTTAATGGCCGTTTTAAACCTGCTTTATATATTGAATGGGAGTTCGACATAAAAAATATATTTGCTTCCCATAATTTCGATGAACATAAAAAGGTTAAGGTTGCGGTTGGTTCTTTCACTGGTTATGCTTTGGTTTGGTGGAGTGAATATTGTCGGTTACACCCTGATTATATACCTACTACTTGGGATGATTTGAAACTTGCCATGCGACATACTTTCGTCCCTGCTTATTATACTCGTGACATGATTAAGAAGTTGCAACACTTAAAACAAGGTAGTGAAACTGTAACAAAATATTATGATGATTTACAAACTACCTTGTTGCATTCCTCTTTAGAAGAAAGTGAAGATGATTTTATGGATAGATTTTGGGGAGGATTAAACCGTGATATTCAAGAGATACTAATTCATGAAGAGTGTTATCCTATGGACCATTTGTTTCATCTTGCTTGCAAAGCTGAACAGGAAATAAAACGACGTGTTGGCCACGAGGAGAACAAGCGCACGGTGCACATTCCAAGAGTTGATATGATTGTTCCTTCAACTACTAGGCATACTATGACAACCACATCCGTTGTTGTCAGGACTACATCACCTCCACCATGTGACACATCGCCCCCGAGAGTGGCTACATCATCTGAGTTGACCATAAGAGGTAATGACAAAGGTACTGATCTTCTATCTCTACATGAGAATGATGAATGCCTTGTCAATTTGAATGCACCATCTGATGAGCTACCCACTACTTTGATCACACCACCTATTTTAGAGGACTACGTTGATAATTTGACTTTGCCATGTGATCAAACAACTGAAATACCAACAATTTTGAGTGCACCCATTGAATTAACTATTGATGCAAAAGAACCAATGTTTAATCATTTTGATATGACCTCTAATCTTGGTGATGATTCTGTGTTGAATGACTTATTGCATGTTTGCTTATTTAAGCATGTTGTAGCATGTAAATTTAATGCAAGTAAGGTTTATTCACCAATGTTGGGATTGTTTAATGATGAACATTGTCAATCTTTTGAAATGAATAAGAGCTTCACTTATATGTGCAAACTGAGTTGCAATATTTTCATGCCTTTTACTTCTTGTGCTAATTTTTTGGCTTTAGATTTTATGAACTATGCAAGTTACTCATCTATTCATGTGTCATATATGCAAAAATCAAGGGAAGTAAAAATGGATGACATATACATATACAACATGTACACCTTGTCTCTTTTGTTAGCCACATTTCAGATTAAGTAACGCCGAGGACGGCTTTATTTTCAAGAAGGGGAGGATGATGAGGACATGACTACCTTGGATATGACCAAAAATATTGCATATATGCATATTTGTCAGGTGATTTCTAGTGCAAACTATTCAATAATCTATTTATGTTATCCAGAACAAAAATACTTCACACACTTTTGTGTTTTGTCTAATTGCAGGTGTATGGGACATTTTTACAATCCACATATGAAAATAAGGAAGAAAGAGATGTTTATTTGCTGTCCAAAAAGTTCTCTCACGTCACTTTTGGCCCAAGAGAAGATAGAGTCCAAGTCTCTCACGTTTTGGATTCAGATTCGGACTGCACAGACACACCTGACTCAAAACGCACACAAGTTTTTCATACGGACTCCGAATTGGGTGATTTTTTTTGTTGGAAACTAGATTTCGTGCACTTTCCAACCCAATTGGAATCACCTTTAAATTCGTCCGGAGCGTTGAGTTGTGGACGAAACAATCTGATGCTGCAGCAGAATCCGAGTCAAACTACAAGTCCAAAGGTGTTACATCACCTCCACTTGGGCCCATTGGCCTTGTACGACCTAGATTTAGTTTTAGGCTGCCTTGGGACGTCCTCCCACCTCCTTGGCCGCCACCCCTTGCTCCTATATAAGTAGATCCATCTAGTAGCTTTTCCTTGGGTTTTGTTTAGATTAAAAGTTCGCCATAGCTGCAACTTCGCGTACTTCGTTTGTGTTCAACGACCAGACAAAGGCGTCACAGAACCCCACCTTGATCTATAAAGCTTTCATCTTATATTCGCAATATCCAGATTGCAATCTTAGTTTCTTGCTTGTTCGTTGTTTGCTCGCAGGAAACAGACCCTCGTGGTCAGGTTGATCGTGCTCCGGCGTGGTCAATAGCCTCTCGGAGTTGGTTTAGCGATTGCTAAGGCGCGACGTCCTCGCACGTTCGTAGTCGGATTGTCAAAGTCGACTTCCACCAAAGCGATATCCATCATCTCATCGAAAGACGAGACACATTTGCCTCTATCAGCTGCCGTCATACCAAACACACTGAACCCATCCGTGCTGATGCCGACTCGAGGATGCCTCGGATCTGCCGCTTTGTCAGCATGTAATTCATCAAACTTTTTCCACGCAACACCATCCGATGTGTGTACCATCATCAGATTCCCATCTGCATCTAGTTCGGTTCTTTTGCCTGTTTTGTGCCATGTCATCTGCCTGGCCGTCTCTTTGACCATGAAAAGACGTTGAAGTCTTGGTACGATTGGCATATACCGAAGAACACTAACGGGGATTTTGGTCTGTGTCTTCTCACCCATACCATTGTCTACCACAATATACCTGGAAGACTTGCAAATGGCACAATAGTTCAAGTCCGCATAGTCAAGCCTAAATAAGGCACATCCTTTCTCACAGGCATGTATCTTCTCATAGGGCATCTTCAGTGCACGGAGGATTTTGTCCGGCTGGTACAGGTTTGTAGGAATTACATGGACTTTGGGTAGAAAGCGTCCAAATACTGTCATAATTGCGTCATAGCATTCTCTGCCCAAGTTGAACTGAACCTTCAGAGCCATTACTTGTGAGATGGCATCCAACTGACAAAGCTCAGTGTGCTCGTGGAGCAGATGTTTCGAAGACTCCAACATTTCATTAAAGGCCTTTGCAGATTCCTCCATCTCCTCGTCTGAATCCCAAGCATCATCATAGCCTTGCACCATGTTTTCCATCCCGGTACCATGCTCGTCGGTGCGACGACGATCCACCTCAGCTCGGTCACGTTGGGCAGACTCACCATGAAATGTCCACACCGTATAATCGGGCGTAAAACCACTCTTCTGCAGGTGTTTGCCCATTTCAGCCTCTGTCTTCTTTTCCCAATTGCCGCACCGGAAACAGGGGCACCAGGTTTTCTTTTGGCCATTTGCAAATGCGGCTTGCACAAACCCCTTAGTTTTTGTGAACCATTCAACGCTCCATTTGTTCTGACCAGTGTGACCGGTATACATCCAAGCACGGTCACTCATCTTGACTTTCAGAGCTACTGGACACACAACAATTATATATGTAATTCACCATGTATATATTCATCAGTTGATCTACTTTGTCAATTTTATTACGTCCATGCAACCTACACTCTAATAGGTAATGATAGGTCCTAATCCCACCCATGTATGTGTAGATTGGGTTCATTTTCCCATGCTATGGTCCGGATCCGACGCAAAATTTTGGCAGCACCTCCCCGCTGTTCTCCTGATACACGTCTCTGCAATAAACAGAGAGGATGTGTACCCGGAGAACAACAGGGGAGGCACTGACGAAATATATGCGTCAGATCCAGAGCAAAGCATATGGGAAAATGAACCCAATCTACACATACTCGGGCTGTCCATGGATAGCGTTGGACAATTCGAAAGAATCAAGGTTATAAATATGCAAATGCATGCATATTTATAACTATGACGCTTTCGAACGGGAGACACATATTGGTTACGCATACTGATGATTCAAGACACATATATAGCTAGCTATCAAGTTTCATCGGAATAGATCAAATAATTAATGGGGGAGGAGGACTTGTCATTTGTGCTCACCCACGAACGAAGGGGCAGAGCTCGTCAAACGCACAGCGAGGTCGTCGAACACCAAACCTCGCAGCGATGAAACAACTGCACATTTAAAACTACACGATCAACACAATTGTATATGATGTTTTTCATAACAAAATCGAAAAATGTATGACCTAACTAATAATTCACAAATATATGACCCCGTCGGCCTCTGGAAGGCCAAAGAACACCTTTTCGGGAGGTGTCGGTGGTCGGGGTGTCCTGTCGGTGTCGGGGTGCCGTGTCGGGGTCGGGGTGCTGTTTCGGGGTCGGGTGGTCGGGGTGTCGTGTCGATGTCGGGGTAGTGCCGTGTCGGTGTCGGGGTGTTGTTTCGGGGTCGGTGTGTGGTGTCGGGGTCAGGGTGTCGGGTCAGGCTCGGGGTCGGGGTGTCGGGTCAGGCTCGGGGGGTCGGGGTGTCGGGGTCGGGGTGTCGGGGTCGGGGTCGGGGTGTCGGGTCAGGCTTGGGGGGTCGGGACGTCGGGGTCGGGGTCGGGGTGTCGGGGTCGGGGTGTCGGGGTCGGGGTCGGGGTCGGGGTGTCGGGGTCGGGGTCTCGGGGTCGGGGTCGGGGTCTCGGGGTCGGGGTGTCATGTCGGGGTGCCGGGTCGGGGTCTGGGTACCGTGTCGGGTCGTGGTCGGGGTGTCGGGGTCGGGGTCGGGGTGTCGGGTCAGGCTTGGGGGGTCGGGGTGTCGGGGTCGGGATGTCGGGGTCGGGGTCGGGGTCGGGGTGTCGGGGTCGGCGTCTCGGGGTCGGGGTCGGGGTCTCGGGGTCGGAGTCGGGGTCTCGGGGTCGGGGTGTCGTGTCGGGGTGCCGGGTCGGGGTCAGGGTACCGTGTCGGGTCGGGTTTTTTTCCTTTTCTTCTTCTTCCTCTTTTTCCTTTTCTTCCTTTTTTCCTTCTTCTTCTTCTTCTTCTTCTTCTTCTTCTTCTTCTTCTTCTTCCTCCTCCTTTCCTTTTTCCTCTTCTTCTTCTCCTCCTCTCCTCTTTTTTCTCCTTCTTTTTCCTCCTTTCCTTTTTCCTCTTCTTCTTCTCCTCCTCTCCTCTTTTTTCTTCTTCTTCTTCTTCCTCTTCTTCTTTTTTCTTCTCCTCCTCCTCCTCTTCTTCTTCTTCTCATGATCTCCTCTTTTTCTCTTTTTCTTCTTTCCTAAAACTAAACTAAACCTAAAACTAAAACTAAAAAAACAGAAAAAGAAAAAAACTAAATCTAAACCTAAAACTAAACTAAAACTAAACCTATAAACCTAAAACTAATCCTAAAACTAAAACTAAATCTAAACTAAACATAAACCTAAAACTAAAAAACAGAAAAAAGAAAAAAAAATGAAGAAGATCACCTGCGGGGTGGAGGAGGGGGCGGTGCGGCTGGGGCGGCGGAGGAGCGGGGTGGGGCGGCCTGGGGTGGCGGAGGAGGGGGCGGGGCGGTCTGGGGCAGCGGCGCCGGCCCCGGCCGGGGCGGCGGGGCGCGGAGGTGCCGGGGCGCCGGGGCATGGCGGCGCCCAGACAGCAGGGCGGTGGGGGCGGCGGGGGCAACGGGGCGGGGGGGGCGCCGGGGCGGCGGCGGGGGGCGCTGGGGCGGCGGCGGGGCGTGGTGCGACGGGGCGATGGAGGTGGGAGAGAAAGAGAGAGAGGGGGGGGGGTGTGGGGCGCGGCCCCGTTAACGCTACGTGGGCCCTCCCTCTTTGTCGTCCGCCACCCTTTGCCGTCCGCCTTCTTGCTCTTTGTCGTCCGCTAGCGGACGGCAAAGAGGGGGCCCGTTAGGTTTTTTTTTGCAGCTCGTCAGTGGGGCCCCTCCCTCTTTGCCATCCGCTAGCCGACGACAAAGAATCTTTGCCGTCTGCTAGCAGACGGCAAAGAACTGGCTGATGGCAAACTTGGTCTTTGCCATCAGCCAGTTCTTTGCCGTCTGCTTTTTGGAAGCTGATGGCAAAGAGCTTCTTTGCCGTCCGCTAGCGGACGACAAAGAACTGGCAGATGGCAAACTTGCTGATTCCAGTAGTGGAACGAACATTTGCGAGGATTTTTTATACAATAAAAGAGAATTTCTAGAGCCAAGAACCACCCGAGGGGGGCACCTAGGTGGGCACAACCCACCAGGGTGGCTCACCCCCTCCAGGGGCGCCCAGGATGGCTGTCCCCACCTGGTGGCCCCGCATACCCTGAAACCGACGCTATAAAATCCTATTTTTCCAGAAAATAAACGAGGGAGAAAGAATTATCGGGTATCAGAACACGGAGCCACCGCCGTCTCCTGTTCTTCATCGGGATGCTAGATGAGGAGTCCATTTGGGGCTCCGGAGAAGGGGATCTTCGATCTTCGTCATCACCAACCCTTCTCCATCACCAATTCCATGATGCTCCCCACCAGGAGTGAGTAATTCCTTTGTAGGCTTGCTGGTCGATGATGAGTCGGATGAGATTCATCATGTAATCGAGTTAGTTTTGTTAGGGCCTGATCCCTAGTATCCATTATGTTCTGAGATTGATGTTGCTTTAACTTTGCCATGCTTAATGCTTGTCACTTTGGGCCCGGGTGCCATGATTTCAGATCAGAACCATTTATGTTATCACCATTATATCCATGTTCTAGATCCGATCTTGCAAGTTATAGTCAGCTACTACATGTTATGATCTGGCAACCCCGGAGTGACAATAGTTGGGACCACTCCCGATGATGATCGTAGTTTGAGGAGTTCATGTATTCACCGTGTGCTAATGCTTTGTTCCAGTACTCTATTAAAAGGAGGCCTTAATATCCCTTAGTTTCCAATAGGACTCCACTGCCACGGGAGGGCAGGACAAAAGATGTCAAGCAAGTTCTTTCCATAAGAACATATGACTATTTACGGAATACATGCCTACATTATATTTATGAACTCGAGCTAGTGCCGTATCTCCCTAGGTTATGCCTGTCTCATGAGGAATATCATCCAACGAATCATCGATCCAATGCCTACGATTTTCCTACATATTGTGCTTGCTAAGATACAACTGCAGTTGTTACTATCGTTACTGCTACAAAACTATCACTATCACAGTTACCATTACTGTTGTTGCTACCATTACTATCAAAACTATCATACTAATTTGGTACTGTCACTTTGCTGCAGAAAATTATTCTCTAGGTGTGGTTGAATTGACAACTCAGCTGCTAATACTTGCAAATATTCTTTGGCTCCTCTTCTGTCGAATCTATAAATTTGGGTTGAATACTCTAGACTCGAAAACTGTTGCGATCCCATATACTTGTGGGTTATCAACAAGCTCTCCCGCAGAGCGTTCGCGCTCGCGGTCATGGCGGATGTGGTGCCAGGTAGCAGGACGATGTGCTATGGTGTGGAGTTTAGCTGGGCGTTACTGCTTTAAGTAGCGCATTCCGGTGAGGCAAGCGTCCGGGCACCGAGCCTCTTAATGACGGCATACAAACGGGCGGCATGAACGTGGGCAGCTGGCGCCGGCTAGGAATGCACCATGCGAAGGGGCGAGCGACGAGGGTTTTTGGTGTGCCAGGGTAGTCAGCTGTGATCATGGCATGGTTGGAGATGCCCTTTGCTCACATGCGATACGCACATGTCATTGAAAAAGCAAGACGACCCGGCATGATCTCAGGTCCTGGGGATGCAGTTGGCCGTGCTACAACACTCCACGGACGCGTCGCGGCGTGCGTGCACTTCGGCGCCCCGTGCATCCTCGATAAGTCGGGTGTTGATCTGCTGGTCATGCCACGCCACCCTCAACACCCTGATGCCGACCGTGTCCAATGACGATGAGCGGTCACTCACCGCGGTCGCCCTGTCTAGAGGCGGTGCGGGAGCTGCACCATGTTGCTAGCCCCCACAACCCACAAGAATGGTTGCCGATGGCGAGGAGGTCGTGGGCCAGCTCCTCCATTGGACTAGTCTACGCCACGTCATCCTGACAGGTGTGCCCCACATGTGGGTTTCCCTATTTTCCCGGCCAAATTCGAGCGTTAGTGCTCCGCATTGCGCATTAGGCGTAGAACATGTGGTTTTTGTGCCTTGGTTCAAATGTGGTACAGTACCAAGTTGTTACCCTAGCCCCAAGTGTGGTGGTTTTTGGTTACGGTACCACCCTTTTACTTTTCAACTAGTGAAGTGTAACACTTTATTAAGTAGCCGGATGGTGTGCTAATGTAGGTGTCTAACTGTTTGAAGGAATAATTGAGGTGTTCCCGATCCGTGCCCGCATTTAGGGGTCCAACTTACCATGTTCCGGCAGTAGTAACTATACTATTCCTTGTGTACTCCCTTCATTTTTTATTTACTCCGCATTTTAGCTTTGCTCAAAGTCAAACTTTGTAAACTTTGACAAAGTTTATAGACATAAATAATAACATATACAACAACAAATCAATACCATTAGATTCATTATTGAATATACTTTCACATCATATAGATTTGCTATTGTAAATGTTCATATTTTTCTATAAATTTGGTCAAATTTTATGAAGTTTGACTTTAGTCAAACCTAATATGTAGAGTAAATAAAAATGGAGGGAGTATCTTACTCCATGACCAAGATGGAAGGGAAAATGAGACAACTTATTGGTTATTTGAGCCGTTCAAGTATAATCATGTGGCGTTGCTTATTTCTCATTCCTCTCCAACCCTCTTCTCCATCGATCATGCTGCCCTCCGGTCGAGTCCAGCCTCCCACTTGCCTCATTTGAACATTCCGCTGAGTATCATTCTCATGTGGGCCTAGACCATGCTTGTATTTCCAATGTTGTAATTTGTTCGACATGCATAAAGACAAATGGTTCGTTTAAAGTTAAACTTTGCCTCCAGTACGTGTCGCTTTCCATCTTAGTTTTGACATCCCATTTGGTTCATGCCCCGACACATCTTGACGAGATCGATTGATGTTGAGAGATCAAGTGCGTATCGTGCAAGGAGATAAAGGTTTGGTGTGTTCCTATGATAGAAATGACCAGGGGGGGGGGTCTGTGGGGATCAGAGGGAGTATATTGTACGTTCAAAAGCGAAACGAATGTACTGTACCCACCCTAGTCCTCTTTCAATCGATCTCCGGACCCTAAGATGAGACCGAGAGAGAATGAGTGGGTGCATGTGTGATACCTAAGGTGGATTCAAAATTTTAAACCGGTGATCATAGCATCACCAAATCATATATAAAGGGTATTCAATGTTGATTTCGCTTTTGAACATACAATATACTCCCTCCGATCCTTTCTAGTTTACATCTAAGTTTTATGTGTAGTCAAATTATCTCTACTTCGATCAAACAGTATAGAAAAAAGTATCAACATTCAACAACGCCCAATCAATATTGTTAGATTCGTACATACTCCAAAATTTGTATTCAAACAGAGATGGTTTCCAATCTGTTTTCAAACACGTTAATGTGCTTGTTCTCGCGCATGCTCTTCCTACTAGGATTCCGCCACGTGTAGCCAGTCCAATAGTAACTTTCTTTTAAGCTCCGTGTCCAATAGTACTAGTAGTATACTCCCATCTGTTTTTATTTACTCCGCATAGAACAGAGGGAGTACTAGTAACACTCAGCTGACCTCTCTCTCTTCTACTACCTTTGTCCTGTTTAATTAGTCCTCTTTGTAATTTGTGCTAATTTTTTACCAATGATTTAACTGATGAAATGTTAGTGCATGTTAATAAAATTATATCGTTGCATTCGTATTTGAATATAATTTTAATGATATAATTTTTTTATGACATGCATGAATATTTTGTTAGTTAAATTTATGGTCAAACTTTTGCACAAATTACAATGAAGACCAATAAACCAGGACAGAGGTAGTAGTAGTAGTATAAATGACGCGGGCGGGGGAGGGGGAGGGATGTTGGTTTGCTCTCAAGTATGGTCCCACAAGCGAGCAAATATGCAAGATGAAGCGCATTCCATTCGGTGAGCGACATGGAGGGTCCGGCGTGCAAGGGTGCAACGCGAACGCGACAAGAGTGATGTATAGTCAAAACCGATTGACCGGTCATCACCAGAACAACTATTCACACCAGAACCTTTGCTGCTCGGCCTACGCGAGCCACTGCCCCAATACCACACCTTCTCTCTAGCCCATTCCCCCACCTTTCGATCCCCTAGCTAGCATCGAGTGTCCCATAGTTCACCGGAAAGCCATGGTGCACTGCAAGATCACATACTACAAGATGCTGACGCTAGAGCGCTGCGCAGAAATCGCGGCGGGGGTCGGCGCCATAGACCTCCATCCCCAAGCTCGCTTTGCGGCGGGCCAATCCCGAGCCAAGCTCCGAGGAGGAGGAAGCCAATCCAATGTTCATGGCAGCGGGCGGCGCAGAAGGCCCCCGATGCGTATGAGAAGATGGACGTCGACTTCGTGCCGGCGTCTGGGCCCCGCATGGTGCAGGCGGACCAGTGGTTCAACCTGGAGATACTATAGGAGGACCGGGACGCGGAGGCTCAACTCAACACAGAGCGTGCGGATGCCGATGCCATCGAGGCCCTCCAGTAGGCGGAACCAGATATCATGGATGTGAACCGGGCGGCGGAGGCTCAACTTGACGCGGAGCACGCGGATGCCACTGCCATTGAGGCCCTCCTGCAGGCGGAACTAGACGTTCTACACTTGAACCAGGCGTCGGAGGCTCAACTTGACGCGGAGCACGCAGATGCCGCTGCCATCGAGGCTCTCCCGCAGGCGGAGCTAGACGTCCTGGGCTTGAACCGGGCGGTTCTCGCTTCTGTGCAGAGTGCCCTCACGCTCCGCGTGAACGAGTAGCTGCAGGCCGAGGACAACCGCAGTGCGGAGACAAACGTTGGCAGCTATGGCTGGTTCACGCTGGCAGCCAAAGACAACGAGGCCATCTCGTTCTGCGAGCAGTGATAGTTTATCTTTATGTTGTTGTTTTAAGGGATCTTTTGTTGTGTAAAAACATATAATTTTGCCAGTCGTCTGAGTTTCATCATTTGGGTTAGTCGACCATTTCAGGCGGTTGGATGAATATCCTACGTCTCCTAACTCTTCTTCCTCACCTCTTCTTCTTCCCCAACAGACCACCGCACGGGCCGTACGGATCTTCCCCAACATGTGGTTGGATAAACCCATTGTATGAACAAAAATTATGTGTTTGCGATAGGATGGCTGAGTTTGTTTGATCGCATGCGGTAGCACGTGTCAGTGAGGGTGCATTCCCTTGGTTAGGTTTGTGCCATGTAGGAGCGACTGTGTGAGGGTGCGGTGCGACCATGACAGCCATGCGCAAGTATAACACCTTTTCATTTTGAAAACTTTAGGCAAGCTTGGAAAAAATGTGTGGCGAAGTATGGCAATGCAAGGCCTAGACCCAAACAGGATACAAGTACGTACCTAGGAGTACTTGTGTTAAAAAGAAAGGCGTGGTTTCCTTCACGGGATTGATAGATACAAATCCTCGTTTGACGTGTCAATTAATGTATATTTTTTACTCCAACGCCAAAAGAGCTGACCATCTCACTCCTCATCGCTTGATTAATGCAGCACCATGCAAACCAACCTTCTCACTTCCGCATGCATGCAACAGCATATTAATGTCCTTGGTTGCTAGTATGAGGCAAACCCCATCAATTTTGCCTCGATTAGTGTTAGTGGCCTTCTGCAAATTGTAATTTTGATATACTAGCCTTGTGTACAAAAAATGGAGGTAGTAACTATTTGACTTCCTTCCCCATTGCAGTGACGTCGAAGATATCTCGAATGTTGTGGTTTGGCGAAGTGCGTTCGACGGAGAACACCATTGAGGGAGACCATGGTAAGTCATTTGAAAGTGCCGCCTGCAAGCCGAGACAACCACCTTATTGCATCGATGAAATCTGTTGAACCAAAGGACACATAAATGTACTAATACTACACAATAGCAACATACGTCCAGCTTAGTGTGGTAAGGTGGTTTCTCGAAGAAGATGATGGAGAAGCGGAGTCAGTGAAGAGTGAAATGATAGTTGATTTGTCCATGCTTTCTGATTTGACGCCTCACTGCTTTGTGATTTCTGATAGAAGGGACATGGGAGTAGACTCTACGCTCCATACTTTACATGCGTCCAAGCACGGGAGAAAGAGGAGAGAGGTTTCAGTTTTCTGTTCCTTCAATCAATCAATTAGGGAGCTTCGGTTCCATATTTTTGGCTCCACTCTTATGACAGAGGATGTTGATATTGTGTATGATATATTGTTGTATTCGTGTGGCATTGTATGCCTTATGTATGTATCCCCATCTATTATGTAATGTTGATCTAATGATATCCACCTTGCAAAAGCGTTTCAATATGCGGGTCTATCCTTGGTGGGACCTTCGAGTTCCTTTTGGATAGGGTCGCATATTGGGCGTGACAAGTTGGTAATCAGAGCCTCGACCGACCATAGGAGCCCCCTTGATTGTTGGCCGTTGTTGAGTCTAGAAGAAAACTATTTTGAGTCTTAGTATTATATATATCGGAGAGTAGGATTCTTTTTACTCCTCAGCCCCCTTCGTCGCTCTGGTGAGGTCTCCTGACGTAGATATTTTGTCTTTCCTCTCCTCAAATTTCACTAAAAAAATTTTTAGGATCACGCGGGTATCTTGGAATCGTTTCGATGGTTTTGTGACGAGAACATTGTTCTTGGTGCCTCTTGTCTATTTATGTGGCTTTGACCCGGGGAGTCGAGCTCCGAGGTGTTGTCATCACAATTTTATCGTTGCAGTTCTGGAATACCTGAGTTTTGCCGACATCGAAAATCTCTTTTATGCAGTTGTTGGTGAGATAACCCCGATAACCCAGTACTGGGGCGAGCTCGGGAGTATTGCCATAACTCGTGTAACGGATGCTTTTCGAAGGTTGAGGTACATGATTTCCGAAGGTTTCTTGGTTATGTGTTGACAGATGGATATAGCTGGATGTAGGTATTGTTAGTTTGGGTGAGATATATTGCTTCCCCTGTATCCCCAACACCAGATTGCATAACTAGAAAGTTTCGGGAGTTTTATAGGTGGGAATTCAAGTAGCTCCTAGAATATCTTTTGGACAGATGCATGATATGAGATTGGGGTTCGACGTCTAGTGGTCCGCCTTTCCACGCTCGTTTTTACAGTGGTCTCGTTGTGTCTTAAAGAACCCTTGGCTATGCTGGTTCGGGGACACTTCGTATGTCATGTGCACTACCTTGTACATGATGGTGTTGTACAATCGAGCCCGTGTGGGCCCCACCACGAAAACTTCAGACGGAATCTCTATCATATGTTTGTTCCGGTTTATTCTGCAAGCCAATCCTTTGTTTTGTTTTATTTGTGGTATTCGAGTTGCTTCGAAGTCAAATGTTGAATCCATACCTTTCAAGCGGTGTTCTCATATTTCTATGGGAGTACTAATCCTTCTTGATCACTGAGGTTGTCATGTCAATTCTTTTCCCAAACCGGCGTGCTTCTCTTCAAGTGGATCCGATCATTTTCAACATTCGCAAGATCATCTCTCAGTTTCCCAACGTTGTTCGTTTCATCCGTCCTCGAGTTGCCTTTGTTTTCCCGCCCTCCCACCCTTTTTCTTCAAGGACTCAGCTTTCTTAATCAAGTATCCATTTATTCATGTGAAGTTTCTCCATTTTTTTTCCTGTCAATGTTCTTATCCGGTGATTTCCCATGAAGATGCTCAACAGTTTCAAGTTCATCATCCTCCGTTCTCTTTTCTTCTCCGGTGGATCCAATTCAAGCTTGCAGTTTGATCATACTCTTTTCCTTGTTGCAAATGCTTTTCCCATGCCGGCGCATCTCACAATCGTTCACCTCTCTCTCTTCATATCCGAAGTGCGGAGGATATCTCAGAAGATTCGTGTTTCCATTCAAGCCATCTAATTCTACCGGTGCAATCTCCTTTTCAAGCAATCCTTCAACAGTGTTTTCTTTTCAGTGGGCCCTAACCCACATGTCTTTTCCCAGGATCTTACCTGACTCTTCGAATTATCAGGAGCGATTCTCAAATTCATTTCCAAGTTTGACATAAGAATGAGTTTCATCAGTCAGATCTTTTCCAAGATCAATTTCAAATCATTTTTCATTGTTGGCTCAACCTCTTCGTTTGTCATTCTTCCAGAGTATCTCAACAATTCATGGAGGTGTTTCTCGTCGTCATTCTCGAATTTTGAAGTCCAAAGAAGATTTCCTCTTAAATCCTTACCCGTTCTTCCAAAGATGCGTAGTTCAAGCTTGATGCCATACTCTCATAATTGTTTTAGATTGTGAGAATTCTTTTCACCCATCCGGAGTATTTCGTGAGTTCTTTCCATTTTATTCCTACGAAGGCCATCATTTCGGGTTTATTCATTCTCAGCTTTTAGCTCTCTTTCTCCAAATCCTACCGGTGAATCGTTCAAATATCTTCTAATCAGTTCATGATCTCTTGGTTCTCATGTATCTAAATCCCCTCAAGTATCTTCATTCGTTTTCCAATTCTTCCCGGTGAATTGTGCCTTTGCTATGTTCATTTTTAATTCTTACGGTGGTTCGTTCCAGATTTCTCTTCCTTTGTTATCATATCAATTCATTCGTTGTTTCCAAATCCCACCGGTGGTTCCATCAATACCTTCTCAAGTTTGCGCTATATCTCTTTTAATTCTTTCTACGAGAATAAGTAGTGTGCCAAATCCATTGCTTGTCATCAATTTAATTCGATGAAGGATAAGCATACAATAAATCTTATTCTTATTTCCTCGAGGTGATTCAATTATTTTCTTCCGGAGATTGTTCATGATGAAGTAATTCTCGGTTGTAGTGTTTCATCTTTTTCTTTTTCCGGAGTTCCAAGTTTTCCGCTTTATCTCGTCGCGAAGCTCCATCTAAATCATTGCAAGGGTTCACCTTGTGTTTTCAACCTCTCTTTCTTTCTATCATCCTTTTATTATCGGAGTTCTCCATGGAGGCTCTACATGGTGGTTCATCAAGGATTTAATTCCGTCTCAAAGTGTTCATCGAGATTCTTTTCAGAGGAGTTCAAGCATTCTTCATCTTGCATTCCGAAGTGCAATTCTTTCTACCTTATCTTTTGAGGTGGTGTTATGTTACTCTTGACAATTTCCTTCATGTTTCATGATTCATATGTTGTCAAGAATGACATATTTAAATCCATCATTTTATCTTCGTTTAAAAAAAAATCTTTTCAACCAATCTATCTCTTCGTTGGAGTTATCTTGTGTCATATTTCACCTAAAGCCTTCCCTAAGGAATGTTGCTATTGTGGTGCTTATCAATGATCTGAGTTTTTCTCCTATCCTCTCGGTGAAGAAGTTTTTCATCTCTTTGGTGCTCTAAATCAAATCAACGGTTTCCATTTGTGGCCGGTTGTCACCTCATAGTCTCAAGATGTTTTCCATAAGCCCACTACAAGATTATTCATTTTGTTGTTGGTTTTCCAACAATTCCGTTCTAACCATCTTGGAAGGGTGCTTTCCAAGCTCATTTGTGGCACAAGTTGGCATTTCTTCTCCATTCTGTTATTCCAATGATCTATCTTCTATTCTTTCTTCCGAAGGTATTGTGATGTTGCTCTTTTCATTCATCATCTCGAATTGTGAGGATCGTGTTCTTTTCGTGCTTATCCATTTAACCGGAGTGTTGTGTCATCTCTTCAAGTGCTTTTCATCTTATCAAGTTTTCCTTCTTCTTTCACTCGGAGTGCTGCCCAAATTATATCAATCTTATTCCTTCTCTATCCAGTTTTAACCAGAGTGTTTCAATATCTATCTTATCACTAAACCTCTTGGTTCTCGTCGTATCCCTTTTTCCTCTTTTCTAACAGAGTGTTTTCAACTTTGTTCATCTTCGTTGTTTTCTTTCTTTCATTTTGCTCAACCTCTCAAGGTTCATGGTTTCACTCGTTTGTCGAAGAAGCAACTTAGTTTACCTCTTATCTTCCTCTTCCTTTTCCCTCTGGAGCCATCCTAGATCTCGGGACGAGATCCTCTCGTAGTGGTGGAGTGTTGTAACGCCCCGGATGCAACTTTCCATATTCATAACTCCAACTCTTGCCTTTTCCGGAGAGGCGATATGATATTTTCCTTCGTGGTTGGGTTATTGTTGTTTGTTTTGCATTTTGTTCATGCCATGCATCTCATCTCATAGCATCATGTGCATTGCATTCATCCTTATGTTACATGTTACTTTCATGTTGTATTTATCAACCCCTTTGCTATCCCTCTCAGACCTAGCCTTGCACCATCACCTTCTTCTTCCTCTTCTTTTACTTCTTTAGGCAAGCGAGTTCTTCCCTGCCCCATTAATGTTCATTCTTTTTATAATGCTAGTGCACCATGCCTACACCCTCTCTGTCAAATATCATCCATTTTGGAGTTGTTTTGGTTGGGTTCAAAAATGGCTCAAGTTTGAATCTAATTCAAACTTGAATTATTTTTCTATCTCTAAAAATTGCCAAGTCACTTTTATCAAATAGTGCATAAATCCAGGAGTCCAAGGATATTCTTATCTCAGTCCCACACCTCGCCATTACCCCCATGTATTTCTTTTCTCTATTTTTCTGTTTGAAGAAAAGAAGGAAAAGGGCAGGGGCCTCCCAGCAGCGCACCTGGGCCTCCTCCTCCTGTGCAAGCCCAGCGCAGCCCACCTATCTTACCTGCTCAATGCAGCCCGCAGCGCACAACCAGCCCATTTGCACATGAGCTTCTTCCTCCTCCTGTACGGTGCACATCCAGTGAGCCACGTCGACATCCTCTATGATTTGACGGCCGGAGTTCCTCTCCACGCCTTATAAAACCTGCATCTCGAACCCTAGGCTCCTCCTCCTTCCATTTTCCCCCTCCTCGTCTTCCTGCTGCCGCCAAGGTAAGTCCACCCGCGCCGCCACGCCATAGCCGACGCCATGTCCGAGTCGAGTTTGAGCTCGTGCTCGGCTTGATCCTTCCAGTGGCCACCCTCTTCTTTCTCGGGGGCGTCAAGATTGTCGTCTTCGTCTTCATCATCTCGCCCAAGGATCGGGCCAAGTCCTCCTGGGCCGCTGCAGGTTGCTGCAACCGGCCCGTGCATTTTTTTTACAGTCTGTGTATTTTAGCATTTTCCAGTGTATGCATATTTACAGGAAATGCCACTGTTTTTGTTTTGTTAATAACTAAATATGCATGCATCCAAATTGGACAAACTATATATGTAAAATGCTTAGAATTGTATCTAGTTTCACAATATGCAACTTTCATCCCTGTTAAAAATGTTTAAAATTGTTGTTTGTAATAATTTGCACAAATGCCATGTTAAAATGATTTATTTCATAACTAAATAACCGTAGCTCGGTTTTAAATAAACTTTATATATAAATGGGGTGGAAAAATTCCTAGATTAACATGGTGCACTTTATTTTCCTGTTTAACAACTCTAAAATTATGTAATAGGCAGAACAGTACCAAATCTAAAATATGCATATGGGGGTCTTCCGGAATTGTTGTTTGTTGTTCCGGCCTCATTTTAAACTTGCCTAGATGGGTAGTTTTATTATATTTCACCTCTTGCCATGTTTAATAACATTTAATATTGTTGTGTACCTAAACAAGAGAGAACTAAATAAGTCATGTGGTGTTTCGTCAATATGCAACTCGTTGCATATTGAGCTCCACTTAACTTGTAGTATTGTTTGTTGCACTTTGCCATGTCATGCCTTATTAAACCGGACATGCATCATACTTGTTTGTGCATCATGCCATGTTTATGTGATGTTTGTTTACCATGTTGTTTGCTTCTTTCCGGGTTGCCTTCGGTTTCGTTCCGGAGTTGTGAGGGATTCGTTCGACTACTTCCGCTTGTCTTCTTCATGGACTCGTTCTTCTTCCTTGCGGGATTTCAGGCAAGATGATCGCTACCCTGGATCTCACTACTATCATTGCTATGCTAGTTGCTTCGTTCTATCGCTATGCTGCGTTACCTATTACCTGTTTATCGAGCCATCCCATATTGCCATGAACCTCTAACCTTTGACACCTTTCCTATGCAAACCGTTGTTTGGCTATGTTACCGCTTTGCTCAGCCCCTCTTATGGCGTTGCTAGTTGCAGGTGAAGTTGAAGATTGCTCCAGGGTGGACAGGATTTTGGTTGGGATATCACAATATCTCTTATATTATTAATGCATCTATATATTTGGTAAAGGGTGGAAGACTCGGCCTTTTGCCTAGTGTTTTGTTCCACCCTTGCCGCCCTAGTTTCCGTCATACCGGTGTTATGTTCCCGGATTTTGCGTTCCTCACGCGGTCGGGTGATTTATGGGACCCCCTTGACAGTTCGCTTTGAATAAAACTCCTCCAGCAAGGCCCAACCTTGGTTTTACCATTTGCCTCACCACCACCTATCCCTTTCCCTTGGGTCGGCCAACCCAAGGGTCATCTTTATTTTAGCCCCCCCCGGGCCAGTGCTTGTCTAAGTGTTGGTCCGAACTGAGCTGCCTGCGGGGCCACCTGGGGGCAACTTGAGTGTTGGTTTTACTCGTAGCTAGTCTCATCCGGTGTTGCCCTGAGAACGAGATATGTGCAGCTCCTATTAGGATTTGTCGGCGCATCGGGCGGTCTTGCTGGTCTTGTTTTACCATTGTCGAAATGTCTTGCAAACCGGGATTCCGAGTCTGATCGGGCCTTCCTGGGAGAAGGTCTATTCCTTCGTTGATCGCGAGAGCTTGTCATGGGCTAAGTTGGGACACCCCTGCAGGGTATAATCTTTCGAAAGCCGTGCCTGTGGTTATAGGCAGATGGGAATTTGTTAATGTCCGGTTGTAGATAACTTGACACCAGATCCGAATTAAAACGCATCAACCATGTGTGTAGCCGTGATGGTCTCTTCTCGGTGGAGTCCGGGAAGTGAACACGGTTTCTGGGTTAGGTTTGACGTAAGTAGGAGTTAAGGATCACATCTTGATCATTACTAGTTGACGACCGTTCTGCTTGCTCTCTTCTCGCTCTTATTTGCGTATGTTAGCCACCATATATGCTTAGTCGCTGCTGCAGCCTCACCACTTTACCCCTTCCTTTCCCTTTAAGCTTTGCTAGTCTTGATACCCATGGTAATGGGATTGCTGAGTCCTCGTGGCTCACAGATTACTACAACAACAGTTGCAGGTACAAGTTATTCGATGATCATGACGCGAGAGCGATGCTTGCTTGCGTTGAGTTCTTCTTCTGCTTCTTCGATCAGGGGATAGGTTCCAGGTCGGCAGCCTGGGCTAGCAGGGTGGATGTCGTTTGAGCTTTTGTTTGTGTTTCATCCGTAGTCGGATATTGATATTGTGTATGATATATTGTTGTATTCGTGTGGCATTGTATGCCTTATGTATGTATCCCCATCTATTATGTAATGTTGATGTAATGATATCCACCTTGCAAAAGCGTTTCAATATGCGGGTCTATCCTTGGTGGGACCTTCGAGTTCCTTTTGGATAGGGTACTACTATAGTTTTGCTGTTTCGCACGATCCATCGATACAAACCCAATTAAACATGCAAGGGCGGGATTTTTCCCGCACGGTAGATGATACTAGCCATACATTTCAAAGGCAATTTTAATGTATGCAAACTGAATAATTAAGTAACAATATGAGATCTAGTAAAACTAAAAACACATATGATTTATTGTGTTAGAGTGTAGTAGTAATGCTGTATTGCGTAGTGGTTAGATGTAACATGCGAGAACGTGTAGAGATGTGCTTTTGGAGGGCCTACAGAGATAAATTGGGCATAAAGTGGATTCAAATATTTGTATTCTTCTTCATAGCATTTGTAACTCATATCTAGAGTTTGTACAGTAGACGTGAATGCTTGTTCGCTCTTACAAAACCATTACAGCAATAATAGGGTGGTCTGCGCCAATTTAGGCACTAACATGTTGGCCTACTTGGCTCCACGAAGAGAGCGAGAGAAGAGATAAATACACAGGCAGTTAGTGTATTTCAAGCGAAAAGTGTAATACAGTCACTAAACTTCAGAATATGCTCATTACAGTCACTATATACGTTTTGCGGTGATTATACAGTCACTTGCTCCTCGTTCAGAATCGGATTGCACTCTGTTGACCGGCCAAATAGTTTGCGTGGCTGTATGTTGACTAGTTAAATTGAACACGTTCCTTGTGGGTCCCACCTGTCAGTTTGCATAGGAAAAAGGTCAGATAAACACGATTTTACATAGGCGCAACAAGACTCCAACCCGTGTGCGGGAACCACATGGTTATGTATGTGTTTGTCAGGGCCCGATGTGTGTGCATGCACGTGTAGGTTGAGTACTTGAGAGTGAGCGTGTGTGTTGGTCGTGTGGTGTGTGCATGCATTCGTGCGTGTGTGCATGTGAGTGTTGCATGCGTGCGTGGCTGCATGTGTTCTTGTGAGTGTTGCATGCATGCAGTTTGTGTGCATGTGTGCCTGTGTGTATAATCACCACACCAGGTCATGTCTGTTAAAACACACGACTCAGCATAGCAATACAAGGCCACCTTGTCCGCTATGCCCGCGGTCATGACTTCGAACCACCGTCAAATATATTTTTATCGTTTATTTTCATTCTTATACACGCCGACAGGTGGGCCCAATGGTAGTGAGATAATGTGATGCAACACTAGAGGTGTGATACATCTCTGTCGTAACTACTTTTCTAAACACTTTTGCCCTTGTTTTGGATTCTAACTTGCATGATTTGAATGGAACTAACCTAGACTGATGTTGTTTTCAGCAGAACTGCCATGGTTTTATTTTTGTGCAGAAATAAAAGTTCTCAGAATGACCTAAAAATCCACGGAGCAAATTTTTGGAATTAATAAAAAATACTGGCGAAAGAATCAGCACTAGGGGGCCCACACCCTGTCCATGAGGGTGGGGGCTCCCCCCCCCCTAGGGCGCGCCCCCTACCTTGTGGCCCCCCTGGACCTCCACCGATGTCAACTCCAACTCCATATATTCACGTTCGCGGAGAAAAAAAATAAGAGAGAAAGATTCATCGTGTTTTACGACACGGAGCCGCTGCCAGGCCCTAAACTCTCTTGGTAGGGCTGATCTGGAGTCCGTTCGAGGCTCCAGAGAGGGGGATCCGATGCTGTCATCATCATCAACCATCCTCCATCACCAATTTCATGATGTTCACTGCCGTGCGTGAGTAATTCCATCGTAAGCTTGCTGGACGGTGATGGGTTGGATAAGATTTAGCATGTAATCAAGTTAGTTTTCTTAGGGTTTGATCCCTAGTATCCACTATGTTCTGGGATTGATGTTGCTATGACTTTGCTATGCTTAATGCTTGTCACTAGGGCCCGAGTGCCATGATTTCAGATCTGAACCTATTATGTTTTCATGAATATATGTGAGTTCTTGATCCTATTTTGCATGTCTATAGTCACCTATTATGTGTTATGATCCGACAACCCCGAAGTGACAATAATCGGGATACTTCTCGTTGATGACCATAGTTTGAGGAGTTCATGCATTCACTAAGTGCTAATGCTTTGGTCTGGTACTCTATTAAAAGGAGGCCTTAATAACCCTTAGTTTCCATTAGGACCCCGCTGCCACGGGAGGGTAGGACAAAAGATGTCATGCAAGTTCTTTTCCATAAGCATGTATGACTATATTCAGAATACATGCCTACATTACATTGATGAATTGGAGCTAGTTCTGTGTCACCCTATGTTATAACTATTACATGAGGAATCGCATCCGACATAATTATCCATCACTGATCCAATGCCTACGAGCTTTTCAGATATTGCTCTTTGCTTATTTACTTTACCGTTGCTACTGTTACAATTACTACAAAACTGCTACTTTTACTTTTGCTACTGCTACCATTACTTCCATACTACTTTGCTACTAAATACTTTGCTGCAGATACTAAGTTATCCGGGTGTGGTTGAATTGACAACTCAACTGCTAATACTTAAGAATATTCTTTGGCTCCCCTTGTGTCGAATCAATAAATTTGGGTTGAATACTCTACCCTCGAAAACTGTTGCGATCCCCTCTACTTGTGGGTTATCAAGACTATTTTCTCGCGCCGGGGCTTCTGCTATGAATTCTGATATGTCGCATGTTATTGATGATGCCACTTGTACTATGCATGATACTTATGATGAAACTACTTCTATGCTTGATACTACTGTGCCATTAGGTTAATATCTTGATGAACAACTTGCTAGGGATAGAGAGAATGAAACGATTTAAACTGATATTATCGATGATAGTGATGATGAAGGTTTTCCCCCTAAATACGAATTGCCTGTTGTTCCTGAGGGTTATGTTATGGATGAAGAAACTGCTAGAGATTTTCTTGCTTGCAATGATAGATCTGATCTTAAGAAGTTATTAGCTAAACTGAAATAGAAATCTCTAAATGCTAGAATGAAATAAGACCCTACTTTTGATACTTCACCTATCTTTATTACTGATAAGGATTATGATTTCTCTGTCGATCTCGAGATAATTACTTTGGTTGAATCTGATCACTATTATGGCTATGAATCTGAAACTGTTGTGGCACATCTTACTAAATTGAATGATATAGCTAGCCTATTCACTAATGATGAGAAGTCTCGCTACTATTATATCCTTAAGATATTTCCATTCTCATTAAAGGGTGATGCTAAAACTTGGTTTAATTCTCTTGATCCTGGTTGTGTGTGTAGTCCCCAGGATATGCTTTATTACTTCTCTGCTAAATATTTCCCTGCTCATAAGAAACAAGCTGCTTTAAGGGAAATATATAATTTTGTGCAAATTGAAGAAGAGAGTCTCCCACAAGCTTGGGGGAGGCTTCTTCTGTTACTTAATGCTTTGCCTGATCATCCTCTTAAGAAAAATGAAATACTTGATATCTTTTATAATGGACTAACTGATGCTTCCAAGGACCACTTGGATAGTTGTGCTGGTTGTGTTTTCACGGAAAGAACAGTCGATCAAGATGAATTGCTATTGAATAATATGTTGACTAATGAAAATAATTGGACACTTCCTGATCCAACTCCTGAGCCAATTCCTGAGCCAGCTCCTAAACCAACTCCAAAGAAATCTATGAAAGAGAAAGGTATTAAAGCTGAAGATGTTAAGGATTTACCCCCCGTTGAAGAAATACATGGCCTTAATATACCACCTATCGAAGAAACACATGGTCTTGATAACCCGACACAGGTAGTAAAGGTAAATTCTCTCTATAGATATGATAAAGTTGAAAATTCGTTTACTAAGTTTGCTAGCCAATGTTTGGATGAATTTGATGACTTTATGGCTAGACAATAAAACTTCAATGCTTATGTTGGTAGACAATTAAAAAGTAATGCTTATATGATTGGACACTTGAGTGATTATATTGCTAGAGTTAAAGGTGAACTTAAACTCATTAGCCAACATGCTTCTATGGTTAACACTCAAGCAGAACAAGTGCTTAAGGCTCAGAATGATTTGCTCAATGAACTAAATAATAAACATGATTTTGCTGTTAGAGTAGCAACTAGACGGGTAAAATGACTCAGGAACCTTTTTGTCCTGAAGGTTACCCTAAGAGAATTGAGCCATCCAAGAAACTAGGAGATCCAGGAGTACCAAGTATCCCCTTTGTGCCCTTTCCTCCTAAGCCATCCAAGAAAAAGGATGATGAGGATTTTGAGCGCTTTGCTGAAATGATTAAACCTATCTTTTTACGTATGCGCTTAACTGATATGCTTAAAGTTAATTTAACTGATATGCTTAAAGTTAATCCTTATGCTAAGTACATGAAGGATATTATTACAAATAAAAGAAAGATACCGGAAGCTGAAATTTCCATAATGCTTGCTAACTATACCTTTAAAGGTGGAATACCTAAGAAACTAGGAGATCCAGGAGTACCAACTATACCATGATCCATTAAAAGAAACTATGTTAAAACTGCTTTGTGTGATCTTGGAGCCGGTGTTAGTGTTATGCCTCTCTCTTTATATCGTAGACTTGAATTGAATAAGCTGACACCTACCAAAATCTTTGCAAATGGCCGATAAATCAACTGCTATACCTGTCGGTATTTGTGAGGATGTGCCTGTCGTGGTTGCAAATGTTACTATCATAATGGCCTTTGTTATTCTTGATATTCCCGAGGACAATAGTATGTCGATTATCCTTGGTAGACCCTTTTTGAATACTGCAGGGGCTATTATTGATTGCAACAAAGGCAATGTTACTTTTCATATTAATGGTAATGAGCATACAGTAACCTCAAGTTCATAGTATCAATTCTATTCGAAAAATTCCATCAATCATTATTGGAGGTTTTGAATTTCCTGTTCCCACTGTCAAGAATAAATATGATATTCTTATTATTGGGGATGTTCATATCCCCGTTGAGGTAACCTAATGTTATTCGAAATTTCTCCAGTTCCATGTTATTCGGAATGAGTTTGGTAACAAGACTTGATCAACCTTGTTAGTGGATTCCTTTTGATGATCATGAGATGGATGAAGTTAGAAGGCATAACCCTCTGTACCGTCTTTTTACTTTCTATTATTTAGAGTAAATAAAGGAAAATAGTATTTTCTGTTTATTTTCTGAATTATCCATGCAATAAAAAATACCCCGAAAATAAAAGTTCTCCAAATGCCCTGCAAATTTAATATGATTTTTTTCTGGAATATTTGAGGATATCTGGCACTGAGAACACACCGGGGGAGCAAGCACCTGGCCACGAGGGTTAGGGGCGCGCCCTACCCCCCTGGGCATGCCCCCTGCCTCATGGGCCCATGGTGCCCCCCTCCACTTATTCCTGCACCCATGCACTTCTTCTTCCTCCCAAAAAATCACTATCCAACTCAAGCACGAGTTCGAGCCCATTTTGCTGCCATTTTCGATCTCCTTGCTCAAAGCTCCATTCAAAAAACTGCTTTGGAGGAGTGTTCATTGGTATGTGCCTCCTCCAATGGTCCAATTAGTTTTTGTTCTAGTGCTTTAGTCATTGCAATTTTTTGCTGCCTAGGTGACCCTGTTCTTGAGCTGGCATGTCAAATTTATATGGTCCCAAGTAATTCTAATGCATGATGTAGCCTCTAGGCACTTGTGGGAGTAGTTGCTATCAATTTTGTTGAGTTTGGTTCACTTTTATTTTGAGTTACTAAAAATTTCGGAAATTTTCAGAAAAAGATGAAGAGATTTTTGAGGGTCTCTTCTAGCCAAAGCTCGAAGGAGAAACAAAGTAAGGAGAATAAGAAGACCAAGTATAATCTCCCTCGCGTCGTAGAAGTTCGGCCATGTGAATGGCCTTGTGATGATTTCTTGAGAGCAGCCGGTATTCATGATGATTTTTATTCTTTGGCTGATAATGCGGGCCTCACCGACTTCCTCCACGACCAGCTCGATTAGTATCTCTTACACACTAATACTTTCGTGCAAAATTTTTACTTTCATCCTAAGAAATCACCTCCTTCAGCAGAGTTTCATTTATATGATGAGGCTAGGGAGATGTAACTATATGAATTTTGGGCGGTTTGTAAGATACCCTTCGGGGGCAGTGTCGTGGAAATATCATGTCAGATGTCCTCATAGAAGGACTTAGTCGTGGAGCCGTCGCTACGGGTTAGCTTAAAGGGGTTAAACTGGACAAAGGACACGAGGATTTTTACACTAGTTCAGCCCCTTCGATGAAGGTAAAGGCCTACGTCTAGTTGTGATGGGATTATTGGGGTCTTGCTAACCAGGGAGCTAAAAAAGCTATGCCTGGCTACCGAGTTGTTGTTTCTTCTCCCTGAACCGCCGCCGGGTCGTCCCCTTATATACACGGGTTGACGCCCGGCCGGTTTACAGACTCCCGAGGCCGACTCATACAAGTATTCGGCTCGGTCCCTCCTTTCCTTATCTTACAATAAAGTTACATGACTATGTCAGTTTACTACTATGGGCCCTAATCCGCCTTTGGGCTCCGGGCCTCTAAGCTTCATAGTAAAGCGCCATCTTCTGAGTCTTCGTGGGCTTCAATATAGTTGATGGTGAACCGGCCCCTCCTGGGCGGTTTACACTCAGTAGTTGTATCCCCAACATTAGGCCCCAGATTGATTTGAACCTGTAAATGTCAATCTTCACTACTTAGAAAAGATCCTGTGAACACCTTCCTTCATTTCTCGTAAACCGTCACGATGTCTTATTTTATAAACTTTGTTAAACCGCCGTGACGTCATCCTCTGGATACAGCAACGGATCATCATGATGTCACCTCTGTAAAAAAACGAGTAAAAAGATTCCCTTCATTTAATGTCATCCCGAAAATCGAGGCGACGGCTGCACCACTTGCCGCTTTGGACTCCTCGATTCTCGCACCTGTCACTTATCCCCCTGCCCTGTTATAAATAAGCCCGACAGGCACTTTCATTTTCTCCCCTTTCTTCTCATCTTCTTCCTGGCGACCCGAAGAACCCCAGCGCCGCCGCCGCTGTCGATCTTCGAATCTGCACCGACCAAGGCCGCTGCATCACCCTGTTTGTTCCAGAGGCCCTGCCGCGCTCCTCCGCCGCTGAGTGGCCCTGGTAAGTTCTCTTCCCTGTAACCCTAGATCTCCATTAGGATTTCAAGTTCATCCATGTTCGTCACCGTTCATCAGTTCTTCTGTGTTCCTCCTTCTAGTCTTTCTATCGAGTATACATATGTGCGCCTGATAGTTTTGAACTGTGGCTAGATCCATTTTTGTTAGTTCACCGTACCATAGCATCTTACTGCTTCTGAATAGACTCCATCTGGTTCGTCTCTATTCCTCTTTAGCGCCATTGTAGGGCTCAGGAATATTTTCTTTAGTTATCCATGATAGATCCAAAATTGTACTGCCATGTTGTGAAACCTGTTTTTGTAACACTTAGTAGATTTTCAGCTCTGGCCCTTCTGCCTAAGGGCGGTTTAACCTTTGATAATCAATCCGCCATACACCATTAGTCCTCACTTAAACCGCCAATTTGACTTGAATAGCAATTTTCCAGTTTAACACTGAGTAATATAGTTAAACCCTCAATGGTAAACCGGCTTTCACTTTTTCTTTCATAGTTTGCCTTTCCACGATGACAAAACAATTCTCTGCTTCTAATTGGGTTCCGTCCAAAATCACCGAGACACAAATCAACGGATATGTCACCATTGGCGCTTTAGCCTCAAAAAGGACCCTGCATTGGCGAGTTCCGGGTTCTGAGTGCCCTCCTGAACCTCAAGACGGAGAGGTTATTGTATTTATGCAACACTTAGACCGGGGATTCAGCCCTCCCGGATCAAAATTCTTCCAGGATGTCCTTGCGAGCCTTCAACTTCATCCACAAGATATTGGACCAAACTCTGTATCCAATATATGCAACTTTCAAGTCTTCTGTGAAGTGTACCTTCAAGAAGAACTATCTGTGGAGTTGTTCTGGGACTTTTTCCATCTAAACCGCCATACGGAGTTATCAGATGGTCCGAACACAGAACTTGGTGGGGTATCAATCTAGAAGAGGAAAGAAGTTGACTTTCCTCATGCAAAACAACACAGCCATCCCAACGATTGGAACCAAACTTGGTTTTATTGCCGGAATACTGCCCCTGCTGGAGAAAATCCCTTGTCGGGTTATCGCCTTGAACGGCTTAGCAATGGCCACCAGTTGCCTCAACGCTTAACTGCCCAAGGCGGAAAATTTATGCACCTCAACTCGCCAAGCTCCGGGCTCTCATGGCCAATGGTTTAACTGGTATCGACCTTGTCCGCTGCTGGGTCTCCTGGGGCATTTTGCCGTTAAGTCGCCGCCCCAGTTTAATGCATGAATACAGGGCAACGTCAAAGATCCTCAACGATATCCGAAATAGCAATGACAGATATTGCGTTACTGAATCTGTAAAGAAGATGCTTGACGAAACAATCTCTGCATGCAGCCAAACCGGGTTGCCACCGTTTTTGCGCCACCTACAAACCGCCAGCGGTAAATTTAACTTAAAGCTCACTGTTTCGCCTATGCTTTAATAAGTGTGCTAATACTCTTTTCCGTTAATTTTTACAGGCCAACAGCTCTTTCTGGAAACAGACTAAACCGGCAAGGGCTCGTGCAAAGACCAAAGGTCACCAAGAAAGCGGGCAAGAAGAAAACCACCGAATCTTCTGATCCACCGGAAGATGTTGACGAATCAGATCCAGAGGTAGAACTTGATTCACTTGGTTCCTTTTTCATACACCTTATTGACAATAACTATTCCCAGGATGATGCGGCAGCCAGTCGTGGCAGACCATGTTGAGGTAATCTCTCTTTCTTCCGATTCAGATCTTGTGCCGGTTCAAAGATTTCGCCATACAGTTCGGAAAGTGAAATACTCTCACCCTCTTGCTTATCTGGATCCAAAATTTTCTTTGAAGACACAACAAGCTGAAGAACGTCATACAACCCGGCACAGTGGCCAGCAAATAACTTCGTCCGGTTTACCGGATACACCAAACCGGAAACGTCGAACAGAGGTTAATTGTTCTCCTGAAAAACTTTATCCCTTGAAGGGTTTCTTCAGATACCCACTTAATCCGTCTGATCCAAATTACCAGGCGTCTTCAATTCGTCTGGTGGTTCATCAACCACTCACGTGCCTCCCCTTAGAACCGTCCCTGGGTAAGTATGTTACTCTTCATGTTTTTCCTTCACAGTTCGGCTTACTGTGCTAATCTTTGTTGTGATGTCATAGTGCCAAAGCTCGCCTGAGCATGAAGGCTAAAACCAGTACCCCCATTGGCAAAGTTGAACCAGAGAAGGCTGCTGAGGACACCGGTAGAAATACCGATGTTATGGATGATTCCATCCCGCAAGGTGCGAACACTGAAGCTAATCCGCCGGAGGCTGATCCGGCAACTCATATTGATCCGTCGAGCCCTCGTACTTCCCCGCCACCAAGTCCGACTGCTGATCCGCCAAGCCCGGCTGCTAATCCGCCAAGTCCAGCCAGGGGTGCCAGCAATCCGCCAAGCCCACCAAGAAATGATGATGATGATGTTGTAATTACTGGCACGGCTCCCGCCAGTCCTGGTAATCCGGTCATCTTGGCCAAGCATACAGCTAAGGAGGAATTCGCTGCTATGGGCAAGGTGAAGGGGAAGACGGATTTATCCCACTTTGTCAATCTTAGCGCTGAAGAACTTCATTCTGGCTATTTAAACCGCCTGTACATCAGCCGTGACTTTGAAGCTGGTTTGGTAAACCTGATGAAGGAGCGTTATGAGGTATGAATACTTTGAAACTTGTTCTATCTTGTATCTTTTCCATTGTAGCCCCCATGGGCCGGTTTATCTCCTGAAGATAAGCCGGGACTTTGATATAAAGAACATTTCAACATAGTAGCCCCCAAGGGCTGGTTTGTCTGTTTGAAGATAAACCAGGACTGTCTTGTCCTTGTTTCATTGCCTTTCCTTATGACTGATCAAATGTGCATTAGCCCCCAAGTGCCAAGCTTAATACCTGGGTTGAGCCTTGGGACTTTGAAGAATACTCACTTGAAAAAGCAAGCCACATTAGCCCCCAAGTGCCAAGTGTATAATTTATTATGCGCTTGGGACTTGAAGAGATTTGTAACTGTTGTATTATCTGACTTTTAGGCTGACATGAAGACCAAAGAATCCCAAACCGCTGATCTTCAAGAAATCCTCAAGCTACAGCAAGAGGAAACCTCTAAAGCCAAAGAAGAGCTCAAGGGTGCCTTATCAGCGATGGAGCAACTCAAAGAGGGCTTCAAAACTGAGCGCACCAACTGGGAGACTAAAAGGGTTGCATTACTGAAACGGGCAGAAGATGCTGAAGCAGCCCTTAAACCGGTGGAAGAAGAGCTGACGGGTCTCAAGCATCAAGTGAATTCCATGATAGCTGCCGTGTTTGGTAAGTACCTTAGAACACCTGTTCTGTAGCACTATCAATTGCGCGGTTTAACTTGAATTTCTTAAACCGTCGCAGGCCATCGCATTACTCATCTAGGAATAGATATGTGGATGAAATTGAAGGCGGCTTATACCCTGATTGAACAACTGTATACCGGAGCACAACGGGTTATCTCTGCAGTCTCTTACAACAAATCGGCACCAACATTGATCAAGGACACATTAGCAAGATTATCCATGATACCGTCTCAGATAGAAGAGGTGAAGCGGTCTGCTGACGCGGGCCAAAGCATGGATATCTGACTTGGATCCGGTTGACATTGCCAAGGGATTTCCAGATGAACAGGCAGAAGGATCAGCATTTTACAATGAAACACTCAAAGATCTAACAACGGAGATGCATCCATTGTCGAGTCAACTGGCTGTAGAGGCTAACTTGACTATTCATCGGTCTTTTTATGATGAAGAAAACCATCGAGTTGACACGACTGTGACAGAGACGCAAAACCTTATCCCGCTAATTCATAAGCATACCTACGCCCCTGATGTTGACCCGTCCGATCTGATAAGTGAAGAAGCTGTCTTTTAGGCTCTAACCCGGATTGACTGGACCACCCTTGACTTCCATCCTCTGGGTGGAGAGGAGGAGGTTGAACCGGCGCCTGAAGATCCTTCCACTTCACGTCGTCCGGGCAACGAGTCTTAATCCGGCTTTTGTGTTTCTTTGACAAACTTTATTGTGCAAGAACAATTAGCATTTTGGGTTTCGAAGAGCCTTGTAATACGCTAGTTAAAACTCTTTAATTTGTTGTGCTGATGCACGACTTGTGTTGAACCGCCATAATACATGCAATGCTTGTTTATGCTTTGATAATGCAACTCTGAAGCCTGCATAGAGAAAGTTTGTCCTGGCGGTTTACCACTGGACGGGTCATAATACCCAAGATAAAGCCTGATTAATAATCAAACCTTAAGAAATATGAAATAACTCATACCTGTGATGCGATATCACTTTAGTTGGTTGGCCAGCTTTGGTTGTAATAAGGGTGAAGACCCAAATCTTGAATTTTGTATAACTCCACCATGTACTGACGGCATATAATGAGTCATGCCGGGTTACGATGAACACCAGATGACCAAAACTGGCGACAAGTAGTCAAAGCCAGGCCGGGTTAACAAATTCCAGTTTGATAATAAGGTCTGTCAACTTGTAGTTGAAAACCAAGCCGGTTTAAGAAACACTGGGCTAATAAGATGACTGAAAAGTCTTACAAGATCAAAGATACCGGTTTAACATAGAATTCGTCAAAAGAAAATAGTGACAAACGCAAATAAAACCATGTAGTCGAGGCTTTTCGAGGGCTGCCAGGCCCAAATTTGAGGCTTTTCATGGGCTGCCAGGCCGTAGAGTTAAACCATTTGACAAAGCCTTTTAAGATGGGCCTCCAACTAACCAATCACCGTTTTAACTTTGACAAGTTCAGGGTCTCAATGAGAGTAACTGTCAAATGTTCGGAGGGTCATGCCAGGATTACCTGGATAGGAGTGGCTTACTTGATGAAGGCAGGTTAACCCGGGGTTTTAGGTAAATATACCAGGCTTCCAAGCCGTGGGTCGATACCCAGCTACAAGGGTCCTTTCAAACTCTTTGTTACTTTACACAAAGAGCCCCCAAGTAACGTGATGATCTATGTTCATTGGGTGCCTATGTTTGAGTTGTTCATAGCATCCAGACTCTCTTTGGCCCCTTGGGTGTGAAGCTCCCAAGCTGTATTGTGGCATGATAGCTGGTTTAATAGGTAGTACTCCGCTTTGTCAGCTGAAGCCCCCATGTAACTCAAAGGATATTTGAGAAAAAACAGCAGAGGCCCTACTTATAGCAAGGATGCTTGTTTATTTTATTGATCATAATATATACATTGTCGAAATATGTACATAAGAGAAGCCTATGGCTCAAGTGTAGTAAGGCCGTAGGAGAGCTATGTTCCACGGCCGACGGGTCTCCTCCTCAGAGCTGCGTGAGTTGTCTCGAACGTCAATAAGGTAGTATGATCCGTTGTGCAGATTTTTGCTGACCACAAAGGGCCCTTCCCAAGGTAGAGATAACTTGTGCATGTCAGTCTGATCCTGGATGAGCCGGAGCACCAAGTCGCCTTCTTGAAAGGTTCTTGTCCTAACCCGGCGGCTGTGATAACACCACGGGTCTTGCTGATAAACCGCTGAACGGGCTAAAGCCATATCCCATTTCTCATCTAACAGGTCCAACGCCTCCTGGCGTGCTTGCTCATTGTCTGCTTCAACATAATTAGCAACTTGGGGGAATCATGACGAATATCACTTGGGAGGACCGCCTCTGCCCTATACACCATGAAGAAAGGTGTGTAACCCGTCGATCTGTTGGGAGTGGTGTTGATGCTCCATAACACAAAAGGCAATTCTTCCACCCAACAACCCGGCGTCCGCTTTAAAGGAACCATAAGCCGGGGTTTAATACCTTTCAAGATTTCTTGATTAGCTCTCTCCGCTTGACCATTGGTCTGGGGGTGCGCCACTGATGCTAAGTCAAGCCGGATGTGCTCTCTCTGACAGAAATCTTCCATCTCACCTTTAGAAAGGTTTGTGCCATTATCCGTGATGATGCTGTGTGGAAAGCCAAAGCGAAAGATAATCTTTTTGAGAAATTGAACCGCCGTAGCCGCATCACACTTGCTGACAGGCTCCGCTTCAACCCACTTGGTGAACTTGTCAACTGCCACCAGCAGGTGGGTGTTCTTATCCTTGGAGCGCTTAAAGGGTCCCACCATGCCAGGCCCCCAAGTGGCAAACAGCCAAGTGATGGGAATCATCCTTAATTCTTGAGCCGGAACATGAGCTCTGCGTGAAAACTTTTGACAAGCATCACATCGCTTTACCAAATCCTCCGCATCAGCATTAGCTGTCAACCAGTAGAACCCATGACGAAAAGCTTTTGCAACCAGGGACTTTGAACCGGCATGATAACCGCAATCCCCTTCATGAATTTCCCGTAGGATCTCTTGGCCTTCTTCCGGAGAAACACAACGCTGAAATACGCTTGAAACGCTACAGCGGTGTAACTCGCCATTGTGAATAACCATGGACTTGGATCGCCGGACTATCTGCCGGGCCAGGACTTCATCATCTGGTAACTCGCCCCGGTTGATATAGGCCAGATATGGAACCGTCCAGTCCGGCACAATGTGTAAAGCGGCCACCAATTGAGCCTCTGGGTCAGGAACATCCAAATCCTCCTCTGTAGGAAACTTAATAGACGGGTTATGCAAGATATCTAAAAAGGTATTAGGAGGTACCGGTTTACGCTGAGATCCAAGCCGGCTTAAAGCGTCTGCTGCTTCATTTTTGCTCCGATTGATATGCTCAACCTGATACCCTTTGAAGTGACCCGCCACAATATCCACCTCACGTCTGTAAGCCGCCATGAGTGGATCCTTAGAATCCCAAGTGCCAGAAACTTGCTGAGCCACCAGATCAGATTCTCCAAAGCATCGTACCCGGCTTAAATTCATCTCCTTGGCCACTCGGAGCCCATGGAGCAGAGCCTCGTACTCAGCCGCATTGTTAGTACAGGGGAACATTAAACGGAGGACATATCGAATTTTATCACCTCGAGGGGAAGTAAGGACAACTCCAGCCCCCGAGCCCTCCAAATGCTTGGATCCATCAAAATGAATAGTCCAATATGTATTATCCGATTTGTCCTCTGGTGCTTGTAACTCGGTCCAGTCATTGATGAAATCCATAAGTGCCTGAGATTTTGTGGCTGTTCGAGGCACATACTTCAAACCATGTGGACCAAGTTCAATTGCCCATTTTGCAACCCGACCAGTTGCTTCCCTGTTTTGAATTATATCACCCAAAGGAGCTGAACTGACCACTGTAATGGGATGGCCTTGAAAATATTGTTTGAGCTTCCGACTTGCCATAAAAACCCCATATACCAGCTTCTGCCAATGCAGATATCGCTGCTTTGACTCGATAAGCACCTCACTGATATAGTAAACCGGCCGTTGAACCGGATACTCCTTACCAGCCTCCTTACGGTCCACCACAATTCCCACACTGACAGCACGGGCATTAGCAGCCACATACAACAACAAGGGCTCATTGTCAACCGGAGCAGCAAGGACTGGCGGTTCAGCCAACTGCCGCTTCAAGTCTTCAAACGCCGCATTATCCGCATCACTCCACACAAAGGTGTCTGTCTTCTTCAACATCTGATATAGAGGGATTGCCTTCTCTCCCAAACGGCTGATAAACCGGCTTAGGGCTGCAATTCGACCTGCTAGACGCTGAACATCATTGATACACGCCGGTTTAGCCAAAGATGTAATTGCTTTGATCTTCTCCGGATTAGCCTCAATGCCTCTGTTGGACACCAGAAAGCCTAGAAGCTTGCCTGCCGGAACACCAAAACCGCACTTGTCCGGATTGAGCATCATCTTGTAAACTCGCAGATTGTCAAAGGTCTCCTTGAGATCATTTATAAATGTCTCCTTCTTCCTGGACTTTACCACAACATCATCAACATAGGCATGAACAATGCGCCCAATCTGAGTGTGAAGACAATTCTGCACACAGCGCTGATAAGTTGCCTGGGCACTCTTGAGCCCAAAGGGCATAGAAACATAACAGAAGGCTCCAAAGGGAGTGATGAAGGTGGTCTTCTCCTGGTCCTTAACTGCCATTTTGATCTGATGATAACCTGAATAAGCATCCAAGAAACTCAAATGCTCACAACCCACCGCTGCATCAATGATCTGATCAATACGCGGGAGAGCAAAAGGATCGGCCGGACAAGATTTGTTCAAATCAGTGTAATCCACACACATGCGCCAAGTGTCGTTTTTCTTAAGAACAACCACCGGATTAGCCAACCACTCAGGGTGAAACACTTCAACGATAAACCCAGCAGCCAACAGCCGGGCTACCTCTTCACCAATTGGCTTGCGTCTTTCCTCGTTGAAGTGATGAAGAAATTGCTTGACCGGTTTAAACTTGGGATCAATATTAAGAGTGTGCTCAGCGAGTTCCCTCAGTACACCTGGCATGTCAGAAGGCTTCCATGCAAAAATGTCCCGGTTCTCACGGATGAACTCGATGAGCGTGCTTTCCTATTTTGGATCCAGATTTGTGTTGATGCTAAACTGCTTGGACGAATCGCTAGGAACAAAGTCAACAAGTTTAGTCTCATCAGCCGGATTGAACGTCAGGTTCGGGTCATGCTCAGTTGTGGGCTTCTTCAGAGGGGTCATATCTGTCGGATCAACATTATCTTTATAGAACTTCAACTCCTCTATAGCACAAACCGACTCAACATAGGCCGCATCACCTTCCTCGCAATCTAAAGCAATTTTACGACTTCCATGAACCGTAATGGTCCCTTTATGACCCGGCATCTTGAGCTGCAAGTAAATGTAACAAGGCCTCGCCATGAATTTCGCATAAGCCGGTCGCCCAAACAGTGCGTGGTAAGGGCTCTGGATCCTCACCACTTCAAAGGTCAATGTCTCAGACCGGGAGTCATGTTCATCACCAAACACAACCTCCAAAGCGATCTTACCAACAGGATATGCCGATTTACCTGGTACCACACCATGGAAAACAGTGTTGGACGGTTTAAGACTCTTGTCTGTCAACCCCATACGACGGAAAAGTCTCATAATACAGAATATTGATACTGCTCCCTCCATCCATGAGTACCTTGGTGAACTTATAACCTCCCACCTGAGGTGCCACCACCAAAGCCAGGTGACCCGGATTGTCAACCCGGGGCGGATGATCCTCTCTGCTCCACACAATTGGTTGCTCGGACCACCGCAGGTAATGTGGTACTACTGGTTCAACAGCATTAACAACCCTCTTTTGAAGCTTCTGATCACGCTTACACAAACTAGTGGTGAACACATGATACTGCCCACCATTCAACTGCTTTGGGTGACCCTGGTAACCCGACTGCTGCTGATTTCCTTGATTACTCTACTGGTTATTACCACCTTGGTTGTTCTGGTTGCCCTGATTATTCTGAAATCTAGAGTTTGAACCGCCGCCACCATGAAAACCTGGACCTGAACCGCCCGATGGACCCTGATCATACCGGAAAAGATCAGAGTTTTTGAACTCCTTCATAATGTGAAAATCTTTCCAGAGATGCGTTGCAGGAACCTCCTTGGTCCCATGCTTTGGGCAGGGCTGATTCAACGAACACTCTAGATTCATTCCACCGCCGCGCTGGGGCGGTTTACCCTTACGATGCTGCACATTAGCGTTAGCTACAAAATCTGAATCTTCTTTACGCTTACTGTTATTCCCATGGCCTCCTTGGTTGTGCTGCTGTCCCTTTGCACCGCCGTTCTTATTTCCCTTCTCCGGTTTCTCCTAATCAGAATCGGGATCCTTGGTATTATCAGAATCGGCATACTTAACCAAGGCGGCCATAGGGGTTCCCATGCCATTGCAGTGGTGCTTGAGCCATCCCAACTTCATCTTCAGCGACTTAAACCGGCAATTACGCTACAAGGTGATGATTGCTGAGCCAACATTAATACGGTCTGATGAATGCAAGACTTCTGAAACCCGGTGCACCCAATGAGTTGTCGACTCGTTCTCCCCTTGAACGCAAGCATCAAGATCCACAATGGACATAGGCTGTTTACATGTGTCCTTAAAATTGGCTATAATCCGGGCCTTCAACTGGTCCCATGACTCGACAGAGTTAGCCGGTAGATTCTTCAACCATGTACGGGCTGTTCCTTCCAACATCATCGTGAAGTATTTTGCACAAGCTGCTTCGTCCACGTCCAGCATCTCCATAGCCATCTCATAACTTTCCACCCACGCGTCGGGTGGTTGATCAACGGTGTAATTTGGTACTTTACGTGGGCCCTTGAAGTCCTTAGGCAGGCGCACATTACGATGAGCCGGAATAAGACATAGCACTCCCCAAGAACTAAAAGCAAGCCCGGTGCCCCGGTCCACTGACGCTGCTGACTGAACCGGGGCGGGTTGATAACGACCCATATGTTAAAGCGGCCTCCCTTCGTGCTCTGCCATTGTCCACCAGGTCCTGAGCGTTCACATCACCACGCGCCAGATTAGGCCCTTGAGGGACAATGCGACGCCGCGCACTGCTGGACACTTCCGGTTCATCTATATGCCTGCTATGGCTTTTGCTTGGAAGTGGAGTGGAGTGAACCTATCTCGGCTATACGAGTAAGCTTGTTGCTGTGTCAGAGCTGTTTGAAGAAGATCCCTGGCCCGCCGTGTCTCGACCGCTGCCGGTGATTCACCTTCTATCGGAATAGCTGCCAACCGGGACGCGGTCGCTATCATATTATCCAAAGGGGTAGAGAAGTGACCCGACGGGGGTGTGGTGTATCACGGCGGGTTATCCGTGCGCCGAGGTGGACCCATCACCTAAGGCTGCTCCAGTGCTCCAGTTCTTGGATCAGTATTCCGGTTTACTGCTGGCGGGTTGCTAGTTCCTGCACCTGGCGTTTCAAAGAGATTCATTGCGTTGTAATCTGCAGCAAGCGAGATTGACGTCTCCTCCTGAATACTTGATTTGAAGCGTTCTGATCCATCAAAAGTCGATAATTCTCGGCTTGAATCCTTTGCGCCTGGGCATCTAAAGCGGCCCGTTCCTTAGCCATCCTGGTTTCCTCAGCCGCTAAGTCCTCCTTGGCTTGTGTTATCTGATCCTTTAGACTTGCCACATCTGCATTGTGCTGAACCTGCGTCGCCGGTGTTACTGCCGTAGTCAACAAGGTTGCCCAGGCATCCGTTAAACCGGAGAGTACTTGAGCCGGCCGACGAGCGGAGCCTCCTGCCCCTGCTACCGGTCCAGACGCCATCGCAGTAGAGTTTTGCAAGGTTGGCTGCATTCCGGCCATAAAAATCCCAACGTGGTTTGGCGGTTCAAGGAATTCGGGAATACTGGTGCCATCAGAATAACCTTCAAACACGCCATCCCGAACTTGGTACAGGGATTCAGTTTCACCAGCAGACGATTCGCCATCAGAATACGCGACCATCTCATCTTTAGGCACTGGTTCAGATCCGATCTCGTGGACACATCCCACGAACGCGTGCTTCATGGGAGGCTGAATCCGGACTTGCACGCTGATCCATTTCGATGAGGTTGGTGCAGATGTCCGGCTCAGGGCCCGGTTCGCCGATCTTGCCGATGAAGACGTGAATTCTGCCGAAGGGGACCCGGTACCCGTACTCAATTGAGCCAGCCTCGGGGCCCCAGCCTGCATCGTCGATGTAGAGCTTGCCGTGATGACTCTTGGTCATCCGGCCCAGAGCGTATCCTTTGAGTCCTTCAAAGCTGCCCTTCAAGAACTCGAAACCATCGTAAGATAGCCCCACGGTGGGCGCCAATCGTGGAAATATCACGTCAGATGTCCTCATAGAAGGACTTAGTCGTGGAGCCATCGCTACGGGTTAGCTTAAAGGGGTTAAACTGGACAAAGGACACGAGGAATTTTACACTAGTTCGGCCCCTTCGATGAAGGTAAAGGCCTACGTCTAGTTGTGATGGGATTATTGGGGTCTCGCTAACCAGGGAGCTAAACAAGCTATGCCTGGCTATCGAGTTGTTGTTTCTTCTCCCTGAACTGCCGCCGGGTCGTCCCCTTATATACACGGGTTGACGCCCGGCCGGTTTACAGACTCCCGAGGCCGACTCATACAAGTATTCGGCTCGGTCTCTCCTTTCCTTATCTTACAATACAAGTTACATGACTATGGCGGTTTTACTACTATGGGCCCTAATCCGCCTTTGGGCTCCGGACCTCTAAGCTTCATAGTAAAGCACCATCTTCTGAGTCTTTGTGGGCTTCAATATAGTTGAGGGTGAACCGGCCCCTCCTGGGCGGTTTACACTTAGTAGTTGTATCCCCAACAGGCAGCCTAGAGAAACCACATCGTCAAGATGTGGATGGATTTATTGATACTATTACTGTAGGGGAAACGAGGAAGGTTTACGATGCAAGAATTACTAGCATACATTTTCCTGTTTTACGCTACTTTGCAATATTTGCTAGTCGATGCTTAATTGGTCGCGGAAACTGCGGAAACCTTAGTGTTCATGATATTATTATTCTGTTTCATGCTTTATTTCATGATAATTCTGTTAGTATGGGCGCTATTATTGCTAAACGATTAAGTCTGAACCGTACAAAGGGCACCATCTTTGGAGGTATCTATGCTCCACGCCTTCTTGAACACTTTAGGATACCTATTAGGCACTATGAGAAAGAGGAAAAGCTGTCGCCCCCTACTTTTCTAGATTATAAGAGCATGATAGTGCATGAGTTTATTGTTAAAAATGATGAGAAGATGCTTAAGTATAGTTTGAGATTTCATAAAAACTCACAGTGAGAGTATTATCCTGCCTGCACCCTCTTTGTTTGACTTAACTGCACGCCCTTACCTCGTCTTGCCTGAGACTATTTATGCGTACTGGGGCGAGACATCAGCTCTAGAGCCTGAGCCGGAACCACCACTCGACCCTTATCGACCATCCTGTTATTAGTGGGATCCGGAGGAGATCGCTAGCCAGTGGCAGTCAGATGACACATCTCAGTACGACTCTAGTTACAACTTCGGATATCCGCCAGGCCATCCATGGGCATAGACCAACTTAGGCCAAAATCCTAAGCTTGGGGGAGTACATATTTCTCACCGACATTACATTTATGTTCACACACTCATTCTAGTTGTTGGTGCTCATCCTTTTTCATTGTACTATCCATGCTAGTTTAATTTCTTTTTGTCACTTTCTCCTTGTGTGTTTGATAAACCTTAAGAAAAAACCAAAAAAATTAGTTAGTTTACTTTCCATGCTTGTAGTAATTAAAAGAAAACCCAAAAAGATTTCTCATTCTTATTTTGCTTGTTGGGAGCTTTCCCGTGTAAATAGTTTTATTTCTTTTCTTTTCTTTGGGGGTCGAGAGGAGAAGACCATAATGACAATGTTTAGTGGCTCTAATATGCATGATTTTTGATTGAACCAAGAGCCCATATTACCTTGGCTTCTCTCTTGAATTGAATGCTTGCAGATTCCAGCTTAGTCCAATGCACGTGCACTATTATTATTATACACACCGTTCGGTCGTGCAAGTGAAAGGCAATAATGACGATATATGATGGACTGGCTGAGATGAGAGAAGCTGGTAGGAACTCGACCTCTCTTGTTTTTGTAAATATGATTAGTTCCTCGTTCCTAATTTAGCCTATTATGGATAAACATGTTTGCAATGACAATTAGAGATTATAGTTGCTTATGCCATGCTTAATTAGCTAGGAGCTTATAATGGTTTACCTTGCATGCCAACATGCTATTAAAATGGTTGTGATGTGGTATGATAGGGTGGTATCCTCCTTTGAATGATTCGAGTGACTTGACTTGGCACATGTTCACGCATGTAGTTAAAACAAAATCAACATAGCCTTCACGATATTTATGTTCATGGTGGATTATATCCTACTCATGCTTGCACTCAGTGTTGATTAATTTTAATGCATGTTCATGACTGTTGTTGCCCTCTCAGTTGGTCACTTCCTAGTCTTTTGCTAGCCTACACATGTACTAAGCGGGAATAGTGCTTGTGCATCCAAACTCCATAAACCCCAAAGTTATTCCATATGAGTCCACCATACCTTCCTACATGCGGTATCTACCTGCCATTCCAAGTAAATTTGTATGTGCCAAACTCTAAACATTCAAATGAAATTTTGTTTTGTATGCTCGAGCAACTCATGCATCCACTAGGGTTGTATGTATCTTCCATGTTAGGCGGGTTATTTTGAAGAGGAGTGGACTCCGCTCCTCATTCACGATAAAATGGCTGGTCACCGGGATGCCCAGCCCCATGCTCAAATCAAATCAAAATAATTAAACAAAACTCCCACAGGATTGTTGTTATTTGGAGGTGAGGGAGTCCTGGATTAGGGGTTACCCGGACAGCCGGACTATATCAATCGTCCGGACTATTGAAGCATGAAGATACAAGACTCAAGACTCCGGCCCGTGTCCGGATGGGACTCTCCTTTGCATGGAAGACAAGCTTGGCGATCTGGATATTGTATTTCCTTCCTTATAACCGACTCCATGTAAACCCTATCTCTCTCCAGTGTCTATATAAACCGGAGAGGATGGTCCTTAGAAGGCCGATCACAATTACAATCATACCATCATAGGCTAGCTCCTAGGGTTTAGCCTCTATGATCTCGTGGTAGATCTACTCTTGTACTACTCATATCTTCAATATTAATCAATCAGGAAGTAGGGTTTTACCTCCATCGAGAGGGCCTGAACCTGGGTAAACATTGTGTCCCTTGCTTCATGTTACCATCAGCCTAGGAGGCACAGATCGGGACCCCCTACCCGAGATCCGCCGGTTTTGATACCGACATTGGTAGTTTCATTGAGAGTTCCTCTGTGTCGTCGCTTCGAGGCTTGATGGCGCCTTCGATCGTCAGCAACACGGTCCAGGGCGAGACTTTTCTCCCCGGACAGATCTTTGTGTTCGGCAGCTTCGCACTACGGGCCAATTCGCTTGGCCATCTAGAGCAGATCGGTAGCTACGCCCCCGTCCATCAGGTCAGGTTCAGAAACCTGAACTACACGGCCGATATCCGCGGAGACATGATCTTCTATGGAATCTGGCCTGTGCCGAGAGCGCCGGACAGTCACGACGAGCACGGCCTAAACCTGCTGTCGAACAATGCTCGGGATATCACCCCTGCAGTAGCCCCGGATCTAAATCCGGAGCAGGTTGCGTTGCCTAAGGACGGAGGGGTGGACCCCACCCCGCAGGTTGCATACTCATCGGCGGTGGGGCCGAACACGGGCCTCACCTCTGTGGAGGCATGTAACCTCGGGCCCCTGGGCTCGTATCTAGCCGTTGGTCCCGATCCGCATACCCTCGAGCCAGTCGAGCCAGGTTGGGCTCCGGTAATGGAGTTTACCGCTGCGGACATCTTCCAGCACTCGCCCTTTGGCGACACGCTAAACCCATTAAAGTCTCTCTCTTTGTCAGGAGGCTCTGGGCCGAACTATGTCCAGCCTGAGTGGGAAGCAGGCGATGAAGGAATTCGTTGCCCACCCACCACCCACTTTATTGCCATGATCGATGATTTAACCGACGTTCTTGACTTCGACTCCGAAGACATCGACGGTATGGACGATGATGCAGGAGAAGCTTCAGAATCTCTGGGGCGTGGGGCTACTACCTCGTCACACATATATACATGGTGGATACGCCCAAGAAGTATGATGGCGATAATCCGGAAGATAAAACACCCGGGCAAAAGCCAAAACAGCGGCGCAGATGCCGCTCAAAGTCCAGCAACAGTAAAAATAGCGACAAGAGCGCGAGAAGGATCGACATCCCAGTAAACCCCGAAGGCAATAACGACCACATGGACCCAGCGATGGAGCAGGACGAGCCAGGTCACGCCAAACTGAGTTCGGAGCAAATACCCAATCACAATGATCCGGAGGGATGAGCTCATGAAACCTCCCCAAGACAGGAACACAGTCTGGACAATGATGCATTCACCATTCCGGACAAGCACGCGGAATGAGACAACCTCCACCGAAAGCTTATGGCCATGGCAAGAAGTCTAAAGAAGTAGAAGCAAGGGCTAAAAGCCGCACAGGAAACACTCAGTCGCAAATGGAATAAAGTGCTAGACACTGAAGAAAGATATGGCGACGATCGCCATACAAAAAGCTATCCAAAACGCAAACTACTGCCAGAATTCAAGGACGAGGCTGTTCCACCAAAGAATAATACGACCAGGAAACCAAACGTACCGCTTCACAACCGCAACAGAACGGCTACTGACGCAGTGCACGATCTACATGAGCACCTGGATAAGAAAGCCGGTGCAGCCAGGTCCATCTATGGATCTAAAGGACACACCCCGGCGAGGGACTATGGTCACCCCAATGCTCATACAAGCCAAATACCAGCTCGGAATAAACACCGGACACAACAACAACCTACTGCATACCACAGCGTGCCCAGATATAGAGGGGCTGCTCACCCCTGTGCTTCATCGAAGAAGTACTGGACCATGAATTCCCACAAGGCTTTAAACCTGTGAACATAGAGGCATACGACGGAACAACAGACCCAGGGGTCTGGATCGAGGATTTTATCCTACATATTCACATGGCTTGTGGGGATGACCTCTACGCCATCAAATACCTTCCCCTCAAGCTGAAGGGACCAGCTCGACAATGGTTGAAAAGCCTCCCCGAAAATTCAATCGGGAGTTGGGAGGAACTCGAGGACGCTTTCAGGGCAAACTTTCAAGGGACTTATGTCCGGCCTTCGGATGCAGACGATCTAAGTCACATAATCCAACAGCCCGGAGAGTTCGCCCGCAAGCTTTGGAACAGATTCCTCACTAAGAAGAATCAAATTGTCGATTGTCCTGACGTCGAAGCCTTAGCAGCATTCAAACACAGCATCCGCGACGAGTGGCTCGCCCGGAACCTCGGCCAAGAAAAGCCAGGGACAATGGCAGCCTTAACAGGCCTCATGACCCATTTTTGCATGGGTGAACATAGCTGGCTAGCCCGTAAAGGCACCAGCGACCCCAACACATCCGAAATAAGGGATGGTAGCGGGAAGCCATGGCGTAATAAACACAAACGCCAAAACAAGGAAGAGAGCCCGGATAACACCACGATCAATGCAGATTCAGGGGCTCTCGACCTGATTAGCAAAAGAAGCCATTTAAAGGCAGTATAGAGGGACCGTCCGGTCTGAATAGAGTCCTGGACAGACTATGCCAAATTCATGGCACCCCGGAGAAACCTGCGAACCACACGCATAGAGAATGCTGGGTCTTCAAGCAGGCCGGCAAGTTAAATGCCGAACACAAGGGGAGGGAAACACCAAGCGAAGACGAGGATGAACCTCGCCAGCCGAACACTGGGGGACAGAAAAAATTCCCGCCAGAGGTGAAAACAGTAAACATGATCCACGCGACTCACACATTCACGAGAAGGCACGAACACGCGCTCAGAGGTGCGCACGATGTAGAGCCCATCGAACCCACATCTGACTATTGGATGTCTCATCCCATCACTTTCGATCACATGGACGGCCAAACATGTCATTCGGCGCGGAGGATGAGAGGCCTTGGTGCTTGACCCAATAATCGACGGATACCGTCTCACCCGTGTCCTCATGGACGGTGGCAGTAGTCTCAATTTAATATACGGGGACACTGTCCGCAGAATGGGGATAAACCCATCAAGAATTAGCCAAAGCAACACCACCTTTGAAGGGGTGATACCAGGTGTTGAAGCCTATGGCAGGGGCTCCGTCATGCTGGAAGTAACATTCGGCTCCACGGGCAACTCCAGAAGCGAAGAACTACTCTTCACCATCGCACCCTTCCAAAGCGGATATCACGCATTGCTTGGAAGAACGGCCTTCGCCCGCTTCAACGCATTGCCGCACTATGGCTACCTTACACTCAAGATGCCCGGCCCACGTGGCGTCTTCACCGTTAGCAGAATCACAGAGCGCTCTTCACGCGCAGAGGAACACGCGACGGCCTTGGCGGCCGGACTGTAAGCGGCCTCCAATATCAAAAAACATGACTGGTCATTACGACCACAGACACGGTTAGACGAGTCTGGTAGCCCGGATAAAACTGAAACAGAGCACTGTATATGTAATCCCATAGCGGACACGAGGGGCTATAAACATTTAATGTAGCCCCACACTTGGCTCAAACTTACTGGCAGGCTAACATCTTACACTTTTATTATACATCGCATACTTACGTTGTACTCTCTTACGAGTTCCCTTTTTTCCACAGACAACGTTCGCGTGATACCCTTCCAGGATACGGCACAACGGAGACAAAGGCGCAGACGTGCAGCAGGGCCTCGTTCAACATGTTTCTTTTGAGATTAAGCCCCTGTGTAAACCTTTTCTACTGCCTCTTGTTGTTTAACCATCCCATGGGTTCCATAACCACAGAGGATATTGCCATTATTGGCATTTCGCCACGACAGATTAAGCGCACGTACCTGGAAATTTAGGGTTTATAATAGGCTTTCGTCAGCCTGTTTTCTTTTACAAAGACCGAATACCTTCGGCAGTGTTCAGTGTCACGAGTTTGGCCTTATATGCATCAGCTCCGAATCATGTCTTTAGTCAAATGTTGGGTTTGCCCGGCTCCTGGGTTTGCCGCCTTACGTTCCTTATTATCGGCTTAGGCGGCCAAAGGAGAACTACTGCGATTGTGCCCTGGTTATTCCGGATGAGCACCTCAGTAGAGAAAGCCGAAAACTGACTGCATGATACAACGAGAGACTGTTCAACCACTCGAAGACTCACCGAAATCTTTAGGATTCCTCCACATTAACAAAGGGCCGTTTCCCGGCCATGTACATACGCGCCCATATTCGGATGCACGCGAAGGTACCAGGGGCTACATAGTAGCCCCACCGTTAGACCCCCATGGCTAAGCGAAAGTGTTACAACTATATAGTCTGGTTGCCTAGTTTGACGTGCGAACACCTCCTTAATGGACCAAGACGTTGGATCAAGTGTGATTAAGCATATTTTTTGCAAACACCCCCGCATTGCATGCGTGGGGGCTGAAGCCAACGACTGCTAACTTTCGGATTACTCATATTTATATAAAGACGGACGCAAAGGGGACACAATCATGCTTCCGGGGCAAAAAGTATAATTATAGCCTCAAAATCAAAATAAACATTGTTTTTACAATGATTCGACTTATCACTCGAACAAAACATTCTTCGAGCACTGCGCCTTTATTAGGCGGGCACCTTCTGTGACCTGCGCCAAGTAGTGCTCGGCCGGATATTGGCCTCCTGCCGGATCCTGGGTCACTATAATGGTGGCCTCCATATCCATCCAATAGGCTTTAACGCGGGCAAGAGCCATTCGCGCACCCTCTATGCACGCCGACCTCCTCATGGCGTCAATCCGAGACACAGCCCCAAGGAATTGTTGCACCAAACCAAAGTAGCTGTCCGGCTTAGGCCCCTTCGGCCAAAGATGGTCTATTACAGTCCGCATTGCAAGCCCGGACAGCCTGTGAAGCTCCGCCATAGCAGCCACCTTCTCATTTAGCGGCAGCGGGCGAGTGGGAGCATTGGATTACGACCAGAAAAGCTTCTCCACTTCCTTATCACCTTGACCCTCGAAGAACTTGACAGTGTCAGCTGTACTATTCGCCAAGTCCGCATATGCGTCGGCAGGACTCCAGCGCCAGCCAGGGGAGCATACTTCAAATCCAAAAACTTCATCTGCAGTAAGTAGGAGCCCCCAGCCACGATTTTGTCGGCCTGTTGGAGCTCCTCCCACATACCCCGGATCTCGGTCCGCATCTCTTTGGTGGCATTAAGTGCCTTGTCCAGCTTGACCGAACTAGCCTTATTCTCCTTTTCAAGGAGTACATACCGGTCGACGGCATTTTTCAACTCCCCAGCCATTTCAGCTATCTTTTCCTTGCTTCGGTGATGATCGGCCTGTTCGGCTCTCAATTCTTCGGCCGCCTTTAGGGCAGCCGCATTACTAGCATGAGCTTGTTCCTTGGCCTGAGCAAGTTCCGCCCTCAGGGCCTCCACAGCAGCAGCACCATCTACAGTACAAATACATTGCATGAATATTATGCCCCTCTCGCATTTTCCTATACAACATAATAAGGGAAGCATAGCACATACCCTCGGACTCTTCCAGCCGTTTGTTCACCAGCGTGATATCGGCATCAATAGATCCGATCTGCCTCCTTAGTTTCGCAACTTCAACAGACTGGTCGGCTGCCGGATCCTTAGATACCTGTGCACATGTACGGCGCAGCCATTACTATGTGATCCCCCGTTTGCCGCCTATGGCGGGCAACCAGAGTCTCAGGGGCTACTATCCATAGGAAACACACCTAGTGCGTGCTTCACAACCAAAAAATAGTGCATTTTTCACTACATACCTCAAAGCCTTTGAGCAGGCTTGTAAATGCCTCATTCAAACCGCTTGTAGTGGATGAAATCTTCATGAGCACCGTGCTCATTAAAGAGTGGTGCTACTCCGAGAGCGCGGCTCGCTCCAGAAGGCCTATCAGTACGTCCGGCCGGACATCAAAGTGTGTCGGACCCTTCTCATCGCCCCCCATGGGAGCCAAGCGCTCCGGGCTCAGGGCGACTGACGTGTTAGCTTCCGGCTTCGGCAGATCCGGACTCCTCCGTGACGACACCTCAGTGTCTCCCACTTCATGGGGCGGAGAGGTGGGTGGGGTCTCACTCTCCATCATCTCCGGAGGAAGATCCCCCGAAGATGAACTCTGTTGAGAAGAGCTACTCGCCAGACTGCAAAATACGAAGTCTCGGTTATGGATCTCGGAGAAACATCATACCTTCGAATTAATGATTAACTCATAGCTCGGTGGAGGGCTAGCCCGTTGGCGGGCACGACGCGGTGAGGGTGCCCGTCGCGGTAGAGCCCCCTGGTGATACCTTCTTCCCTTGCTTGGGCATCTCCGCCTCCAAGTCTTCGGAGGCGGCCCTCTTCCTCCCGCGCGGGGAGGAGGCTTTAGCCTCCCCTTCCCGACTATCCCCCTCAGGGTAGGTAACGATTCCCCCGGTTTGGATGCATAGTGTGTGAAGTTCGGCTTCACCGCCCTTTCCTTCACCTTTCCCTGAGGGTATTTTGCGGAGCACCCGGCCAAGCATCTTGGCAACGGTTGGACCAGGCGAGCCTTCAGGAAGTGGTGCCGGACACCTGATTCTCTCCGCCTTGTTGAGCCATTCCTGGCCATGGAGGGTTTTTCAGAATAATAGTGATGATAAATATAAACGAAGTGTTCGGCTTTAAGGTTACTTACTTGGGCATCTAGGCGATTGCAGCTTAGGACTGCATCCTTCGTGGTGTCGGGACACTTTACTAGTGGTCCGAAGAATAATTTACACATCCCTTCGAGGTTCAGGCCGAAGAAGTGCTTAATAGTCCGTGGACCCTCCAGATTAAACTCCCACATCCGGAGAGGCCGACTTTTGCATGGCAACATCCGTCGGATTAACATCACTTGAATTATGCTGACAAGATTTATGTCCCTCTCAATAAGCTCCTGGATGCGATGCTGCAGTACTGGTACATCACTAGCGGGCCCCCAATTCCATCCTACGTCGGTCCAAGACGCCAACTGTGATGGAGGGCCCGAGCGGAACTCGGGGGCGGCTACCCACTTTGTGCCTCTGGGAGCTGTAACATAGAACCACCTCTGTTGCCATACATCGGATACTTCCGGGAAAGAACCCTTTGGCCATGGGGCATCGGCGTTCCTGCTTACTATGGCACTTCGACACTCCGCATGGCGCCCCTCGATCATCTTTGGCTTCACATTGAAGGTCTTGAGCCATAAGCCGAAGTGTGGGGTGACGTGGAGAAAAGCCTCGCACACAATAAAGAACGACGAGATATGGAGGATAGCGTCTGGAGCCAGATCATGAAAATCCAACCCATAGTAGAACTTGAGCCCCCTCACAAAGGGGTTGAGGGTGAGGCCCAGGCCTCGGAGGAAGTGAGGAACAAACACGACGCTCTCATCCGGCGTAGGGATAACTTGCCCTAGAGCAGAAAGCCTGTGCTGAATATCGGCGGTCAGGTATCCGACCTCCCTAAGCATCGTAATGTCCTCCTCTTGGATCGACGAGGCCACCCACCGGCCTTTTCCGTCGGATCCGGACATATTGGAGGATCTGGGGTGTTGGGGCTTAGGTCTTGGGTGTTAGAACTCGAGGTGCGAGAAGGACCAAGGGAGGTGGAAAAGAGGCGTAGGCCTCGACCCCTTTATAAAGGGGATGAATATCTAGAGTCCTCAGCATGACCGCTTAAGACTTATCCAAAAATACACGGAGTCATATCAACGGTCGTCGTGGGGTCGCACACGCCCATATTGATGAAAGATCCCGTAATAAGGGGACACGATCTCTGCTTTGACAAGACGTGTCAAGGAAACCGCCTCGCAATACACGCTGTGGCTGGTTGTGGGAAAACGGCTCGAATAATGACTCGACTGTAATGACATATCACGTCGTCTAAAAAGTTCTCTCTATGGTGGTATGTGAAGTTCATTTTGCAGATCCGGACACGGTCTACGTGTTCGATAATAATCTTGGAGTATTCGGAAGGAGGAACCCGCCTTGCAATGCCGAAGACAAGACTGTGCGCCGGACTCATCGTCATTGAAGCCTGGTTCAGGGGCTACTGAGGCAGTCCTCGATTAGGGGGTATTCAGACAGCCGGACTATATACATCATCCGGACTATTGAAGCGTGAAGATACAAGACTCAAGACTCCGGCCCGTGTCCAGATGGGACTCTCCTTTGCGTGGAAGACAAGCTTGGCGATATGGATATTGTATTTCCTTCCTTGTAACCGACTCCATGTAAACCCTAGCTCTCTCCGATGTCTATATAAACCGGAGAGGATGGTCCTTAGAAGGCCGATCACAACTACAATCATACCATCATAGGCTAGCTCCTAGGGTTTAGCCTCTACGATCTCGTGGTAGATCTACTCTTGTACTACTCATATCTTCAATATTAATGAAGCAGGAAGTAGGGTTTTACCTCCATCGAGAGGGCCCGAACCTAGGTAAACATTGTGTCCCTTGCTTCCTGTTACCATCAGCCTAAGAGGCACAGATCGGGACCCCCTACCCGAGATCCGCCGGTTTTGACACCGACAGGAGGCACTCGTTGTTTCGGGCAAGCCATGGATTGATGCTTATTGGTGGTGGGGGAGTATGAACTTTACCATTCTGTTTGGGAACCGCCTATAATGTGTGTAGCATGGAAGATATCGAGATCTCTCAGTTGTTATGTTGACAGTGAAAGTATACCGCTCAAAATGTTATTTATCTCTATTTCAAAATCGAGCTCTGGCACCTCTACAAATCACTGCTTCCCTCTGCGAAGGGCATATCTATTTACTTTCATGTTGAGTCATCACCCTCTTATTAAAAAGCACCCGCTGGAGAGCACCGCTGTCATTTGCATGCATTACTGTTAATTTATATTGGGTATGACTATGACTAGATCTCTTTTACCATGAATTACAATGTTTAGTCAGTCCTTGATCTTTAAAGGTGCTCTACATTTATGTTTTGCGGTCTCAGAAAGGGCTAGCAAGATACCATCTTGTTATATCATATTATGATTGTTTTGAGAAAGTGTTGTCATCCGAGATTTATTATTATCGATCGCTAGTTGCTTATGACATTGATATGAGTAAACATGAGACCTAAGTGTTATTGTGAATATGGTTAGTTCATAATCTTTGCTGAAAAGTTGAATGCTTGCTTTACATATTTGCAACAACAGGAGCAAACAGAGTTTGCAAAAGTTTTCCTTTATCACTTTCAGTTTATCAACTGAATTGCTTGAGGACAAGCAAAGGTTTAAGCTTGGGGGAGTTGATACGTCTCCATCGTATCTACTTTTCCAAACATTTTGCCCTTGTTTTGGACTCTAACTTGCATGATTTGAATGGAACTAAACCGGACTGACGTTGTTTTCAATAGAACTGCCATGGTGTTATTTTTGTGCAGAAATATAAGTTCTCGGAATGACCTGAAAATCCATGGAGAAACTTTTTGGAATTAATAAAAAATACTGGTGAAAGAATACGCACCAGGGGGTCTGTCGGTGTCAAAACTGGTGGATCTCGGGTAGGGGGTTTCGATCTGTGCGTCTAAGGCCAATGGTAACAGGAGGTAAGGGACACAATGTTTACCCAGGTTCGAGCCCTCTCGATGGAGGTAAAACCCTACTTCCTGCTTGATTGATATTGATGATATGAGTGTTACAAGAGTTGATCTACCACGAGATCATAGAGGCTAAGCCCTAGAAGCTAGCCTATGATGACTATGAATGTTGTGATCATCCTCATGCGGACTAAACTCTCCAGTTTATATAGACATCGGAGAGGACTAGGGTTTACATGGATTTGGTTACAAGGAAGGAAATATAATATTCGAATCGCCAAGCTTGTCTTCCACGCAAAGGAGAGTCCCATCCGAACACGGGACGAAGTCTTGAGTCTTGTATCTTCATAGTCCAACAGTCCGGCCAAAGTAGTCCACCTGTCCGGATACCCCCTCATCCAGGAATCCCTCAGTAGCCCTTGAACCAGGCTTCAATGACGATGAGTCTGGCACGCAGTTTGTCTTCGGCATTGCAAGGCGGGTTCCATCTCCCAATACTCCAAAGTAATTATCGAACACTTAAACTGTGTCCGGATCTGCAAGATGATATTCGCATACCACCGCAGAGAGAATAATATTTCACAAATGTAATCTGCTGACAACTTTAGACAACGTGACACGACACTACGGTCGGGTTATTATTCGAACCGTTTTCCCACAACCAGCCATAGCGCATATTGCGAGGCGGTTTCCTTGGCACGTCTTGTCAAAGCAGAGATCATGTCCCCTTATCATGGGATTCCCATCAATATGGGTATGGGTAACCCAACCGCGCCATCTATCGTGGCGCTTGGGAAATAAGCGACCCTCAACGGGCAAGTGGGGAGGAGCACCACTTTCGTCCCCTCTATAAAGGGATAAGAGTTCCCCATTTTCACCCACGCCTTATTCCTCCTTCACTAATCCATTCTTGCCTCCTTGAGCTCCAGCACCCTAGTCCACGCCTTCTTCGCATAGCCAGACATGTCCGGAGCAGGAGGCAAGTGGGTGGCCTCCACCGTGAAGGAGGAGCATATTGCGAAGCTTCGGGCGACCCGATACTTGGCCGCAGACATCGCGCACCGGCTACCGGACGCAGGGTAGATCATTCCAACTCCGAAACCCCACGAGAGGGTCGTGTTTCTCGCCCACTTCGTCCGTGGACTGGGATTTCCACTTCATCCCTTCGTCTGCGTGCTCATGTTCTACTACGGGCTAGATTTCCATGATCTATCCCCAAATTTCGTCCTCAACATCTCAGCATTTATCGTCGTGTGCGGGGCCTTCCTCCACATCAAGCCTCACTTCGGCTTGTGGCTACGAACCTTCTGCATGAAGCCGAAGATCGTGAGCGGCCAGCAAGTGGAGTGCGGAGGCGCCATGGAGGGCAAGATGCCTAACGTCACCTGGCTTGACAGCTCCTTCGCTGAGACCGTGAAAGGGTGGCAACCGAGGTGGTTCTACATCAGCGAGCCGCGCGACGCCAACTGGGTGGCGGCCCCCGAATTCCGATCCAGAATTCCCATGTGGCTCACCTCCTGGGAAAAGAAGGGCCTGGCCTGGGGCGAGCCTGCGGAGCTGACCGAACTTCACAACTGTATCAAAAATATGATTGACAAGAACATCAAGCTTGTCAACGTAGTCCAGGTCATGCTCGTCCACCGAATTCTTCCGTGCCAAAGACGGGCTTTTAATCTGTGGGGGTTCGTCCCGGCCGAACACCGGACACTTCGAGAGCTCTACGGCATGACACTTAAGGACGCATGGAAGGTGTTGTTTAAGGGTATCGAAACACCTCCTCCCACGTCGAGGACTGCGGACTCCACGCCGCGCGGTCCCCCCGTCCGGTGAGTTTTCTAACCATCACCAGGTGTAGCTTTCCCAGCATACTCATGGGAAGATGTTAAGTTATTGTGTGTACTTAATCAGGAATACGTGGAGACGGTGACGCAGATGGACTGTCCGGCTCCGCTTCCTGAAGGTCCGGCATCCGCTCTCCTGATGGAGATGCTAGTCTCGGCGCCCTACAAGGTGCCAGAAAAGAAGGCCGAAAAGAAGGCCCCGGGGACCAGAAAGGGTCTCCGGCGCAAGGCCATACAGGATGCCTCATCTGAATTCGACGAGGCACATTCCTCTCATGAAGGGGAGGAGGAGAAAGAGAGGGACGCCCCATCCCGGGAGGCCAAAGGGTCTAAGAGGGCGGCCTAGGTAACTAGGAAGGGTACCTGGCGCAAGGCCGTCATAGGCTCATCGTCCGAGGACGACGAGGCAGATTCTTCCTGCGGAGGCGGGGAGGATCACGAAGAAATGCCACCTCCCCGCACTTGGGAGGAGAAGAAAAGGAAAGCCGCCCCGAACGGGGAGGCTAGGACGCCCAAGAAGGGAAAGGTATCCCTTCCGGATTACTCCACCACGGCCGCCTAAAGTGAGGAGTGGCTGCCCAGGGGGAAGCCCCTAGTGAGATCGTAAGTATCCGTACTTCCGTTGTACTTTAGTGCGACTTTGCTTCATAGTCTGTTATAACGCTGAACATGCATATGAAGTCCGGAAAGGGCCCATCCCGAGGTATCTTCTTCGGATGGGTCTTTGAGCAATTCGGCGATGAGTTCACTCCCAATGGCCACTTCCCCTCGGCCTGCGGACGAAACGGAGGTGTTGTCCCAAAGGCTCCCTGAGCCAGGGGAGGCAACTCTGGAGACGCCCCACGGTGAAACCCCAGACGCCGGGCTCACGAGGCGCAAGATCCCCGCAGACTGTGCCGATGGGAGCCGCCGCGAGTCGGGCTCCCGGTCGGACACTGTACCGGAACCTACAAAGGCTCCGGATTCAGGCAGGCAGCCCCTCGCTAAGGAGGGCGAGCCGTCCATGCCGATGACTTCCATTACGCCAGAGGCGTCGGATAGTCTGCTGGAAGCGCTTCGCGGCGCTTCCATGGATGAAGAGCACCATACTCTTATGAGTGCGGTGATTCAGAAGGTCCTGTCCGCTAAGAGCGGACTAACCGAAGCCTGCACCAGCCTCCTAATAGGCTTTGAGGTAAGTAATCAAAAAGTGTGTGAAATTATCACCCGGTAGGTAGTAGCCCCTGATACTCTATTTGGTGTTCGGAATGAAAAGCCAAACAGAGGGTCGATTATAAGTCGCAGGAGTCTAACATTAGGTGTCTATGTGAATAAATAGGCGGTGCTGGTTGCCGCTGCTGCCCTCACGGCGGAAGTCTCTGGACTCAAGCGGGACCTGGAGCAGACCCAGGGGGAGCTCGGCCTCACGAAGAGGCAGCTCGAAGAGAACAAAGGTGAGAAATGCCTCGTTCATACATCACAAAGAATAGAAAAAAATAGTGACTCTAAGAAAGTGTCATGATTTGGTAATAGGGGCCACGACCGAAGTGGCGTCCCTGAAGAAGGCGCTGTCCGAGGCCGAAGACAAGGCGGCCATGGAGCGTATTGAGCGTGAAAACCAGAATGCTAGGGTGGGTGAGGTACAGCAAGAGCTCCAGGATGTCGGCAAGAAGTTCGAGTCCTTGGAGCGTGACTTCAAGACGAAGGAGTCTGAGCTTGCGAAGGCCCTCTCGAGCATGAAAGACGCCAAGGCCGAAGCCGAAAAGGCCTAGCAGGAAATCCAAGTGGCCAAGAAGATAGCAGCGGGTAAGGCATTCTTTATGCAAAGCAAGCATGTGGAGGAGGCGTTTCTTTTACTTACCCGAATTCGAGCTCTCCAGGGGCGTTCACAGATCTGCCACGCAGCGTATCTGATGCTGCGGAGTTCTACCGCGCCGAGGAGGGGAGCTCAACGGAGAAGTTGTTCTGGTCCCAGTATGCTGGAGCCAACACTCGATGCCTCTGAGTGAGCAACTGAAGCAGTTGGTTGAACTCGACAGGGCGGTTGAAGTGGCTATGAAAGATTTCATAGTGCGGATGTGGCCTGGTGAGCCCGTGCCTGCTAGCTACTTTGGCCTGATAAAGCGGATGGTAAATGCCTGTCCGCGGCTTGAAGTGATCAAGCAATCCGTTTGCATTGAGGGTGCCCGCCGAGCCTTTGCTCGTGCGAAGGTGCATTGGGGCAAGCTGGACGCGGAGAAGCTGGTGAAGGATGGACCGCCAGAGGGCAAGGCGCATCGGTATCCGGAAAAATATTATGATGGCGTTATGAAAGGCGCTCATCTCGTGGCCGATGAATCTACCAAGGACACTATTTTGGAGTGAATATACTTCTGTCATGTTTGTAATATAAAGACGAAGTTACTTGCGCTATGTAGCGCTTTTTGATTTAAAATATTACCTTCTGTGCGGTTGTTTATAAAATTTTGAAAGTAGGCTAGTCGTCGGCTTCCGCCCCCATATAACTAGTATCGGGGTGTTCCTAGAAAACCTAGACACTCTTTATCCAAATATTTGGTCCCTAAAGGAGGTGTTTGCCGCAGCGAACAAGGCAATCGGACTATGTGGCTTTATAACTTTCACTTAGCCATAGAAGTCTATAATTTTAAATTTCGGCGAAGCCCCTAGAATTCGGAGGGCCGAATTGGGGCGCTATATACACCTAAATCAGACGAGGCCGATTCCTTGCCTAAAGCGGAAAAATCTTGAAGGATTTTAAGACATGTTGAACAACGACCAGCTCTCGCCACATCATGCCGGTCAGTTTTCGGCTTTCTCTACTGAGGTGCTCGTCCGGAAGAACCGAGACACAATCGCAGTAGTTCTCCCTGCGCTACCTTAGCCGATATAACGGAACGTAAGGTACCAAAACAAGGGAGCCGGGCTAACCCAACTATTGACCCAAGACATGATTCGGAGCTGATGCATATAATGCTATAAGTTCGGGGTGCCGCACTGTCAAAAATGTTCGGACTTGCCTTGCCGTATTAAGGGGCGACGTAAGAAGCCCCTGGCAAACTAAACATACCAAAGTGTACGGATGCAATAGTAAATAAACATTTATAGAAAAAATGTGCAGATAGGAATAATAAGCTGACGCTGTATATAATCTCCCATTGATGTACAATACGTCTAAGCATATGTTTACAATGAATGCATTAAGCAGATGTAAATAGGACTATTTGACATGTCCTATCCAAGGGTAGGCCGCATATGGGTATATAAAATAGGAATTAACAGTCGTGAATAGATTCCACCTGGGTATTCCCTTTGTGCGCGACGCCTTTTGCCTCCTTGGATTTCTCTCCTGTGAAAGTCCGATAATCCGACTCTTCTGAAGAGGCTGCCCGAAAGCGGGTTCCTGAAAGATAAAGGGGGTTATTAAAGTATGTTGCAGCTGACCCGCACTATTGACTGTGCCACTATTGTTCCTCCGCCTATGCCCATGGTATTTTGAGTGCGTAATTGTGTACGCGCGGCACGAATGCTGCCTTAATGGGGCTGGAGCGGAGGCCGGACTGCTAGTCGCGCTCTTGTCGTGCCTGGCGATCCTGTTGCGGGGTACTTCGGACTCGCTTGACGGTGTTCGGAGTTGTTGTCGCTGGATTGATGATTTGTAGGGGGAAGCTGCTTTGTACTTCTACCGCGAGGGCTGTAGTATGCTCGTCTGTACGGAGAGAGCGGTCCATGTTTCCCTTGACTGTTATGACCCCGCGAGGTCCTGGCATCTTGAACTTAAGGTATGCATAGTGCGGTACCGCATTGAATCGAGCGAATGTGGTTCGTCCAAGTAGTGCATGATAGCTGCTACGGAAAGGGACGATGTCGAAGATTAACTCCTCGCTTCGGAAGTTATCTGGAGATCCGAAGACCACCTCCAGTGTTATGGAGCCCGTGCAGCGGGCCTCTACCCCTGGAATTACACCTTTAATGGTAGTTTTGGTGGGCTTGATCCTTGAAGGGTCGATGCCCATCTTGCGCATTGTGTCCTGATAAAGCAGGTTCAAGCTGCTGCCTCCGTCCATATGGACTCATGTGAGGTGAAATCACTCAATGATTGGGTCTAGAACCAATGCGACCGAACCGCCATGATGGATGCTGGTAGGGTGATCCCTATGATCAAAGGTGATCGGACAGGCTAACCATGGGTTGAATTTCGGGGCAACTGGCTCCATCGCATAGACGTCCCTTAGTGCTCGCTTTCATTCCCGTTTGAGAATGTGGGTAGTGTAGATGATGTTGACCATTTTCACATGGGGAGGAAATTTCTTCTGCCCCCCCCCCCCCCCCCGTGTTTGGACGCCGGGGCTCATCGTCATCGTCGCTGTGCAGCCCCTTGTCAAAAGTTCTCGGCATTTATCTTGCTGGCCTTCTTGAAAACCCAGCGGTCTCTATTAGTGTGATTTGCTGGCTTATCCGGGGTGCCGTGAATTTTGCATGAGCGGTCAAGTATGCAGTCCAAACTGGACGGTCCCTGATTGTTCCTTTTGAACGGCTTTTTCTGCTGACCGGATTTTGAGCCACTGAATCCGGCATTGACAGCCGTGTCTTCAGTGTTATCGCCATTGTTCCGACTCTTATGTCTGTTACGCCGTGGCTTGCTATTATTGCCGTGGACGTCTGAAGTGCCTGAGTTTATTGGCATGGTATTGCTGCGAGCTAACTAGCTATCCTTGCCTGTGCAAAAGCGTGTCATGAGTGTCGTGAGGGCCGCCATGGATTTTGGTTTTTCCTGGCCGAGGTGCCGGGCAAGCCACTCATTGCGGATATTATGCTTAAAGGCTGCCAGGGCTTCGGTATCCGGACAGTCAACAATTTGGTTCTTTTTAGTTAGGAACAGAGTCCAGAATTTTTTGGCTGACTCTCCGGGCTGTTGGGTAATGTGGTTCAAGTCATCAGCAACCGGTGGTCGCACGTATGTGCCCTGGAAGTTGTCGAGGAAAGTGTCCTCCAGGTTTTCCCAACTGCCAATGGAATTTGCCGGCAAGCTATTTAGCCAGTGCCTGACTGGTCCTTTGAGCTTAAGGGGAAGATACTTGATAGCGTGTAGATCGTCTCCGCGGGCCATGTGAATGTGGAGAAGGAAATCTTCGATCCATACCGCAGGGTCTGTTGTGCCATCGTATGATTCAATGCTCACGGGTTTAAAATCTTCTGGGAATTCATGATCCATTACTTCATCAGTGAAGCAGAGGGGGTGTCCGGCGCCTCTATGCCGGGCTATGTCATGACGTAGTCCGACTAAGTTTGGTCGGTTGTGTTCGGCTCGGTCGGATTTATTGTTAGTGTATCTGGTATGACGGTCATCGTCATCTGTTGTGGCGCGCCCCCGTGATCCGTAGATCTTGGTTATCCTGCGTTGTTTTCCAATCTGTCTCGCAGGTCCTGCGTATTGCCCCGGGCCGTAGTAAACTGGCGTGGGGGTGTGGGTGGGTATTCGAGCTGACATGTCGTTTTATCCCAGGCACGAGGTGGCCGGTCAGCCGTGTGGCGCTCGAGTCCATATTCCTCGGCTGCCAAGACTTCTGTCCATCTGTCTGTGAGCAGGTCTTGATCAGCTTGGAGCTGTTGCTGCTTCTTTTTCAGGCTCCTCGCAGTGGCCATAAGCCGGCGCTTGAAGCGCTCCTGCTCCACAAGGTCCTCAGGCACGCCGAACTCGTCGTCGCTGAGGCTAATATCGTCTTCGGAGGGGGGCATGTAGTTGTCCTCCTCCGAATAACCGTCCGTCGCCTGTTCGTCTGGGCTGACCTGCCCGTCTTCCTGCTCGGCCTGCTCGAAGCCAGGCTGATCTGGGTTGTATTCATCTTCGGCACTGTCCGGATTGTTCTCGTCTCCAGTGTCGGTATTGTTGTGGCGGGGCTTGGAGCGGCGCTGACGACGCCCATGCTTTGCTTTCTTCTTTCAGAGGTTATGCTCCATTGCCTCATCGCCATTGGTTTCTTTCGGAATGTCCACCATATATATGTCATATGAAGAGGTGGCTGTCCACCGCCCCGTGGGTGGTGGTTGCTGTTCTTCTCCTACATCGTCGTCCAAACCGTCGATGTCTTCGGAGTCGAAGTCAAGCACATCGGTCAAATCATCGACCGTGGCTATGAAGTGGGTGGTGGGTTGGCAACGAATTCCCTTGTCGCCAGCTTCCCACTCGAGCCGGACATAGTTCGGCCAAGAGTCTCCTGACAAAGAGAGAGACTTTAATGAGTTTAGCATGTCTCCAAAGGGCGAGTGCTGGAAGATATCCGCAGCGGTGAACTCCATTACCGGAGCCCAACCGGATTCGGCGGGCTCGGAGGTGCGCGGACTGGAACCTACAGCCGGATACGAGTCCGGGGGTCCGGTGTCACGGGTTTCCTTGGGGGTGAAGTTTGTGTTCGGATCTACCGCCGATGGGTGTGCAGCCTCCGGGGCGGGGTCCATCCACCCGTCCTCGGGCGATGCAATCTGCCCTCAATTTAGGTCCGGGGCTCCTGCAGGGGCGATATCCCGAGCATTGTCCGTCAGTAGGTCTAAGCCGTGCTCATCGCGACAGTCCGGCGCTCCTGGCATAGGCCCGAATCCGTTGAAGATCAAGTCTCCACGGATATCGGCCGTGTAGTTTAGGTTTCCAAACCTGACCTGATGGACAGGGGCGAAGCTGTCGATCTGCTCCAGATGGCCTAGTGAATTGGCCCGCAGTGCGAATCCGCCAAACACGAAGATCTGTCCAGGGGAGAAAGTCTCACCCAGGACCGTGTTGTTGTTGATGATTGAAGGAGCCATCGAGCCTTGCAATGACGACACAGAGGAACTCTAAATGAAAGCACCAATGTCGGTGTCAAAACCGGCGGATCTCGGGTAGGGGGTCCCGATCTGTGCATCTAAGGCCAATGGTAACAGGAGGTAAGGGACACAATGTTTACCCAAGTTCGGGCCCTCTCGATGAAGGTAAAACCCTACTTCCTGCTTGATTGATATTGATGATATGAGTGTTACAAGAGTTGATCTACCATGAGATCGTAGAGGCTAAACCCTAGAAGCTAGCCTATGATGATTATGAATGTTGTGATCGTCCTCATGCGGACTAAACTCTCCGGTTTATATAGACACCGGAGAGGGCTAGGGTTTATATGGAGTCGGTTACAAGGAAGGAATTATAATATCCGAATCGCCAAGCTTGTCTTCCACGCAAAGGAGAGTCCCATCTGGACACGGGACGAAGTCTTGAGTCTTGTATCTTCATAGTCCAACAGTCCGGCCAAAGTATATAGTCCGCCTGTCCGGATACCCCCTAATCCAGGACTCCCTCAGGGCCCACACCCTGTCCATGAGGGTGCCCCCCCTAGGGCGCGCCCCCCTGCCTCGTGGGCCCCCTGGACCTCCACCGATGACAACTTCAACTCTATATATTCACGTTCGTGGAGAAAAAAATTAGAGAGAAAGATTCATCATGTTTTACGATACAGAGCCGCCGCCAAGCCATAAACTCGCTTGGGAGGGCTGATCAGGAGTCCGTTTGGGGCTCCGGAGAGGGGTTATGACATCGTCATCATCATCAAACATCCTCCATCACCAATTTCATGATGCTCACCGCCGTGCGTGAGTAATTCCTTCGTATGCTTGCTGGACGGTGATGGGTTGGATGAGATTTACCATGTAATCAAGTTAGTTTTGTTAGGGTTTGATCCCTAGTATCAACTATGTTCTGAGATTGATGTTGCTATGACTTTGCTATGCTTAATGCTTGTCACTAGGGCCCGAGTGCCATGATTTCAGATCTGAACCTATTATGTTTTCATGAATATATGTGAGTTCTTGATCCTATCTTGCAAGTCTATAGTCACTTATTATGTGTCATGATCCGACAACCCCGAAGTGACAATAATCGGGATACTTCTTGGTGATGACCATCGTTTGACGAGTTCATGTATTCACTAAGTGCTACTGCTTTGGTCCGGTACTCTATTAAAAGGAGGCCTTAATATCCCTTAGTTTCCATTAGGACCCCGCTAGCACTGGAGGGTACGACAAAAGATGTCATGCAAGTTCTTTTCCATAAGCACGTATGACTATATTCGGAATACATGCCTATATTACATTGATGAATTGGAGCTAGTTCTGTGTCACCCTATGTTATAACTATTACACGAGGAATCGCATCCGACATAATTATCTATCACTGATCCAATGCCTACGAGCTTTTCACATATTGCTCTTTGCTTATTTACTTAACCGTTGCTACTGTTACAATTAATACAAAACTATTACTGTTACTTTTGCCACTGTTATCGTTACTTCCATACTACTTTGCTACTAAATACTTTGCTGCAGATACTAAGTTATCCAGGTGTGGTTGAATTGACAACTCAACTGCTAATACTTGAGAATATTCTTTGGCTCCCCTTGTGTCGAATCGATAAATTTGGGTTGAATACTCTACCCTCGAAAACTGTTGCGACCCCCTATACTTGTGGGTTATCAAGGTGCCATGTGGAACGTTTAACTGGTCAACTAGTCATTTCTTGAGCAAATACAGAGCTATACGGTGAGCCCGTGACTGTATAATAACCACAAAATGTAAATGGTGGCCATAATCAGTGGATTCTTAAGTATAATGTACCTATCATGCTTTCCCTTCAAATACAATGATCGTCATTGTATATATCGCGAGAGAAAGATGAAACATGCATGAATGTGCTGGGGCGTACTTTTAGGGGACTTGGAGATAGTTTGTGTGCGTACGTGAAAGGGCGTAGAGGGGGTGTATGCGGTGGAGAGAGAGATGCTCTTCGTTTCTCTTTATTATGACTAACTTTATATATAGTATAAAAATATAAAAATTCATAGTGCGGAATAAATATCATTGGGGGCACCATGCAATGCAAATTAACGTTCATACTCCTCCATGTAACTTTGTAATGTTGTATATATGTAGAAATTCTAAATTAATTTTTTGGCCACACGTTGTGTGGTTTTATTCAAAAGGAATGTTGTATGCGACGTAAACGTGAAGAGAGGTCTTTTTAGATCAATGGGGTACGTGATGTAACATGTGTGAATGTGTAGTTGATGTATTTGGCAGGGCGTAGAGAGGTATGTGTATGTATTACATATTCGAGAGAGGCATGGATAGAGGGGCCGGCGAGGGGGTGTGGGTGGGAGAGATAGCACGAGAAATAAGAGAGGTCTAGAGAGAGAGAGACGAATAGGATGTCATGGCGAGATATGGCCTTGAGTGTGTATGTGCAAGGGGGAGGGGATAGAGGCACGAGGAGAAAATATTTTGTGTGGTGTCCGTGTTGGTATGTGTGGGTGTGAGAAGATAACGAGACCTGGGGGCAGAGGGTGTGTCACCGTGTGAGGTCCGACGGGCCGAGGTGAGGCCCTTGGTTCGGTTCTGTCCTGCACCACATTGGTCGGCCCGTGACGCATTTAGGGAGACACATGGAGGACTAGTCCTACAAGATAAAGAAGCAGAGTCGTGAAGGACTCTGTGTCCACTAACAAAGCCATATAGATTTGTAACCCTAGGTCCTCGGACTAAGGTAACCCCTTATCTCTGATATTACTATTCATCCAACCTAACTTGAAGGGGCATCCTACAAAATGCTGTGCTACAATTATACTCGTCAATTAGGAAGAGAGGTGGAGACAATGCGTGAGAGATAGGCCTAAAGATAATGTGCGGGAGACACGTAGGCAGGTCTATTTATATAGAAAGGGTCGATGGGGATTGTGCGTGTGTATGCTTGTGAGAGGAAGAGTGCATGTGATAAACGTTAGTGAAAACAATCGTAAATGGTTACGAGAGGGAGGGAGGGTTATATGGAGAGCATGTCTGCGAGAAAGACATCTCAGGAGAGAGTGTGTGAGCATGTGTGAGAGACCACCGATGGATATACACCGTGTGCGCGTATGTGTGAGAGAGAAAGTCAGCCTGTGTGTGAGGAGGGGCCTATGGAGAGTGAAACTACACGTAATAGACTGATGTACACATTGATTAAAAATATAAATTGTATCCAAATATTAGGATGGGATCATGATATTTGCAATTCGCGTAAGGAACGGTCATTGATCCATCAGACATCTCTATTCTATCGAATTTGAGCATTTCTATGTTATTATTCGACATAATTGATCCACAAAGTTAGTATTTTGAATTCCAGACAATGCATCATTTTAGGAATCGAATATAAACGTGAGTATAGTTCATGTTGTGTGTGTAAAGCACATTATACATATAGTTACACAATGAACATTATAAATAGCTATCTATGAACTAGCATACATTTGAATTCAACTTAAGGTGGTTTAAAAAAGTGGAATTCAACATGAAGTCCATTCAATTATTTGAATTCGATATCATGGCATTTGTGAATCATACCTAAATTATGGGGCCACCAACCTTTGCCCTACTTTTGTACATAATAGAATATATAGTCGTGTACAAAATAGATTCAAATTTACCTCCTCCATTCCAAAATAATCGTAGTTATAGGATTTTCAAGTGTCAAAATTTCAAAAGAAGTGCATAATTTAATGAGGTTTTCAGACATACAAGAACGTTATCTATTTAGGTCAATCCTCAAAGTTCAAGAGTACTCTAAATGTGAATGCTTCTGTTTCAAAATTTTAAACGAAGCGCCAAAAGAGGCTCTACTCGCCCGAAATCGCGTGAGACCAATGTTTGGTAGAAGGAAATTACTTTTCTAACTCCGACCCATGAAACCTACCGGCCCGACGTCCCAAGGTCTAAATCGGAGTAGGTTTGTAGCTTCATCTAGATGCCACGCAACCGCCTCCAAAAAACATTAATACACAATGGCCGCCTAAGCACACATGCGCTTGGACGAAATCGCTCCCGCGCACTATTTGGGACACCTGGGATTACCAGCCTACCTCCGACCCGCAGTAGGTCTGAAATTTAAGAGCGGGGCAAAGTTTGTACTTTCCCCAAATTTCAAAAAAGCATGTCCCATCTATTCAAAACAACCAAAAACAAGTGCGTCCCAGACCGAAACATGGTTCTCCCTTAGCTCCCCCCTGCCACCCCCCTGCGTCTGATTCCTCATTCATACTCCGTAGGCACCAAAACTATCTCTCGACCAGCCGCAAAACTCGGTGTCCTCCATTCGCCACCCCATCCCACCCATCAACCGTCGCCTCCTCCATTACGCCGGAGTCGATACCCCGACATCATCATCCACCGCAACCGCAACCACAGTGCCCTCAATGGCTAGTAGTTGAAGCCGAGGCCGAGCTGCCTCAAGACCCCGACGTGTGTCGTACCCGAGCCAGATCAACCACGCCATCCTGTGCCTCACCGCTGCCGCTCCAACTTCGCCACCGTCCACCGCACAAGAGTTGTTCCCGCTATGCCATCCTTCACCGCCTCAGATCTGCTTCCCCTCCGTCGACAGACGACCATCACAACACAGTCAACAATTTGGCCATGGGTTCGTCCAAGCCTCCACCCTCCTCCAAAACATTGGTTCCCTCGGTAAAAAGAAGAAAATTGCCGCGATATCTGGAGGACACAACATTGGGAACCAGAAATGGTACTCCTCTTCCCTTATTCGTGCAAGTCTTATGTGTCTGCTTGCACGGTATTCATCCCACAGAAGACACTAGTTGACCGCTTCTTCCTGATACTAGATGTTCCTAGTAACTCGCAATGCACAAGGTTTCTCCTCATATACTATTTCACCTTAGCTAGAGGTTCGTCGCCCCCCTGGATTTCAATTCCTAGTCAGTTGATTCCCAAATAATGGAAGCATTCCCCGGCATAACAGGCGCTAGTCCGCCTATTACGTCGGGGAAGCAACACCTCAGTGTGTATCTTAGGGGTGTGTGGGGCCTAGGAGCTGCTGGCGCTCAATCTGGAGGTCGGCCGGGATTAAAGGGATGGCCGGGGGGCACTACCAAGCACGGTGGTGGTGTGAGGTCGAGGGGAGGGCAGGGCGGCGGAGGCGGGGGTCTGGGCCGATGGTCGCTGGCGGTTCGAGAAAGATCGTCAACAGTGACTGGTGGGAGGTAGACGAAGGCCGTCTACTCATTCCTTATAGATCGGATGGTTCATAAAAAAATTGACTGACCTATTTATTTTCAATCGACTGTTATTTTGATAGGACCACATGTGGTGGTGTGCTAGAGGAGTACCTGCATTTCCCAGCCATCCCTGTGCTCATATATTACAAAAGGAGTAGAATATAATTTTGTTTGCCATGCAATGGTGTAGAGCTATCATATGTCTCATGTCATTTATTTTTATCAACCACCCGCTATCTGCTACTTTTACAGTGCACTAGTTCTGCACACACTTCACCCATACTCTCACTATTGTTTTTTATGCATGGGTATTTCAGACTCTACCAACCGGTTGATAGAAGCACAGAATAAAAGAGAGAAGCAGCTCCAGCTTTCTTCGGGCTTAGGCAAGACACATTTCAGCCTTATAAAGGGTGCAGTGTTAGCAGATGGAGACGGTAAACGTAGCTCTGGAGTTGATGACCTCGCTCGCCATGAACCACCATCCCAGGTGCTTGCTTTAACTTTGCAGTGTCATATGTGGTTGCATGTTGCATATGGTGTGTATCTTGTATTCGAAAGGCCAAAGTCGGTCTTTATTAAGATAAGGAAAGATATTTTTACATGTACCACCATCCCGGGAGCACCAGAAGACAAATAGCTAGTCAGGGCACTGGCCGAGCCAGTGATAAGCCCAACACAGACATGCATCACCTGGAAGCCAACTAAAAAGCCACGATGGTGGCGAAGCAGCCCACCTCCCACCAGGCTCTCAGGTCCTTGATGATTACGCTCACCACTCCGGCCGGATGTCTAGCTTGTATTGCATCCAATTTGGTTAAATTGCATCTACTTAGCTTACACATTATACCTTTCAATATGACATGCCTTCCTGTTTTTGTACATACTAGTACATCTTTCTATTAATCATGTCCTTACATCAAACTAATGTTCTTCTTGTGTATCCTTCAGCAATCACTTATGATGAGACAGTCACGCCAGTGGGTTACTGTGAGAAAATATGCTATTTTAAAGAATGCAGTGTCAGCCTCCCCCATGAGTCTCAAGAAACAACAAGGCTAGATGATGATAGTGAACACAACTCTCAAGTTGATGACCGCATTTCCCCTACACTAGCATCGCAGGTGCTTGCTCTAACTGTGCAGTGTGATATGTGATTGCATGTTGCATATGGTGTCTAGATTGTAATTCTTCCAATGTAGTTAAATTGCATGTGCTATTCTGCTTAGTTTATGCATTATACCTATTAATGTAGCATGCCTTCCTGTTTTTAGTACATAGTACATATATTAATTAAGCATGTCCTTACAGAAAACTATTGTTTTTGTATCCCACATCAATCAATATGACGAGGATACATGTCAACTATTTCATGCCCTGAAGCCTCACCATGCCCCTCCCACCCCCACCCCGGAGATCTCCACCACCTCCGGTGATCTCCTCCTCTAGCCACCAACTTTTTGTTCCTCTCCACTAGATCTCTCCGGCGCTCTGAGATCTACACGCCCATACCCATCTCCCATGGGTTCCAATGATGGATCCACCCTTGGCTTGGACTTCTCCAAGGGTTTGGTTTTTGCAGATAGGGTTTTTCAATCTACTAGTTTTTCTATGCACCCTGTGGAGGATTCGGAGATCTTCACCATGGTGGTCTCTTTTGGACGTCATGTTTTTCGTCTAAATGAAGATTCGGTGGCGGTGGCCCTGGAGGCCGCCCTTGGTGGTTCGGCTATTGAGTTCATGGTTTTCTTGATCAAGGATAAGGTATTTGGATTTCAAGTTTCTTGCAAGGCAGTAGCCATGATCATTCTTAGCCTTAGATCTTTTGCTTGTGATCATTTCAAATGTTACTTTCATCTTTGGGGTAACGGTGGCCCAAATTGGGGTCGTAAGTTTAAGATCTGGAAACTAGAATGTGACGCTGAGTGGATCATTGTTAGTCCCTCAAAAAGGCGAGCCGCTCTTGGTTTGTTGGCCATGCACAAGAGGCCTCCAAAATCCTCATTCAAATCTGGGTTTTCTGCTGGCAAGAAATTATCTTTTGCAGTCTTACAAAACTATTTAGCTTGCCATGGTTATCGTTATCCTGCCTCTGCAAATTGCATTCAAACTAATGAAGATGCGGTTTATTCTATTCCACCTCATGAGCGGGTTGTCAGTCACCCCACCTTACCGGCGAATCTTCGGTGGATGTCAATGAGGCCTTCAATTTCGTTTGGAACGGTGCAAGATGTACTGCCTATGGCTGATCGGACGCCACCGTCTCAGGCAGGAATCATGGTGCTTTGAATGTGGACACACCTGGCCATGTTTGGACATCTTTAGTGTGTAGCACGGGCCGGGAGGAGCGCACATTTTCTGGGCCGTTGGATGGGGCTGAGCAGAATCTCTCTTCTGGGCTATCTAATATTCCTTCTTCGCAACAAGCCAGGGAAGATTTTGACAATTTAATTTCTGGAATGGTTGAGGAAATTCACACATGTCAGATTTGCTTGGAAAAGGGGCATTTTGCTGCTGCTTGCACGTCCAAGCTTTCGTGTCTCTCTTGCTGCCGCATTGGTCATATTAAAAAAGATTGCAGCAAATTTGCTTGGATCTTGGGTTTGGTTTGGCAACCGAAACCCGCTAACATTGCAACTTCCGAGGTTTCCAGCAAGAATATCTCTCTGACGACGCATTTACCAAACTTGGACCTCCCTTGCACTTCCACATTTACTTCCTCGTCCACCCATCAGCCCTGGTCCCAAGACTCCATCGACACCACTGCCTGCTACGCCTCCTCCGCCGCTGCACTCGCCGTTGGCGGAGCGCGAGAGTCCTGCTCCCATGGCCAACTTCCATCTCGATCCTCTGCTCTATGTTCCAGCTGGCCACCAGATTGTTGACGGTAGAGAAGATCGGCTGCCAAGAACCTTTGTGATGCCACATATACCAATTGTGCATCGCCATGAAGAGTTTATGCTTGTTGAGGTAATGTCGATCCCTCCGCCAGATCAGATAGGTGCTGCTAGGGAAGAGGTCATTTAGTGGCTCCAAGCGCATGGTGTTTTAGTCAGGTCTGCACAACCCTAGATTCACTCTGTCGGTCTTCTCGAGCTTAGAGATGCTGTCGTTCGGTTCTAGTTGCTTCAACTTCCTCCGCGGCCGCATGGCAATGATCGTTTTGTCCGTTTCATGAAGCATGATAAGGGGGAGTCCTTCAGGGGAGCCCAAGGTTTTTGTCATGGATTACTTATGTTTTTAGGCATCCCATTGGATCTTCGCAATACAAATTGCATCAGAGCCGCAGTGAATACATTTGGCAAGTTTCATCACTAGATTAGCGATGATCCATATTTGGTTCGAACTCTGGTTTTTGCTTCCTTCCCTGAAGATGTTCTTGTGCCCCATGATGTTGTTTTCATGGACTATGCTGCTTGGGGCGGTGCGCGGGTCTCCTGGACGGCGCCTCTATATATTTTGTGCGCTAATTTTGTTGAGCAGATGCCGCAGGATGAAGACTGGATGCCCCTCAATGGTAACCCACATCCGGTTCATGGGGTGCCTTTCCCTGATCTGCCACCGTTTAACTTGCCTCCCTATCCAGCTTTGGATGGAATGATGTCCCCCCTCCTCCTCCGGAGCCTGCTGTCAATGAGGTAGGAGATGACAATTGGGGCCATTGGAATGAGCCAGCGGACCAGCCTGTTCTACAAGACCAGTAATCCATGGTTATTGACTTGTTAGCACAGCCTAGCTCTGATGCTGTTCAGCAGGTTCATAAGGATCCAGTTATTCTGTCTGATGATGACATGCATGTGGCTCCAGCTGATACTTTGGTTCCGGCTCATGATTTAAATGATGTTAGCAATTGGGCAATTGTGGTTTATAGCCTCCCTTGATTATGCCTGAAGTTGACCTGCCTGCTGTGGTTCCTTTTGGGCCTCCATTGCCGCCTGAAATAGTGTGGAGGAGAACTTTTGAAAATCTTCTGCAAGCTCCTATTATCTTCAATGTTCCAAAGCCTGTTACTTTACAACCCATTGAGCATGTGGTTTTATCTAAGCGGAGTTGGGATTTGGCCTTCAGAGACATCGATTTACCTCTGCTAACTTGGAAGGACCAGGAGCCAGTTAGGACGGTGGCTAGGGCGTTGTTCTCTGCAGATTTAGAAGCTCAGATTTCAGCTCCACCTACTGCAGCACCTCCAAAAGCTAGGAGGCCTCACAAGACGTTGGCGCCTACACCCATTGTGGACACCTCAGTTTGTAGATGTACCAGGACCTCGGCCCAACGGGGTGGTTTCAAGCCCACCTTTCAGGAGCTCACTTTGCAGCCCAAAAGAAGGAAGCCCACAGCAAAACCTTTCACTGTTGAGATGCCAGATGACCCAGCCCAGGAGGATATTCCACCAGCTACACCGGTCAGTCATTTGCGAGAAATTGGGAGAGAGCTGGATATTGATGCCAAGCTCCTATCCGTGGATGCACTTATGGTGAATCCACCTAATGTTGCTACCTCTAATGCAGATGCATAGTGTGGTCTTTTGGTTTTGGGTCTGGCAAGCCCCTAAATTTGCTCTATATCTGTCCTTTTGTTGGTTATCCTTTCAGGCAAACTCTTATGTAATAGTGCTGGGGTAGACATTTATGTGCTCTTTTCGTCATATGGCACTATGTGCAATGTGCTTTGTGGACTTTATTACCTTATGTTTTAATGAGTAGCCTTTGTAGAAACTGGAATGTTATGTGTTGGAATGTCAGAGGCTTAAATTCTGAGGCAAGGCAGAGAGTTGTCAGGCAGAAAATTGATGAAAGTCAATGTGTTATTGCCTATTTGCAGGAAACCAAATGCTCTTCTTTTGATTCTAGATCGCTTAAAAGCTTCTGCCCTAAGAGATTTGACAGCTTTGCTTGCTCTCCTCCATGGGAGCTTCTGGGCGAATTCTTGTGGTTTGGAACTCATTTGTGTTTATTGGTACCTTAATAGAGATTCAGCAATTTGCAGTGGTTGTTGAGTTTGTGTCTAGACAGAACAATGAGAAATGGACTTTGGTTGCAGTTTATGGGCCCTGTCAAGGTGAAGCCAGAGATAATTTTGTCACTTGGCTCTATAATATGTGTATTCCTGTTGATGAGAATTGGTTGATTTTAGGAGACTTTAATTTCATTAGATCCATAGATAATGAGAATTTACCTGGTGGAGATCTAAATGACATGTTCATTATTAATGAGATCATTGGGCATTTGGGCCTTCTTGAATTGCTCATTAAGGGAAGAGCTTTTACTTGGTCAAATATGCAATACACCCCTCTTCTTGAGCAATTAGACTGGTTTCTACTTCAGTAGATTGGATATCTGACTATCCTATGACTGAAGTTCTCCCCCTTGCTAGGACTGTATCTGATCATGTCCCCTATGTTGTCTCCATCAATACAACCATCGCTAAGTCAAATATCTTTAGGTTTGAAAACTACTGGTTAGAATTGGAAGGTTTTATGGATTGTGTTGCCAGGTCTTGGAGTTTTCCTTCTAGGAAGGGGCACATCACTATAGGATTGCTGATAAGTTTAAGTCTTTCAGAATGTGTCTCAAAATATGGAAAATGAATGTTTCTAAGTTGAAGCTCCTGATTGACAAATGTAATCATGTTATTTTTCTTCTCGATGAATTAGAGGAGTGGAGAACTCTATTTATTGAAGAATCTAATTTCAAAAGAATTATCAAAGTGCACCTGGAGAAACTGTTACATTTGAAATTTCTTTATTGGAAAAAAAGGTGCACTATTAGGTACATTAAGGTGGGAGGGGAAAATACAAAGTTTTTTCATGCCATGGCCACTAAAAGGCACAGGAGGAATTCTATTGCAAGTCTCAAGTTACCTGATGGTACTGTGGTTAATGATCATTCTCAAATGGAAGGGATCATCTGGAACTGTTTTAAAAATAGAATGGGTACCTCAAGAGGCATTGTCATGGGTTTTGACCTCTCTGCTCTCATCACTCCTGTTGAAGGCCTAGAAATTCTGACCAAATCTTTTGAAAAGGATGAAATGGATAAAGTGGTTAAGCATATGCATGTGGATAAAGCTCCAGGCCCTAATGGTTTTAATGGACTTTCTTTTCAAGAAATGCTGGCACATAATCTGTCAGGATTTTTATGAGTTAGCTCAGGATTTCTTTGAGGGCTTTGCTGTCTTGGAAAATATCAATGGCTCTTACATAACTCTTGTTCCAAAAAAGCTCACACCTGAGGAGGTGGGAGACTATAGGCCTATTTCTCTTACTAGTATGGGTCTAAAGTTTCTCTCTAAAATGGCAGTAAATAGGTTTCAAGAGGTGATCCTGCAGTGCATTCACAAGAACCAATATGGATTTATTAAGAGCAGAACAATTCGGGATTGTTTAGGTTGGACATTTGAGTACTTGCATCAGTGTCATCAATCTAGGAGGCCAATTGTTATCCTTAAGTTGGATTTTGAAAAAGCTTTTGACTCATTGGAACATGAAGCTATTTTTCAAATTCTCAGGCACAAAGGTTTTAATGAGAAATGGATTCTTTGGATGAAGCAACTGCTAGCCATTGGTACCTCTTCAGTTCTTCTTAATGGTGTCCCTAGGAGGAAATTTGTCTGCAAAAAGGGGGTCAGGCAGGGTGATCCTGTCTCTCCACTTTTTTTGTTATAGCTGCTGATCTTTTGCAATCAGTTATCAATGACATGTTCAGAAGAGGAATTCTACACTTGCCTATCCCTTGTCATGACCACGATTACCATGTGATCCAATATGTAGATGATACCCTGATTATCTTACCTGCTGATAGGACACAGCTTCTCGCTTTGAAAGATATGCTCCAAGTGTTTGCTCAGTACACTGGCCTTGATGTCAACTATCATAAATCCTTTCTCATCCCCATAAATGTTGATCCTGTTGTGTTGAGTGATCTAGCTGTTGCTTTTGGTTGCCAAATAGGGAAAATGCCTTTCACTTATCTTGGGCCGCCAGTAGGAACTACAAGGCCCAAAATGGTGGATTTTATGCCACTTGTGGACTGTATGGAGAGAAGAATGACTGCTAGCTCTTCTTTTCTTAATCATGGGGAGAGGCTGCAATTTTTGAACTCTGCTTTATCTTCCATGCCCATCTTCTTTATGTGCAGTTTGGCTATTCCTACAGGAATCCTCAAGCATTGGAGAGAATCCAAAGGTAGTGTTTATGGAGAAAGCATAGGGATGAACCAGCCCCCTCCCTTGCTGCTTGGGAGCTTATTTGCAGACCAAAAAGAGGGGTGGACTTAGTATCCTCAATCTGGGGGTGCAGAACATTGCCTTGCTCCTCAAACATGCTAGTAACTTCCTCAATAGACAGGATATTCCATGTGTGTCTCTCATTTGGGACTCTTATTACCATGGTAGAGTGCCCCAAGGAACATCTGCTTGTGGCTCTTTCTGGTGGAAGGATATTTGCAAGGTTATGCTGAGTTTTAGAGAATGCTCTTGGGTTCAGATTAATGAGGAAGACACTGCTCTATTCTGGTCAGATAACTAGAATCTTGGTGATGAGGTCTCTTCTCTTCAAACAAGGTTTCGTAGATTATTTTCTTATGTTAAGGACCCATGGATTTCGGACAAAGAGTTTTGCAGTTCTCAGGATATTCTTCAGCATTTTCATCTACCTTTGTCTGCTCAGGCATTTGGGGAGTTGGGTTTGATCAAATCTTTCATGGGTTCTCACAACAGAACATCTGGCACTAAGGATGTGTGGTTTTGGCAGAACTCCTCCAAGCAGTACAGGGCCAAGATGTTTTACTCCCACACTTTCCAGTCTTAAACCTTTAACCCTTTGCTCTATTGGATATGGAAATCTTGATGTACCCTCAAGATTAAGGTCTTTGCTTGGATTCTCATCATGGACAGGCTGAATACAAAGGATATGGTGGAAAGATGGCATTGGCACATGGAGGATGGAGTGCATTGTAGACTCTGCCCCTTGAAGGCTAGAGAGACCAGGGATCATCTTTTTTTCAACTGCAATTTTAGTGTTAGAGTCTGGAGTTATCTACAGATTGATTGGTCTTCTGGAGACTCAATGTCTGATTTGGTTATTCAGGCTAGGAATTCTTTTGATAAACATGTTTCACTGAAGTGGTGTTCACTTCATGTTGGAATATATGGATCATTAGGAATGCCAAAGTCTTCAGAAATGAGAGGACCAGCTTTAATAAGTGGAGAGGTGCCTTTAGGCATGATATCTCTTTGTTGCAATACATGATCAAATCTGCTTACAAGGATGACCTTCTCAAGTGGATATCTTTCCTTCCCCCTTAAGGCTTAGTGTAGTAAGGCATTTCTGCCCCCCCCTTGTAATCTAGTTTCTTGTAGCCTAGTTTCTGTTTTTGATTACCCCTTGTAATCAGTTTGTTGTACTTGTTTCTTCTGAGTAATAAAGTTTTGCAATGTGGTGGGAGTGTTACCCAACAGTTTCCAGTCAAAAAAATCAATATGACGAGACACCTTTAGTATATGCAGTGTGATATTAGTTGCATCTTTCATATGATTCATAGCATGCGCTGCTTCTAATTTGTTGGAATGCCATTTATGATGGGATGCTTTTAACTTGGCAGAGTCATATTGGTTGCATATTTCATGTGGTGTCTAGCTTGCATTGCTTCTTATTTGTTGAAATGGCTTCTGCTTAGTTTACACTAATAGTTGTGAATATGCTATGTCGTCCTATTTTCGTACATATTGCATGCTGATATCATGTGTTTGCCTTACATCAAAGTAGTGATTGTCAGTATCATGCATGAATGAGTTCCGGAGAGTGGATTTTATTGCTTTTTCTTGTCGGTTTTACTTGACAATGCAAAATCAATAAACCAGAAGGAAATTAGCAAGGCAGTGGATAAAGGTGCTCCTTCCAAACAGAGGGCCTCTACAGATTCTACTCCGCCATCGCCCCCCAGAAGATTTGCAAGACAATACATGCATAGACACTCAAAGTAGTTGTGTTGATGATGAGCACGTCCCCCTTGTCCACCATCACAGGTGCTCCCTCTAACATGGCACTGTTATATGTGGTTGCATGTTATGTATGATGTCTAGCTTGTATTGCTTCTAATTTTGTTGAATTCCATCTGCTTACTTTACACATTATACTTCTGAATAAGACACGTGTTCCTGTTTCTAGAACATACAATATATGTCTATCACACCATGTTCTTACATCAAAGTACTACTATTGTGTAACCTGCAACAATCACTTTTCACAAGACACGTTTAACTTGGGAGTCTGATGTAGTTTACACCTCGCATTATTTTCTAGCTTGTACTACTTCTAATTTGTTGAAATGGCACTTATGAAGAGACAATTTTAACTTGGCAGTGTGATATTCATTGCATATTTCATATGGTGTCTAGCTTTCTTTGCTTCTAATTTGTTGAAATGCCTTCTACTTAGTTTACACATCATAGCTGTGAATATGCAATCTTATCCTTTTTTCTTACACATACAATCGTCCTATCATGCGGTCGCCTTACATTAAAGTAGTGCTTGTCAGCATCCTGCATCAATGAGTTCTAAAAAGCGAATTTTTATTCATTTTTCTTGTGGGTTTAACTTGACAAGGTAATACAATTAAGAAATAGAAGGAAAAAACAAGGCAGGGACTGATGGCGATCTTTCGGCGAAACCGACATCCCAGGTGCTTTCTCTAGCTAGGCAGTGTTATATTGTCTTGCATATTGCATACGGTGTCTCACTTGTATTGCTTGTAATTTGATTAAATTACTTCTGCTTAGTTTACACAAATAGTTGTGAATATGCCATGTCGTCCTGTTTTTTCGTAAATATTCCATCCTCGTATTATGTGTTTCCCTTACATCAAGGTTTTGATTGTCAGTATCATGCATGGATGAGTTCTAAAGAGTGAATTTTATTGCTTTTTCTTGTCGGTTTTACTTGACAATGCAAAATCAATAAACAAGAAGGAAATTAGCAAGGCAGTGGATAAAGGTGCTCCTTCCAAACGGAGGGCCTCTACAGATTCTACTCCGCCACCGCCTCCAAGAAGATTTGCAAGACAATACATGCATAGACACTCAAAGTAGTTGTGTTGATGATGAGCACGTCCCCCTTGTCCACCATCACAGGTGCTCCCTCTAACATGGCACTGTTATATGTGGTTGCATGTTATGTATGATGTCTAGCTTGTATTGCTTCTAATTTTGTTGAATTCCATCTGCTTACTTTACACATTATACTTCTGAATAAGACACGTGCTCCTGTTTCTAGAACATACAATATCTGTCTATCAGACCATGTTCTTAAATCAAAGTACTACTATTGTGTAACCTGCAACAATCACTTTTCACAAGACACGTTTAACTTGGGAGTCTGATGTAGTTTACATATCGCATTATTTTCTAGCTTGTACTACTAATTTGTTGAAATGGCACTAATGATGAGACAATTTTAACTTGGTAGAGTGATATTCGTTGTGTCCTATTTATGGTGTCTAGCTTTCATTGCTTCTAATTTGTTGAAATGCCTTCTGCTTAGTTTACACACCATAAGTTGTGAATATGCAATGGCACTAATGACGAGAGATCTTTAACTTGGTAGTGTGATGTTGTTTGCATCTTGCATACGATTTATTTCTTGTACTGCTTCACATTTGTTGTATGACGAGAAACTGTTAACTTGGCAGAGCGATATTTGTAGTATCTTTCATAAGGTGTCTAGCTTCCATTGCACTGCTTCTAATTTATTGAATGCATTCTGCTTAGTTTACACATCATAGTTCTGATTATCTCATGATGTCCTGTTTTTCGTACATATTGCTTCCTCCTATCATGTGGTTGTCTAACATCAAAGTTCAGTTTGTCTGTATCACGCATCAATTTGTTCTGAAGAACTAAATTTTTATTCCTTTTTTCTTGTCGGCTTGACTTAACATGGCATAGAGAAAGAGGAAGAAACACAAAATGGCAGGGGATGGTGTTAGTACTAAGGACACACAAAAACGGAAGAGGCTGGATTATGCAGATTCTGCTTGTACTAATGGTGCAATAGAAGGTCAAAGTCCAGTGGAAAATTGTACAAACACGGTATCCCATGCTACAGGAGCTGCAAAACAAGCCAAATAGAAACTCATAGCTGTCACCAAACAAGCAGAGACAACCCTAGATGTTGCAACACCTTCCACAGTACCACTAGCTGCACGAGTTACTTGTTTGTCAACTCAGCTAGCAGCATGTTCCCAAGCTCCGTTGCCACCTGACACTACTTCCGAAGAACTCTTGACACAAGACGAGTTGGCAAGATCGGATGAACCTTGTGAGCTTCAACAGCTAGAAGGTAGTTGTTGAGTCAAGTTACAGTTGCATGCTTCTTTATATGTAGTCTCACAGTTTGATGTACACTAACACTTCCTATGTTTGTTGTTGGACGAGGAACTAGGCGCAAGAGGAAACAAACATCAACGATAATGCTCGATAGGTTAACTAAATCTAGAGGAGGAAAAATGGAGATTCGTTTTGAGGTAGTTTTAAAAAGGTCACGCGTGATGCTACGGAGTCAGCCAAGTTACTATCAGAGGCAACGGTTGCCGTTAGGTGTCATGCACGTATCCTCCCAACATGGATTTAGTACATGAATGACAAGATGAACCCAGTTCAATACCTTCCTCGACCATTTATCTGTAAGTACGGTTATGTATGGAAACTAGTAATATCGTCTTGCTCTATCCCATACTTTCTAGGTTGCTGATAATGAGACTCCCATAATTTTCAACAGATGAGGTTGGATACCCAATATGATGCAACCAGACAAGCTTGCACCCATGTTTTCAAGTCTACTCTGTGACAGTATCGGTATAACTTGAAGAAAACTCACTTTGAAGGCAAGGCTAACAGTGAACTTGCCCAAACATCTCTAGTGGAAAATATATCGGATGAAGACTGGAGAGGCCTCGTTAAACATTGGTCTTATCCAAAGTATCAAGTACGTTATATGTATGTAATCAGATCACATGTTGAACTCCTATTTACGCATGTGCCTCACAATTCTATCTTCTTGTAGGTCAACTGTTCAAAGAACAAGGCCAACCGTACGAAAGTGAAATTCCAACAGACGACAGGATCTCGTAGTTATATTGCACACTACGAGGCTCTTGTAATTAGCTGCTGTTTCACTCTTTTCCCTGTGCCATATTATCAGATCTATATTGACTTGTTCCAAATGCAGAGGAAAGTCGGCAAGGACCAAAAAGTACCTGAACTATGGAAATCTTGAAGGACTGTCACACCAGCAAGACGAAGGGCATGACTACACCAGTCAAAGGCGCTGTTGTAAGTCCTTAATCCTCATGCCTTTTAACAACTACTTACTCTGACTCGTGCATTGAAATGCATGGTTTTCAGCCAATGTTTATTACTCTTTCAATTTTATACACAATTGTCTTAGCGTATCATTGCACCTTAGAAGGTTTAAAAGAGAGGAGTTATGTTCCTTTCATCTTGATCTATAATCTAGTTCCATGCTAGACTTGCCCACACAACGTTACAATTGCTTGTTTGTTTGTTCTCAATTGTTTTGTGATATGAATGAATCATACTATGCTTACCGTATTATAAACTTTGTCTCTTTATCCTTAGTTGTCAATACAGTGTGAAGAAATAGACAATACATTAGCCATGGTACATGGTCATATGTTAGGAACCTGGTTTTATTATGTAGTTTGCAGTAAAATACAACTAATATTTTACACGGGTTCACCAGAATAAGTTCTATATATAGACCAAAGCTATTTTGTTTGGTTTTGCCGCCTCCTTAATATCTTCTGTTCCGGTACTACTAATGTAAAAATTCAACTTTTCAACAAGCTATGGAAAAAATGGTGGAACCGCCACCTTTTGAAGGTGACGAGGCAACTATAACCGCAATGTCACCTCTTACTGCAGTGGGTCAGTACATGTCCACTAATAGTGCCAAAAGCATGTTCTTGTGTAATACTGGGTTGGTTGTTAAGGCAATCTCATCCAAACTTCCTCATGACAAGATATGTAAGCTCAAAACAATGTTATATATGCACTCGAGACACAAGTCCATTCCCTAATAGAGACCCTTTGTGAAACAAGGACAACCAAGGTTCGATGTCGTCAAGATATGCATGGTTTTGCAACTAGACTATCAAACATTTGCTATGTTGTTCAGGAGCCTAGGAGAAATGAAGGCGAAGGTTATGGTGCTCCATCGGACAGTACAACATGAAAACATAACAGTCTGGTCAAATGAACTGAGCTTCTGAACTTCTGCTGGTGCATTTATCTGCCGGACTATTAACTTTTATGCCAACCTTCCTTTTGTTTTATGGTTGTCATTTTTTTTGTTGCGATACAAAATTTGTTCTTAACGTGCAGCCACCGGCTAAAGAAAATAGCAAGCCATGTTAGTATAGTGTAGGGTGTTCCCTATATTTGCACTGGTGGCAAACTTTGATGCCCAGTGGATGTAATCTGTGCACGCCTTAATAGCCTAGCGTTAGTTTCAGGCTTATTTATTTCCTAGTCTTCTTTTTCCCTAGTTTGCTAGTGGTCGCAACAACCATGGGCCATATATGTACCGTGGTAACCTTGAGCCTGCTATAGGCCATAGGGTCCATGGGCCTCCTACGGGCCGTTGGATAAATGGGCCTCCAACGGGCTGTTGGATAAATGGGCCTCCAACGGGCCATAGAGTCTGATAGAGGCAAAGGTGTCCCGTCTTTCGATGAGATGGTGGCTATCGTTTTGTGGAAGTTGGCTTTGACGATCCGACTACGAACGTGCAAGGACGTCACGCCTTACCAATCGCTAAACCAACTCTAAGAGGTTATTGACCACGCCGGAGCACGATCAACCTGACCACGAAGGTCTATTTCCTGCAAACAAACAAAGAACAAGCAAGAAACTAACATTGCAATCTGGATATTGCGAATAACTGAGGAAAGCTTTATTAATGAAGGTGGGGTTCTGTGATGCTCTTGTCTGGTCGTTGAACACAAACGAAGTACGCGAAGTTGCAGCTATGGTGAACTTTTAATCTAAACAAAACTCAAAGTCTAAACGATGCCCTAAGGGTTGTATATATGGAGGAAGAGGGGGGAATTTCGTGGCCCTTGGGGAAGGGGTCTAAACCAACCCTATCTCTTGTTTCCCCACACATACGGACTCTAAAAACAGCCTATACTCAAGTACTTCGAAAATACATGGGCCTGGCCCAATAATAAGGTGACACAGCACCTAGAATAGCCTCTGTACGGAAGTTACGAAGTAGCATCTTGTATATTTCGTCCAAGGCTTCATGCACTCATTATGGTGGCTTCAACGTCCTCAAATCATCACTTGTAACTCCGTTCTTGATCCCCTTGCGCATGCCATCATCTCCATGCTTGTTCTTGCTCCAATGTTCATCCTTCTCCAAGATAGGCCCTTCATTTGTAAGCAAAACAAATGTATCCAATTTAGGCAGCATCATATTCTCATGAACATTAGAATCATTACCAAGAAACGAAAGTACCTGGTAATTTAATTGGCATGCGCGAGCTATAGTAATTGGTCCAGTATGTATAGCAGCAGGGGCTGTGGGTGTAACAATGGTATTGATGTCCTCATCATCCTCCCCTTCTTGAAATGAAGTTGTCCTCGACGGAATCTCATCTTCCTCACCCAAATAAGGCTTCAAATCTGCAATGTTAAAAGTGGGACTAACCCCAAAATCCGTAGGCAGCTCAAGTTTATATGCATTATCATTAATTTTCTCTAACACCTTAAAGGGACCATCAGCACGTGGCATTATCTTTGATTTGCACAAATCAGGAAATCTATCCTTACGCAAATGCAACCAAACAAAATCTCCAGGTGCAAACACAACATGTTTTCTACCCTTATCTCCAGCAAGTTTATATTTAGCATTCATACGCTCAATGTTTTCCTTAGTTAATGCATGCATTTTTAAAATCAATTCAGCACGTTGTTTAGCATCAAAATTAACCTTCTCTGAAGATGGAAGAGGCAACAAATCAATAGGTGCACGAGGTAGGAAACCATACACAACTTCAAAAGGGCACATCTTAGTAGTAGAATGCAATGAACGATTATAAGCAAATTCAATATGAGGCAAGCATTCCTCCCACATTTTCATATTATTCTTCAAAACAGCCCTAAGCATAGTAGACAATGTTCTATTGACTACTTCAGTTTGTCCATCAGTTTGGGGGTGACAAGTAGTACTAAAAAGCAGTTTAGTCCCCAACTTAGCCCATAAACATCTCCAAAAGTGGCTAAGAAATTTAGTATGAAACAATAGTATTTGCCACACCATGCAAGCGAATAATTTCACGAAAGAACAAATCAGCAACATTAACAGCATCATCGCTTTTATGACATGGTATAAAGTGTGCCATTTTCGAGAATCTATCCACTACAACAAATATGCTATCCCTCCCCTTCTTTGTTCAAGGTAAACCTAAAACAAAGTCCATAGATATATCCTCCCAAGGGACACTAGGTACAGGCAAAGGCATATATAAACCATGAGGATTGAGTCGTGACTTAGCTTTTTGACATGTAGTGCAGCGAGCAACAAAGCGCTCAACATCCCGTCTCATCTTTGGCCAAAAGAAATGTGTAGCAAGTACGTCCTCTGTCTTCTTCATGCCAAAGTGTACCATTAATCCTCCTCCATGCGCCTCCTGCAACAACAAAAGACGAACGGAGCTAGCTGGAATGCATAGCTTGTTAGAACGGAACACAAATCCATCATTAACGACGAACTTGTTCCATGTTCTTCCTTCTTTACAATTCTGCAATACATCTTTAAAATCAGCATCATGCACATATTGATCTTTGTTGGTCTCCAAACCAAATATTTTGAAGTCAAGTTGTGAAAGCATAGTATAGCGACGAGACAATGCATCAACAATAACATTTTCTTTACCGTTCTTGTGTTTAATGACATAAGGGAAAGTCTCAATGAATTCAACCCATTTAGCATGTCTACGATTCAGTTTGGCTTCACTTTTAATATGTTTCAAAGATTCATGATCAGAATGTATAACAAATTCTTTGGGCCATAAGTAATGCTACCATGTTTCTAAAGTCTGAATAAGAGCATATAATTCTTTATCATAAGTAGAATAATTCAGACTAGGCCCACTCAATTTTTCAGAAAAGTATGTAACAGGTTTGCCATCTTGTAATAACACACCTCCTAATCCATATCCACTAGCATCACATTCAAGCTCAAAAGTCTTATTAAAATCAAGAAGTTGGAGTAAAGGAGCATGTGTCAACTTATCTTTCAATACCGTGAAGGCTTCTTCCTGTGCGGTACCCCAAAGAAAAGGCACATCTTTCTTTGTAAGCTCATTGAGAGGTGCAGCAATGGTGCTGAAATCTCTCACAAAAACGCCTATAGAATCCAGCGAGGCCAAGAAAACTCCTCACTTGTGTGACCGTTTTGGGCTGCGGCCAACTCTCAATCACTTCAATCTTGGCTTTGTCAACTTCAATTCCCTGTGGAGTAACAACATAGCTGTCGTCGTCAAAACCGGCGGATCTCGGGTAGGGGGTCCCGAACTGTGCGTCTAGGCGGATGGTAACAGGAGACGAGGGACACGATGTTTTTACCCAGGTTCGGGCCCTCTTGATGGAGGTAAAACCCTATGTCCTGCTTGATTAATATTGATGATGTGGTTTACAAGAGTAGATCTACCACGAGATCAAGGAGGCTAAACCCTAGAAGCTAGCCTATGGTATGATTGTTGTTCGTCCTATGGACTAAAGCCATCCGGTTTATATAGACACCGGAGAGGGCTAGGGTTACACAGAGTCGGTTACAAAGGTAGGAGATCTACATATCCGTATCGCCAAGCTTGCCTTCCATGCCAAGGAAAGTCCCATCCGGACACGGGACGAAGTCTTCAATCTTGTATCTTCATAGTCTTGGAGTCCGGCCGATGATGATAGTTCGGCTATCGGGACACCCCCTAGTTCGGAACTCCCTCAATAGCCCCTGAACCAGGCTTCAATGACGATGAGTCCGGCGCGCATGTTGTCTTCGGCATTGCAAGGCGGGTTCCTCCTCCGAATAATTTATAGAAGATTGTGAACACCAGGATAGTGTCCGGCTCTGCAAAATAATTTCCACATACCACCGTAGAGAGAATAATATTCACACAAGTTCAATCTGCTGACGTATTCCATGGCGTGATGTCACACCACAACCAAGCCTTTATTTGAAACGTTTTTATTGTACCACTTCAGCGCGTTTAGCGAAGCGGTTTCCTTGGCACGTCCTATCGAAGCAGAGATCATGTTCCCCTTATTCCGGGATTCCCATCAATACGGACGTGGGTAACCCAACCACGCCCGTTGCCATGCCCCCTCCATCAAAGGCGGGTTCCAAACGGTCACGGGGACGGCTCTTGGTATTCTTCCTCTTTATAATGAGACCAAGGCCCGTTCTTTTTATTCAATCTTCTATCGAATCCGCCCCTCTCCCTGAGTTCCAACACCCAGGGCTCCGAATTCAGGTACCTTCGATCCTCGACAATGTCCGGTCCTGATCTACGAGGCCGGTGGATGCCCTCCTCCGTCACGGAGGAGGACGTGCTAAAGCTGAGAGATGCCAGGTATTTAACCTACGAGATTTCGCATAGGCTGCCTGCCCGAGGGCAAGTTATCCCAACTCCCGAGCCTAGCGAGATCGTCGTGTTCATGTCTCACTTCCGTCGGGGTTTAGGCTTCCTGACGGATCCCTTCTTGAGGGGGCTCATGTTTTACTATGGGCTGGAATTCCACGACCTAGCTCCGGAGTCCATCCCCCATATCTCATCATTCATTGTCGTTTGTGAAGCTTTCCTCCGCACTACCCCTCACTTCGGCTTATGGCTCAAAACCTTCAACGTGGAGCCAAAGATGATTGAGGGGCGTCAGGCAGAATGCGGCGGGGCGGTTATAAGCAAGAGGGCCGAAGCTCCATGGCCCAAGGGCTCTTTCCAAGAGGAGCTCGGCTTGTGGCAACAGGAGTGGTTTTATATCACCGCTCCCCGGGGCAGCAGGCAAAAGCCGCCGCCCGTCTTTCGCTCGGGCCCTCCACAGCAGCTGATGTCATGGGTCAACAAGGGGCGTGACTGGGGATCGCCCAAAGACGTCCCCCTGTTGCAGGATCGGATTTGAGTCCTCCAAGAAAGGGAGATCAATCTGGTTGCAGTGGTGCAGGTCATGTTGATCCGGCGCCTACTGCCCTACAAATGTCGCCCCCTCCGCCTGTGGGAATTTAATCCGGAGGGGCCGCGAGCTCTTCAACACTTCATGGGTTTGACTCCCATGGAGATGTATAAACTGTTCTTCGGATCGCAAGAGACGCATCCGGAATTGACCGAGGACGCTGGCCTAAGCTGCAATCGCTCGGATACTCAAGTAAGTAGCCCTATGTCCGGACACACCATCCATTTATTTATCGTGAGCTTGCCTTTTAACCAGCTATCCCTGGACAGGAGTGGATAGCGCAAGCAAAACTGATACGGTGTCCGGCCCCCCTCCCTGAGACCACGCAGGATCCCGTGTTAATCAAAATGTTGGAGGTTGCACCTTCAAATGAGGGCGAAGGGGGACATGGGGAAACTGTCACCTCTGCCAAGGGGGCGTTTAGTAAGGGAGGAATCGAGAGTCCCTCCTTCCAGGGGGAGAAGCGGAATGCTTCCGAAGACCCGGAGGCCAAGGCCTCAAAGCGGGGAAAGAAATCTGTACCAGAAGGTCCTGTGCCAGAAAGCGCCCCGGCCGTACTGTCTCCTCGGAGGAATCAGCCCTCTAACGAGCCGTAAGTAAAAAGAGGGATTTTATAATTATTAGACACCCCTGCTTAATGTCTAAAGGTAACCGAAGTTTTTACCTTGTAGTTCAGATCTCAGCCCATCTCAGCACAGCTCATCTTCGGGAGACCTTCGTCCGGAGATGATGGAGAGCGAAACACCTCCATCTGCCGCCCCATCGCACGGGGCAGACGACCCTGAGGTGTCATCGCGGAGGGTCTCCCCGAGTCCGGCGGGGCCGGAGAGTTCGGCACCCATTGGAGTACAGCCGGTGGAGCTGCAGGATTTGCTTAATAGGGCGTCCATCTCAGACGATCACCGCACATTAATGGGTAATGTGATTGAGAGGATCTCGTCCGCCGAAAGCGGGTTGTATGAGGCCGTCGGAAGTTTAGTGACGGGATTTGAGGTACGCAAAAAATGACATACCTGTTGACAGTTTTGCACATGAAGTGCGCCCTGTATAGTAGCCCCTGAGTGATGAGGACATCAATACAATTGTTACACCCACAGCCCCTGCTGCTATACATACTGGACCAATTACTAGAGCTCGTGCACGCCAACTAAATTACCAGGTACTTTCGTTTCTTGGTAATGATTCTAATGTTCATGAGAATATGATGCTGCCTAAATTGGATACATTTGTTTTGCTTACAAATGAAGGGCCTAGCTTGGAGAAGGATGAACATTGGAGCAAGAACAAGCATGGAGATGATGGCATGCGCAAGGGGAACAAGAACGGAGTTACAAGTGATGATTTCAGGACTTTGAAGCCACCATAATGGGTGCATGAAGCCTTGGACGAAATATACAAGATGCCACTTCATAAATTTCGTCCCGAGGCTATTTTAGGTGCTGCGTCACCTTATTTTTGGGCCAGGCCCATGTAATTTCGAAATACATAAGTATAGGCTATTTTTAGAGTCCGTATGTGTGGGGAAACAAGAGATAGGGTTGATTTCGGACCCCTCCACCAAGGGCCACGAAATTCCCCCCTCTTCCTCCATATATACAGCCCTTAGGGCATCGTTTAGACTTTGGGTTTTGTTTAGATTAAAAGTTTGCCATAGCTGCAACTTCGCGTACTTCGTTTGTGTTCAACGACCAGACAAAGGTGTCACAGAACCCCACCTTGATCAATAAAGCTTTCATCTTATATTCGCAATATCCAGATTGCAATCTTAGTTTCTTGCTTGTTCTTCGTTTGCTCGCAGGAAACAGACCCTCGTGGTCAGGTTGATCGTGCTTCGGCGTGGTCAATAACCTCTCGGAGTTGGTTTAGCGATGGCTAAGGCGCGACGTCCTCGCACGTTCGTAGTCGGATCGTCAAAGTCGACTTCCACCAAAGCGATATCCATCATCTCATCGAAAGACGGGACACCTTTGCCTCTATCAAGTGGTATCAGATTTCCAGGTTGCTCGGTGAGATTTTACAGTTTTTCGTAGTTTAGATCGAGCCATATACCACCACCATATATTCACCACCAATCCGAGTTCCTTGATTATTAGGGTTGTTTTCGAGATCCATCTAGTTTCCGATTCGTGTTTCCTTGCCGGAGTAGGTTTCGGAAAAAAAAAAGAGTCGGGTAGCCACGCTCCGTTTAGGCCCAAAATTTTTCGAAAATGCATTTTTCGAAAAAATTTCTGGCTATCCTATTTTTAGGTGTTTCTGAGTGTTTTGAGACAGGTGCCATTATAGGAAGTTTTTTTTGACCTGTTTCCAGTTTTTGGGTCCGGGCAGTCGAAAAAAAAAAAATTTGGTCGAAAAAAAAATTTCGTGCCCATCCTGTCAGTTTGACCTAGGAAGAGTTTTGAGACACTCGCCATTATAGTGATTTTTCGCAAAAAAAAAGGAGCGCAAAAAAAAAGAGCGCAAAAAAAAGAGCGAAAAAAAAATTCAGAGTGTGCTTTTCCCTTGTTTACGTGCCGCGCCGTGATTTTGTTGGTGTTCTAGGCTCGCGTCTCTAGCACAGTCTAGCCTAGGACCAGCACAGTACCGTCGTTGAGCGTTTATTCAACTTTGCATCTCTGAATTGATTATTGCTGACCCTTTTTTGCTACCGTACTATAAGCCTTCCCAGCTCCACATACATCTACGTCGTGTGTTTGACTCTCCCGGGTAATCGCTCTATCCAAGCTTTGAGAGTTTTTGACTACAACGGTTGCCGATCACCGCCTGTTGCTGGGTAAGAACTGGTAAGAATTTGAGATTTGCTTGACGGATTTGTGATACACCACCACCACTTCTTAGTAGTCTGTAGGATCATATTCTTGTGTGTTTCTATTGCTGCTAACCATGCCAGGATCACAAGCCGACGAGATTGACTGGGAGAACTTATCGAACAAGGAGCTTCATGATAAGTTTCATCAAATGATGACTGAACAGGTACAAGATGTGCTGAACAATTTTGAAGAGGCCATGGAGAAGATCACTGGCCTTGAGAAGACGTTTGAAACAAAGCTCGATAACAAGTTTAATGAATTGCTCGCGCGTCTTCCACCACCACCACCCGCTGCACCTAACGCACCTCTCCAACAACAACAACAACGACTACCTCCACGTCGCGAAGCAGACCTCCGCCGAGCAAGCCGTGTTCCTCTTGCGTTTGGCCAAACTGTTGGTGCTGCTGTTGATACTTCTGTGGCTCCTGCTGCTGATGTGGAGGAGGATGATTATGTGGGAGATTATGAGGATGAGGTTGATCAAAATCAACACTACGTGCAGCCACCTGTACCACCACCAGCAGGTCGACCTCAGGTATATATTCGTAATGGTAGGCCTGCACCACCACCTCAGGTACGAGATGATGTCCATATTCCTAAACTGAAATTGAATATTCCACCATTTGAGGGTAGATATGTTCCTGATATATATCTTACTTGGGAGTTAGAAACTGAACAACGATTTACATGTTTACAATATCCTGAGGAGAGACGAGTTGCTGCTGCTGTTTGTGCTTTCACTAGTTTTGCATGTGTATGGTGGTCTGAACATTGTAGATTATATCCTATTCCAACTACTTGGGCTGCTTTGAAAACTGCTATGCGTACGCGTTGGGTTCCACCATATTATCAACGTGAATTGCTTCAAAAATTGCAGCGTTTAAGACAAGGAAAAAATTCTGTAGAAGAATATTATCAGGAATTACAAACTGGCATGATTAGATGTGGTATTGTTGAGGAGAATGAAGCTATGCTTGCACGTTTTCTGGGTGGATTAAATAGAGAGATTCAGACCATTTTAGACTATAAGGAGTATACTAATATCACTCGTTTATTCCATCTTGCTTGTAAAGCTGAACGTGAAGTGCAGGATCGACAAGCATTGGGGCGAACTAACTTTTCTGCAGGCCGACCTTCATCATGGACACCACGTGCATCTTCTACTTCAACTGCACCAGCACCTCCATCCGGTGCCACCTCCAGCCGTGATACAAGAAAACAGGCACAACCACCATTATCTGCCAAGAGCGCACCTGCGGGGCCTGCACAGTGTTCTTCTTCTTCCATGGCATCAACAGGGCACACAAGTGATATTATTTGTCGTCGTTGTAAGGGAGGAGGTCATTATGCGAGGGAATGCAAATCTCCGCGTGTGATGATTGCTACCACGGATGGTGGATATGAGTCCGCTAGTGACTATGATGAGGAGACTTTGGCTCTTATTACACGTGAAGAACATGGTGGAGATGATTCTGATAATGAGACGCAATACATGGCTCCTCAAGACGCTGACAGGTATGAATGTTTAGTTGCTCAACGTGTTTTGAGTGTGCAGGTCACACAAGCTGAGCAAAATCAGAGGCACAATTTGTTCCATACCAAGGGAGTTGTGAAGGAACGTTCTGTGCGCGTCATCATAGACGGAGGGAGCTGCAACAACTTGGCTAGCATGGAGATGGTGGAGAAGCTTTCTCTCACCACAAGACCACATCCACATCCTTACTACATCCAATGGTTCAACAACAGCGGCAAGGTTAAGGTAACACGTACTGTTCGTGTGCATTTTAGTATCTCTACATATGCTGATTATGTTGATTGTGATGTGGTACCTATGCAAGCATGTTCCTTATTACTTGGTAGACCATGGCAATTTGATAAAAATTCTGTACACCATGGTAGAAACAATCACTACACTCTTGTTCATAAGGATAAAAATATTACTTTGCTTCCTATGACTCCTGATTCCATTTTGAAAGATGATATTAATAGAGCTAATAAAGCACAACAGGAGAAGAATAAGAGTGAAAATCAGATTGTGGCAAAAGAATTTGAGCAACAAATGAAGCCTAATAATAAACCATCTAGTGTTGTTTCTGAATTAAATTGAAAAGTGCATGTTTATTTGCCACCAAATCTGATATTGATGAGCTAGATTTCAGCAAATCTGTTTGCTATGCTTTTGTGTGCAAAAGAGGCATTATTTTCATTCGAGGACGTGCCTTCCTCTTTGCCTCCTGCTGTCACTAACATTTTGCAGGAGTTCACTGACGTTTTTCCACAAGACGTGCCACCGGGATTACCGCCTATTCGAGGGATTGAGCATCAGATTGACTTAATTCCCGGTGCTTCACTGCCAAATCGTGCACCATACCGTACCAATCTAGAGGAGACGAAGGAGATTATGCGTCAAGTACAAGAGCTTCTCGACAAAGGTTATATACGCGAATCCCTTAGTCCTTGTGCTGTTCCTATTATTCTAGTGCCGAAAAAGGATGGTACATCACGTATGTGTGTTGATTGTAGAGGCATTAATAATATTACTATTCGTTATCGTCATCCTATTCCTAGGCTAGATGATATGCTTGATGAATTGAGTGGCTCTACAATTTTCTCCAAAGTTGATTTGCGTAGTGGCTACCATCAAATTCGTATGAAATTGGGAGATGAATGGAAAACAGCATTTAAAACTAAGTTTGGATTATATGAGTGGTTAGTCATGCCTTTTGGGTTAACTAATGCACCTAGTACTTTCATGAGATTAATGAACGAAGTTTTACGTGCTTTCATTGGACGATTTGTGGTAGTTTACTTTGATGACATATTGATTTATAGCAGATCTTTGGAAGAACATTTGGAACATTTACGTGCTGTTTTTATTGCTCTACGTGATGCACGTTTGTTTGGTAACCTTGGGAAGTGCACCTTTTGCACCGACCGAGTATCTTTTCTTGGCTATGTTGTTACTCCACAAGGAATTGAAGTTGATAAAGCCAAGATTGAAGCTATTGAGAGTTGGCCGCAGCCCAAAACGGTCACACAAGTGAGGAGTTTTCTTGGCCTCGCTGGATTCTATAGGCGTTTTGTGAGAGATTTCAGCACCATTGCTGCACCTCTCAATGAGCTTACAAAGAAAGATGTGCCTTTTCTTTGGGGTACCGCACAGGAAGAAGCCTTCACGGTATTGAAAGATAAGTTGACACATGCTCCTTTACTCCAACTTCCTGATTTTAATAAGGCTTTTGAGCTTGAATGTGATGCTAGTGGAATTGGATTAGGAGGTGTGTTATTACAAGATGGCAAACCTGTTGCATACTTTTCTGAAAAATTGAGTGGGCCTAGTCTGAATTATTCTACTTATGATAAAGAATTATATGCTCTTGTTCGGACTTTAGAAACATGGCAACATTATTTATGGCCCAAAGAATTTGTTATACATTCTGATCATGAATCTTTGAAACATATTAAAAGTCAAGCTAAACTGAATCGTAGACATGCTAAATGGGTTGAATTCATTGAGACTTTCCCTTATGTCATTAAACACAAGAAGGGAAAAGAAAATGTTATTGCTGATGCATTGTCTCGTCGCTATACTATGCTTTCACAACTTGACTTCAAAATATTTGGTTTGGAGACTATCAAAGATCAATATGTGCATGATGCTGATTTTAAAGATGTAATGCAGAATTGTAAAGAAGGAAGAATGTGGAACAAGTTTGTTGTTAACGATGGATTTGTGTTTCGTGCTAACAAGCTATGCATTCCAGCTAGCTCCGTTCGTCTTTTGTTGTTGCAGGAGGCGCATGGAGGAGGATTAATGGGACACTTTGGCGTGAAGAAGACGGAGGACGTACTTGCTACACATTTCTTTTGGCCAAAGATGAGACGGGATGTTGAGCGTTTTATTGCTCGCTGCACTACATGTCAAAAAGCTAAGTCACGACTCAATCCTCATGGTTTATATATGCCTTTGCCTGTACCTAGTGTTCCTTGGGAGGATATATCTATGGACTTTGTTTTAGGTTTACCTCGAACAAAGAAGGGGAGGGATAGCATATTTGTTGTCGTGGATAGATTCTCGAAAATGGCACACTTTATACCATGTCATAAAAGTGATGATGCTGTTAATGTTGCTGATTTGTTCTTTCGTGAAATTATTCGCTTGCATGGTGTGCCAAATACTATTGTTTCAGATCGTGATACTAAATTTCTTAGCCACTTTTGGAGATGTTTATGGGCTAAGTTGGGGACTAAACTGCTTTTTAGTACTACTTGTCACCCCCAAACTGATGGACAAACTGAAGTAGTCAATAGAACGTTGTCTACTATGCTTAGGGCTGTTTTGAAGAATAATAAGAAAATGTGGGAGGAATGCTTGCCTCATATTGAATTTGCTTATAATCGTTCATTGCATTCTACTACTAAGATGTGCCCTTTTGAAGTTGTGTATGGTTTCCTACCTCGTGCACCTATTGATTTGTTGCCTCTTCCATCTTCGGAGAAGGTTAATTTTGATGCTAAACAACGTGCTGAATTGATTTTAAAAATGCATGAGTTAACTAAGGAAAACATTGAGCGCATGAATGCTAAATATAAACTTGCTGGAGATAAGGGTAGAAAACATGTTGTGTTTGCACCTGGAGATCTTGTTTGGTTAAATTTGCGTAAGGATAGATTTCCTGATTTGCGCAAATCAAAGTTAATGCCACGTGCTGATGGTCCCTTTAAGGTGTTAGAGAAAATAAATGATAATGCATATAAACTTGAGCTGCCTGCAGATTTTGGGGTTAGTCCCACTTTTAACATTGCAGATTTGAAGCCTTATTTGGGTGAGGAAGATGAACTTCCGTCGAGGACGACTTCATTTCAAGAAGGGGAGGATGATGAGGACATCAATACAATTGTTACACCCACAGCCCCTGCTGCTATACATACTGGACCAATTACTAGAGCTCGTGCACGCCAACTAAATTACCAGGTACTTTCGTTTCTTGGTAATGATTCTAATGTTCATGAGAATATGATGCTGCCTAAATTGGATACATTTGTTTTGCTTACAAATGAAGGGCCTAGCTTGGAGAAGGATGAACATTGGAGCAAGAACAAGCATGGAGATGATGGCATGCGCAAGGGGAACAAGAACGGAGTTACAAGTGATGATTTCAGGACTTTGAAGCCACCATAATGGGTGCATGAAGCCTTGGACGAAATATACAAGATGCCACTTCATAAATTTCATCCCGAGGCTATTTTAGGTGCTGCGTCACCTTATTTTTGGGCCAGGCCCATGTAATTTCGAAATACATAAGTATAGACTATTTTTAGAGTCCGTATGTGTGGGGAAACAAGAGATAGGGTTGATTTCGGACCCCTCCACCAAGTTCCACGAAATTCCCCCCTCTTCCTCCATATATACAGCCCTTAGGGCATCGTTTAGACTTTGGGTTTTGTTTAGATTAAAAGTTTGCCATAGCTGCAACTTCGCGTACTTCGTTTGTGTTCAACGACCAGACAAAGGCGTCACAGAACCACCTTGATCAATAAAGCTTTCATCTTATATTCGCAATATCCAGATTGCAATCTTAGTTTCTTGCTTGTTCTTCGTTTGCTCGCAGGAAACAGACCCTCGTGGTCAGGTTGATCGTGCTCCGGCGTGGTCAATAACCTCTCGGAGTTGGTTTAGCGATTGCTAAGGCGCGACGTCCTCGCACGTTCGTAGTCGGATCGTCAAAGTCGACTTCCACCAAAGTGATATCCATCATCTCATCGAAAGACGGGACACCTTTGCCTCTATCACTGAGACTTGGTATGCTGTCGAAAACGGTAGCGTGCCTAGGATCATAATCTCAGTTATTAACTGTCACCTTTCCTATGCATGTGGCGGAACGTTCGGTGTCCAGCCGGACGGATGGATTCGCCGAGCTGAAGAAGCAACTCGACGCTGCAGATGCGGACGTCTCACTGGTCAATAAACGACTTGATGAGTCACAAGGTATGTGATTGCGCCGCGGTCGCTTAGTAAGGGAGCTGATGCCCATTCCTTACAAGTTGTATGCTTGATGCAGATGGTGTTGCTGCTGTGGAAGACCTTTGAGCAGAACTTGCTCGGGCCAAGGAGCAAGCCAGAAAAAGCGAGGCGGCTGCCCTTAAGGCAGCGGAAGAGCTAGAAGCCGAGAAGGCTGCTCACTGCCGAAGCAGGGAGGAGATGGCCGGAATGGCCATGAAATTAAAAGTTGCTACCGACCGCCTGGAGGTTCTTGAAGGAGAACGCCGAGCGGAGCAAGAGGACCGGAAGAAGGCCGATGCTGAAGCCAAGGATGCCCGTAGTGCGATGCGGGCTATGAAGGAGGAACTGCGTCAGGTCGGAGACATTGTGGCTGGAAAGCCCTTTATGCTGCGTAGGAAGTTCACGGGTTCGAAGTATGCTCAGCTGGGCCGATTATATGGTGCGGAGGATCCTTATCTGGACTTGGCAGCGAGTGCGGCTGACGCAGTCATGCACTTTCGAAGCCAGGAGGATCATGAAATGGAAGAGCTTTTCTGGTCTCAATTCCATAGTCCGGAGCGTCCACTTCCGTTGAGTGATCGGCTGGTTGAGTGGGCTGAGCTGAATAGATTGTCCGAACTGGCCATGACGGATGTGGTAACTCATCTGTGGCCGAAAAGCCCCAAGCCGAAGAGTTATTTTGGCTTGTTGCAGCAATTCCTTTGGGCAGTGCCGCATATTAAGGCGATGAAGTGGTCGGCATGCATAGAAGGTGCGCGGATGGCTCTCGCCCGTGGTAAAACATACTGGGCGGAGATGGATACCACCGCTGTTGCATCCCGGGGTTCGGACAAAAGCCGATTCCCCACCGAGCATTACTTTGAGGAAGTCCTGCAGGGCGCTCGTATAATAGAGTCGCAGTGCTCGAAAGATGTTATGTTTGAATGACATGTATGATTTCTAAGATCATGTTTATAATGCAATGACTTTTTATACTTGTGTGTTCAAGTATTGAACTATCTCCTGTGCGGCCGTATATGTATGTATAATCTGAAAGATGGCAGTCTTTGGCTTCAGCCCCCACGCACATGGTGCAGGGGTGTTTGCAAAAAGAAAAACGCTTTTTCACACTTAATCCAACGTCTTGGTCCTTTTAAGGAGGTGATAGCATAGCAAACTAGGCAACCAGACTATAATGCTTTATCACTTTCACTTAGCCATAGGAGCTCGAATGTGGGGCTACTATATAGCCCCTGATGGCACCGCGCTTCTCCGAACTTGGGGCGCGTATGTGCCTGACCGGGAAGCGGTCCTTCGTCAAAGCGGAGGAATTCTAAACATTCCAATGGTCGATCGAGTGGTTGACCAGTCTCTCGCTATATCATGACAGTCAGTTTTCGGCTTTCTCTACTGAGGTGCTCTCCCGGCCAAACCGGGGCACAATCATAGTAGTTCTCCTGGTGCCGCGTTAGCCGATGATACGGAACGTAAGGCAGCAAAACACAGGAGCCGGGCAAACCCAACATTTGACCAAAGACATGATTCGGAGCTGATGCATATAAGGCCTAACTCGAGACGCCGAACACTCCCTGAGGTGTTCGGTCTTTATGATATCGGGCAGAATAAAGCCCTAAGCCCCTAGTGTCCAGGTACAGGCGGGAACTTCTGACGCGGCCGATGCCAAAACGCCAGCCTCCTCCTCGGCTCTGGTAGGAAACCGGGGGATGTGTATCAACAAGAGACAGTGAGAAAGGTTTACGCAGGGTCTTAATCTGAAAAGAATCCTTGCAACGGGTCCCTACTGCACGTCTGCGCCTGTGTCTCCGTTGTGCTGTATCCTGGACGGGTGTAGCACGTGCTTCATCTGTAAAAGAGAAGGACTTAGTTTCTAAGAAATATCGTGCAAAAAGTGTATCAAAATAAAGTATAATTTGGAAGATGAAGAAAGTTGAGCTTTATTGGCTTTCATCATTTATGCGTGCGGCCCCCTAAAAAAAGGGGCATGCGGCTGGGAAGCCCCTTGCCGGACTTGTCTAACCATGTCCGAGGTCTAAATGACCTGTTTTTAGGGGCTTTGACCTGCAAGGTCGGAATAATGTGTGGCTGTCTAGGCAGCCGCACATTCTCCGTGGTCGAGAGACACCTGGAGTTTTAAGAATATGCCACGTGGACCGGGCATTTTTAAGCGTAAGAGACGCATAATGTGGTATTGCATTAAAGCGCGCGAAAGCTGCACGCCCCAGTAGTGCTTTAGGGCTACTGCTAAATGGGGCGATGGAGGGTGAGCTTTTCGCGACGGAGGTTGTCGGATGAACCGAACACGACCCCTAGTGGTACAGAGCCTGTAAAATTGGCTAAAAAGGCCTGGCCTCACTCCTTTGAAGGAAGTGCTGCTATAGCGAATTTTGGTGGGTTCTATCCCCAGTCTGCGGACGGTGTCCTGGTATAGCAGGGGCCGCGCTGCGTGTTATCACGTGAAGTGAGTTCACTGTTTTGACTTCTAATGGGAAAGTCTTTTGGTTTCCGGAGCGCTGCTTTTGGGTTTCGTCACTTTCACTTGGTGTGTCGAGCCCTTTGTGTTCGGCGTTAAGTCGGCCGGACTGCTTGAAGACCCAACAATCTCTGTGGGTACCCTGTATTTGACACAGTCTATCCAGAATCTTGTTGAGGTTGGATAACTCGTCACTGTTATCCTTTAAGGGCAGTGTTTTGTTGTTCGGCCGAGAGCTTTTGAATCTGGCGTTGACCGCCGTACTATTTGGGCCATTCTCCTTGTTCCGGCGCTGATCTTTTTTGCGTCGTGATTTCCCATTTCCATCCCTGATTTCGGATGTACTCGGGTCGCTGGTGCTGCATCTAGCCAACCAACTGTCTTCCCCCGCGCAAAAGCGGGTCATGAGACTTGTTAGTGCGGCCATTGTTCTTGGTTTTTCCTGGCCGAGGTGTCTGGCGAGCCATTCGTCTCGGACGTTGTGTTTGAAAGCTGCCAAGGCTTCAGCGTCTGGACAGTCGACTATTTGGTTCTTTTTAGTGAGGAACCTGTTCCAGAATTTGCGTGCTGATTCTCCGGGCTGTTGAGTTATGTGACTTAAATCATCTGCATCCGGAGGCCGGACATAAGTCCCCTGAAAATTTGCTCGAAACGCATCCTCAAGCTCTTCCCAACTCCCAATCGTATTTTCTGGGAGGCTTTTAAGCCAATTCCGGGCCGGCCCTTTGAGCTTGAGGGGAAGGTATTTTATGGCATGGAGATCGTCTCCTCTTGCCATGTGTATGTGTAGGATATATTCCTCAATCCAGACTCTGGGGTCTGTTGTTCCGTCGTATGCCTCTATGTTTATGGGTTTAAATCCCGCTGGAAATCCATGATCCAGTACCTCGTCGGTAAAACATAGTGGGTGTGCGGCGCCCCTGTATTTGGGTGTCCCGTTGTCTTCAAATGCTCGGCTGGTTGTGTTACTTCCTGGAGTCTTCTTTTTTGGCCCATAGATAGACCTGGCCGGGTTATCCTTTTTCTGAAGATCTTTATGCTGATCATGTGCCGGCTTGTGTGTGGCGCCCCGTGTTGCTCTTGGCCTGTCATCTGGTCGTCTATCCGGCCAGGCGGCCCCTTTCTTTTTTGACTGTGGGGGCTCGAAGGCCTCCTCGTCAAATTCAGGCAACAACTTGCGCTTCGGGTAGCTCTTTGTCTGGTGACTAGTGCCATATTTATCTGCGGTGTTGAGTACTTTGCTCCATCTTATTCTGAGTGTGTCTTCCGCTGTTTTGAGCTTCCGCTTTTGCTTCTTCAAACTTCTTGCAGTTGCGACGAGCCTGTTATGGAAATTCGTATGCTCTGGTGATGTGAGATTATCTTCGCCGGGGATGGGTTGCTTGTCCGGTTCATGTCCGGCTGGCTGCTTGTTGACATGTGCGTCGTCCACTGCTTCGCCCTGCTCTAGGGCCGGGTCCATATGGGTATTGCTTTTGTCGATGCCGGTCATCGGGCGGCGCTTGCGTCGCCGCTTTGTTTGTCTGTTGGGGGAGTTGTCCTTCACCACGTCCCATTTTTCCTCATTATCGCTTCCTTTTGGTGTGTCCACCATGCATACGTTGTGGGATGGGGTGGCTTTCCTGCGCCCGGTAGGCGTTGGTTCTTGGTCATCTCCGGCATCGTCGTCCATACCATCGATGTCCTCAGAGTCGTAATCTAGCATGTCGGTTAGGTCGTCGACAGTGGCTACCAAGTGCGTGGTGGGTGGGCTCTGAATTTCTTCGTCGTCCGCATCCCAACCGTCCTGGCCGTAGTCCGGCCAGGCCTCTCCTGATAATGAGAGGTACTTTAGCGAACTCAAGATGTCGCTAAAAGGTGAGTGTTGAAAGATGTCCGCCACGGTGAACTCCATGATCGGCGCCCAATCGGATTCGACTGGAGGGGGCGCGGGAGGTCCAGAGTCCGGCAAGGAGTCCGGCACCTCAGAGTCACGAGCTTCATGGGGGACAAGATCGGTGTTCGGCTCTATCCCCATAGAGGTTGCAGCCCCCGAGGTGGTGTCTAGCCATCCATCCTTGGTCTGTGCAGCCGGCTCCGAGTCGAAGATCGGAGCGGGTTCGAGTGCGGCCTCTAGGGTATTGTCCGGCTGCAGAGCTAAATCATGCCCATCGTGATAGTACGGCACGCTCGGCTGTGGCTCGAATCCGCCGAGGATCAAGTCCCCGCGGATGTCAGCCGTGAAGTTCAAACTTCCAAATCTGACCTAACGGCCAGGGGCGTAGCCTTCAATCTGCTCCAGCTGGCCAAGCAAATTGGCCCGCAGTGCGAAGCCGCCGAATACAAAGATTTGTCCGGGGAGGAAGGTCTCACCCTGGACTGCATCACCGTTGATGATCGAAGAAGCCATCGAGCCTATCGGTGACGACACAGAGGAATTCTCAATGAAAGCACCAATGTCGGTGTCAAAACCGGCGGATCTCGGGTAGGGGGTCCCGAACTGTGCGTCTAGGCGGATGGTAACAGGAGACGAGGGACACGATGTTTTTACCCAGGTTCGGGCCCTCTTGATGGAGGTAAACCCTACGTCCTGCTTGATTAATATTGATGATGTGGGTTACAAGAGTAGATCTACCACGAGATCAAGGAGGCTAAACCCTAGAAGCTAGCCTATGGTATGATTGTTGTTCGTCCTATGGACTAAAGCCATCCAGTTTATATAGACACCGGAGAGGGCTAGGGTTACACAGAGTCGGTTACAAAGGTAGGAGATCTACTTATCCGTATCGCCAAGCTTGCCTTCCACGCCAAGGGAAGTCCCATCCGGACATGGGACGAAGTCTTCAATCTTGTATCTTCATAGTCTTGGAGTCTGGCCGATGATGATAGTTCGGTTATCCGGACACCCCCTAGTCCGGAACTCCCTCAATAGCCAAGAAGAGATACTCGGTCGATGCAAAAGGTGCACTTCCCAAGGTTACCATACAAATGTGCATCACGTAGAGCAATAAAAACAACATGTAAATGTTCCAAATGTTCTTCCAAAGATCTGCTATAAATCAATATGTCATCAAAGTAAACTACCACAAATCGTCCAATGAAAGCATGTAAAACCTCATTCATTAATCTCATGAAAGTACTAGGTGCATTAGTTAACCCAAAAGGCATGACTAACCACTCATATAATCCAAACTTAGTTTTAAGTGCTGTTTTCCATTCATCTCCCAATTTCATACGAATTTGATGGTATCCACTACGCAAATCAACTTTGGAGAATATTGTAGAGCCACTCAATTCATCAAGCACTAGAATAATACGAACAGCACAAGGAAAACAGCACTCATATAAGCCTAGGAATAGGATGACGATAATGAATAGTAATATTATTAATGCCTCTACAATCAACACACATACGTGATGTACCATCCTTTTTCAGCACTAGAATAATACGAATAGCACAAGGACTAAGGGATTCGTGTATATAACCTTTGTCGAGCAGCTCCTATACTTGACGCATTATCTCCTTCGTCTCCTCTGGATTGGTACGGTATGGTGCATGGTTGGGTAATGATGCACCAGGCATTAAGTCAATCTGATGCTCAATCCCTCGAATGGGAGGTAATCCCGGTTGTTGGGGATATAATTACTGAGTGTAAACTTCCCACAAGGGGCCGGTTTACGCTCATCCGTATTGAAGCCCATGAAGACAAGGAGTATGGCGCTCTACCATTGAATCTTAGAGGCCCAGGGCCCAAAGGCGGTTTAGAGCCCATGAACATAAACCGATATGAGATGTGTAAACTTGTGTTGTAAGGTAGGAAGGGTAGAAACCAAGCCGGACACGTATATGAGCCGGCCTCAGTATTCTGTAAACCGCCGGGCGTCAACCTATGTATATAAAGGGACGACCCGGCGGCGGTTCAGGGACAAGAAACAACAACTCGAGGGATAGGTAAAGCGGATTCACTCCCTGCTCATCAAGACCCCATCAATTCCACCACAACTGGATTGTAGGCTTTTACCTTCACCGCAAGGGGTCGAACCAGTATAAACTCCCCATGTCCTTTGCCCGGTTTAACCCCTTTTTGCTAATCTCGTTGCGATGGCTCCACGACTATGTCCTCTTACTAGGACATCTGACGTGTTAATTCCACGACAGTTGGCGCCCACCGTGGGGCTATCGCACGATGGTTTTGGGTTCTTAAAGGGAAACTTTGAAGGACTCAAGGGATACGCGGTTGGCCGGATAACCAAGAGTCGTCATGGCAAGCTCTACATCGACGACGCAGGATGGGGCCCCGAGGCCGGCTCAATTGAGTACGGGTATCGGGTCCCCTTTGGTGGAATTCACGTTTTCATCGGCAAGATCGGCGAACCGGGCCCTTAGCCAGATATCTCCACCGACCTCATCGAGATGGCTCAGTGTGCGAGTCCTGCCCGGGTTTAGCCTATCATGAAGCGTGCGTTCGTAGGATTCATCCATGGTGCAGGATCTGAACCGGTGTCCGACGGTGAGACGGCCATCTACTCAGATGGCGAATCATCCCCTAGCGAAACCGAGTCACTGTACCAATTGTAAGACGACCGGATTGGGGGCTGTTCCAATGGCGACAGTATTCCGGACCCCTTTGAACCGCCGAACCGGGTTGCAATCTTCATCGCCGGTACGCAGCCCACCTTGCAATCTTCATCTGCAGCAATGGTTTCCGATCGGTAGCCGGGGCAGGAGGCCCTGCGCGCCGGCCGGCTCAAGTTCTTTCCGGTTTGTTGGATGCTCTGACGACATTGTTGACCACGGCAGTCACCCCAGAGACCCAGGATCAGCATAACGCGGAGGTTACAAAGCTGAGGGACCAGATAACTCAGGCCAAGGAGGACTTGGCGGCTAAGGAAGCCAGGATGACCGAAGAGCGGGCCGCTTTAGATGCCTAGTCACAGCAGATCCAGCCACAGAATTATCGGCTTATGTCGGATCAGAACGCGTCCAACGAGGTACTTAGGAGGAAGTACCGGTCTCGTCTGGCGCCGGTTTATAAAGGAATGAATCTCTTCAATACGCCAGGAGCCGGGCGAAGTAATCCGGCAGCAGTGAACCGGACCGAGGCACCTGGGACAGCGTCGGGTCAGCCACGGGTGACGGACCCGCCTCGACGAACAGATAACTCGCCACAGTATATACCGACGCCACCGGGTCATTTTTCGAGCCCTCTGGATAACATGATTGCTGCGGCGTCTCGCTTGGCAGCTATTCCGATGGAGGGTGAGTCGCTGGCAGCGGTTGAAACACGACGAGCCAGGGATCTTCTTCAAACCGCTGTGGTGGAGCAGCAGGCTTATTCCTACAATCGAGACAAAATGCATTCAACCCCTCGTTCGAGCAAGAGTTACAGCAGGCACATTGACGAACCGGCTGTGTCAAGCAGTGCACGGCACCGTGACACCCCTCGAGTGCCTAATCCGGCGTGCAGCGTATGAATGCACAGGATGTATAAACAATGGCAGAGCACGACGGGAGGCAGAGTTAACAGCACAGTTGGCAGCGCAGTATGCGAATCAACCCGATCCGGTTCAACCGACAGCATCAGTTCACCAGGGATTGGCTTTCAGCTCTTGGGGAGTACCATGTCTCACCCCAGCTCTGCGTAATGTACGGCTCCCCAAGGATTTCAAGGGTCCGTGTAAGGTGCCTATTTATACTGCCGATTAACCCCCCGAGGCGTGGGTTGAAAGTTCTGAGATGGCAATGGAGATGCTGGATGTGGATGAAGCGGCATGTGCAAAATACTTCACCGGGATGTTAGACGGAACGGCTCGTACCTGGCTAAAGAGTCTGCCCATTAACTCGATCAGTTCATGGGGCGAGTTGAAGTCCCAGTTTATAGAGAATTTCAAGGATACGTGTAAACAACCCATGTCCATTGTGGATCTGGCTACTTGTGTCCAAGGAGAGAATGAATCAACAACTCATTGGGTGCGCCGGGTTTCGGAAATCCTGCATTCATCGGACCGCATCAATGCTGATTCGGTGATAATAATGTTGCAGGGCAATTGCCGGTTTAAGTCGCTGAAGATGAAGTTGGGATGGCTCAAGCGCCACTGCAATGATATGGGAACGCTCATGGCAGCTCTGGTTAAGTATGTCGATTCTGATAATACCAAGGATCCCGAGTCTGAAGAAGAGAAGCCGGAGAAGGGAAAGAAGAATACCAGCGCAAAAGGACAACATAACCAGGCTGGCCATGGGAATAACGGTAAGCACAAGGTGGACAACAATTCTGATTTTGTGGCTAACACCAATGTTCAGGGTAATAATCAGTGCCGTAAGGGTAAACCGCCCCCGTGGGGCGGAGGATCAGGGATGAATATGGAGCGTCTGTTGAACCAGCCTTGCCCAAAGCACGGGACACAATAAAAACCGGCTACGCATTTATGGAAAGATTGCTTCATTATGCGAGAGTTCAAAAATTCAGACCTCTTCCGGTATGATCAAGGACCGTCCGGCGGATCAAGACCCTGGTTTCACGGACCGGGTTATGGTGGAGGTAATTCCGGTTCAGGTTTTCAGGGTAACCAAGGTGGATAGAGCAATCAAGGCAATCAGAGCAACCAAGGTGGTTACAATCAGCAGGGGAATCAGCAACGGCAGCAATCGGGTTATCAGAGCAACCCGAAGCAGTTAAATGGTGGACAATATCATGTCTTCACTACTAGTCTGTGCAAGCGTGACCAGAAGCTCCATAAAAGGACAGTAAATTCTGTTGAACCGGCGGTGCCCCATTATCTGTGCTGGTCTGAACAACCTATCATGTGGAGTCGGGAGGATCATCCGCCCCGGGTTGATAATTCTGGTCATCTAGCCTTGGTGGTTGCACTGCAAGTTGGGGGTTATAAGTTCACCAAAGTGCTCATGGATGGAGGGAGCAGCATCAATATCTTGTACTATGAAACTTTCTGGCGTATGGGGTTAATGGATAAGAATCTTAAACCGTCAAACACTGTTTTTCGCGGTGTGGTACCTGGTAAATCGTCTTACCCGGTTGGTAAGATAGATCTAGAATGGTTATTGGAGACGATCATGATTCGAGGTCTGAGGCATTGAAATTTGAAGTGGTCAAAATCAGAAGTCCGTACCATGCCCTATTTGGACGGTCGGTTTATGCTAAATTCATGGCAAGACCGTGTTATGTTTATCTGCAGCTCAAGATGCCGGGTCATAAGGGGACCATCATGGTTCATGGTAGCCGCAAGATTGCTTTGGAGTGCGAGGAAGGTGATGTGGCTTATGCTGAGTCGGTTTGTGCGACGGAGGAGTTGAAATTTTATAAGGATAATGTTGATCCGGTAGATATGACTTCTCTAAAGAAGCCCACTACCGAGCATGATCCGGCTTTGAAGTTTAAATCGGCTGATGAGACTAAGTTGGTTGATTTTGTTCCTGGCAATTCATCCAAGCAGTTCAGCATCAGCGTTAACCTGGAACCGAAATAGGAAAGCGTGCCCATTGAGTTCATCCGTGAGAACCGGGACATCTTTGCATGGAAACCTTCTGACATGCCAGGTGTCCCAAGGGAACTCGCTGAGCACACTCTTAATATTGATCCAAAGTTCAAACCAGTCAAACAGTTTCTTCGCCGCTTTAATGAAGAAAGATGCAGGCCATTGGTGAAGAGGTAGCCCGTCTATTGGCGGCACGGTTTATTGTGGAGGTGTTCCACCCTGAGTGGTTGGCTAATCCGGTGCTGGTACTTAAGAAAAACGACACTTGGCGTAGGTGTGTGGATTACCCAGATTTGAACAAAGCTTGCCCAGCTGATCCCTTTGGTGCTACAGCGGGTTGTGAGCGTTTGAGTTTCCTGGATGCTTATTCAGGTTACCATCAGATCAAAATGGTAGTTAAGGACCAGGAGAAGACAACTTTTATAACTCCTTTTGGAGCCTTCTGTTATGTATCCATGCCTTTTGGGCTCAAGAGTGCTCAGGCGACTTATCAGTGGTGTGTGCAGAATTGCCTCCATAATCAGATTGGGTGCAATGTTCATGCTTATGTGGATGATATCATGGTGAAATCCAGGAAAGCAGAAACACTCATAACTGATTTGCAGGAAACTTTTGATAATCTGAGGGTTTATAAAATGATGCTTAATCTGACTAAGTGTGTTTTTGGTGTACCAGCTGGCAAGCTCTTGGGTTTTCTGGTGTCCAACAGGGGCATTGAGGCTAATCCGGAAAAGATCAAGGCTATCACATCCCTGGCTAAACCGGCATGTATCAATGACGTTCAAAGACTGGCAGGTCGGATTGTAGCACTGAGCCGGTTTATCAGCCGGTTGGGAGAGAAGGCGATCCCGCTTTATCAGATGATGAAGAAAACAGACAACTTTGTTTGGAGTGATGTTGCTGATGTGGCGTTGGAGGATTTGAAGAAGCAGTTGGCCGAGCCGCCCGTCCTTTCTGCCCCCATTGACAAGGAACCATTGCTGTTATATATGGCTGCTAATGCCCGAGCTGTCAGTGTGGCTATTGTGGTGGAGCGCAAGGAGGCTGGTAAAGAATATCCGGTTCAACGACCGGTTTACTATATCAGTGAGGTGCTTATCGAGTCCAAATAGAGATACCCCCATTGGCAGAAGCTGGTGTATGGAGTGTTTACGGCAAGCCGGAAGCTCAAGCAATACTTTCAAGGCCATCCCATCAATGTGGTCAGTTCTGCTCCATTGGGAGACATCATTCAAAACAAGGAGGCAACTGTCTAGGTTGCTAAGTAGGCTATTGTGATAGAGGCGAGGGTGTCCCGATCTTTCGATGAGATGATAACTATCGATTTCGTGGAGACGACTTTGACGATCCGACTACAAACGTGCACGACGTTGCGCCTTAGCAATCGCTAAACCAACTCCGAGATGTTATTGACCACGCTGGAGCACGATCAACCTGACCACGAAGGTCTATTCCTGCAAGCAATCGAAGAACGAGCAAGAATATGATAAAGCAATCTGAATATTGCGAATATATATGAAGTATTGATAATGGTGGGGATCCGTAAGCGGTCTTGGTCTGGTCGTTGGACACAAACGAAGTACACGGAGTTGCAATGGCTAACTTTTAACTAAACAAATCCCAAGGAAAAGCTACTAGATGGATCTACTTATATAGGAGCAAGGGGTGGCGGCCAAGAAGGTGGGAGGACGTCCCAAGGCAGCCTAAAACTAAATCTAGGTCGTACAAGGCCAATGGGCCCAAGTGGAGGTGATGTAACACCTTTGGACTTGTAGTTTGACTCGGATTCTGCTGCAGCATCAGATTGTTTCGTCCACAACTCAACGCTCCGGACGAATTTGAAGGTGATTCCAATTGGGTTGGAAAGTGCATGAAATCTAGTTTCCAACAAAAAAAGAATCACCCAATTCGGAGTCCGTATGAAAAACTTGTGTGCGTTTTGAGTCAGGTGTGTCTGTGCAGTCCGAATCTGAATCCAGAACGTGAGAGACTTGGACTCTATCTTCTCTTGGGCCAAAAGTGATGTGAGAGAACTTTTTGGACAGCAAATAAACATCTCTTTCTTCCTTATCTTCATATGTGGATTGTACAAATGTCCCATACACCTGCAATTAGACAAAACACAAAAGTGTGTGAAGTATTTTTGTTCTGGATAACATAAATAGATTATTGAATAGTTTGCACTAGAAATCACCTGACAAATATGCATATATGCAATATTTTTGGTCATATCCAAGGTAGTCATGTCCTCATCATCCTCCCCTTCTTGAAAATAAAGCCGTCCTCGGCGTTGCTCAATCTAAAATGTGGCTAACAAAAGAGACAAGGTGTACATGTTGTATATGTATATGTCATCCATTTTTACTTCCCTTGATTTTTGCATATATGACACATGAATAGATGAGTAACTTGCATAGTTCATAAAATCTAAAGCCAAAAAATTAGCACAAGAAGTAGAAGGCATGAAAATATTGCAACTCAGTTTGCACATATAAGTGAAGCTCTTATTCATTTCAAAAGATTGACAATGTTCATCATTAAACCATCCCAACATTGGTGAATAAACCTTACTTGCATCAAATTTACATGCTACAACATGCTTAAATAAGCAAACATGCAATAAGTCATTCAACACAGAATCATCACCAAGATTAGATGTCATATCAAAATGATTAAACATTGGTTCTTTTGCATCAATAGTTAATTCAATGGGTGCACTCAAAATTGTTGGTATTTCAGTTGTTTGATCACATGGCAAAGTCAAATTATCAACGTAGTCCTCTAAAATAGGTGGTGTGATCAAAGTAGTGGGTAGCTCATCAGATGGTGCATTCAAATTGACAAGGCATTCATCATTCTCATGTAGAGATGAAAGATCAGTACCTTTGTCATTACCTCTTATGATCAACTCAGATGATGTAGCCACTCTCGGGGGCGATGTGTCACATGGTGGAGGTGATGTAGTCCTGACAACAACGGATGTGGTTGTCATAGTATGCCTAGTAGTTGAAGGAACAATCATATCAACTCTTGGAATGTGCACCGTGCGCTTGTTCTCCTCGTGGCCAACACGTCGTTTTATTTCCTGTTCAGCTTTGCAAGCAAGATGAAACAAATGGTCCATAGGATAACACTCTTCATGAATTAGTATCTCTTGAATATCACGGTTTAATCCTCCCCAAAATCTATCCATAAAATCATCTTCACTTTCTTCTAAAGAGGAATGTAACAAGGTAGTTTGTAAATCATCATAATATTTTGTTACAGTTTCACTACCTTGTTTTAAGTGTTGCAACTTCTTAATCATGTCACGAGTATAATAAGCAGGGACGAAAGTATGTCGCATGGCAAGTTTCAAATCATCCCAAGTAGTAGGTATATAATCAGGGTGTAACCGACAATATTCACTCCACCAAACCAAAGCATAACCAGTGAAAGAACCAACCGCAACCTTAACCTTTTTATATTCATCGAAATTATGGGAAGCAAATATATTTTTTATGTCGAACTCCCATTCAATATATAAAGCAGGTTTAAAACGACCATTAAATGGTGGTATAGATACATTAACCTGATCATGTGCATTTGGATGTTTGTGCACCTCTCGTGACGGTTGTGGTATTTGTAAAGGTGGTGGCACGTCTCCCGCGATCGACAAAGCCCATGAATTGACTCTGGATCCTGTCATGATTAGTAGAACAAGAAACAAAATCCAAAAATAATGTTCCTATAACTACTAGGATGTGGTGGTAAAACGCTCACAGTAAAGCAAATATCAATGTCTTACAAGTTCTTACCATGCAGCAGGCGGTGATCGGCAACCAGCGGTGTCAAGTAACTCCGAATATTGAGTAAAGCGATTGCCAGGGGAGCGTACGTATACACGGTGTAGAAATATGTGGAGCTGGGTTGGCTATATATGGTAGCAAAAGATTAGCAATAATCAATTCAAAGATGCAATGTTGAATAAACGCTCAACGACGGTACTGTGCTGGTCCTAGGCTAGACCGGACTAGAGACGCGAGCCTAGAACACTAATGAGGTCATGGCGTAGCACAACTAGCATCAATGAAGGATACTAAGTAGCTCTTGACAGCAAGATATAAGTGAAGATCACAACGGCAGTGAAGATAATGATGAAAAACAACTGCCAAGCAGGATATACAACAACTCTCTCTCCAACTTTCCTCTTGAAAAGTTTGAGACAATTTTCTGATAAATTCTTTCAAAGAATGCTACTAACTCAAGCTTTCCAATGCAAAAAGAATCACTCAATTCTGAGTTGATATGAGGAGTCAAAGAATTCTAAAACTGGCCTGAAAAATTGGAACAAGTTGTGTTCACGAACTTCGGAGGGCAAAAAGACCTATTTAGAAGCCGATTTTGAGGTGTCAAATATTGAACAAGCTTCTGCAACTATTTAGATGCGGCTCGTCGCTAGCTTTCATATGAGTACTCGCGGAGCCAAAACAGACTTCATATGAGGAAGATACACCTGTTTTACTGAACAGTGCGCAAAACAGATTCCAATCCGAATTCAGGTACGAGATTGATTCTAGATAGATCCAATTTTTTTTTCTTCTCTCTTTTTTTTTCTCACACTTTTTTTCTTTTCCTTTCTTTTTTTTCTGACTTTTTTTTTACTTTTTTTTCTCTCGTTTTTTTTTCTCTATCTTTTTTTTTTCTCTCTCCCTCTTTCCAAAACAAACTAGATAAGATGTAGATTGGATCAAGCGAAGATGGGAACGATCTCAACTATGATTATCACAATGAACGGTGGGTAGCACATGATGGAAATTGGTGGATGGGATGGTGGACAGCGGATGGGATAATGATGCAGCGGCTGTGTGACTAATGTGAACAGAACTCGAAACTCTAAAGGAACTAGACACTAAGACCAGCAACTCGACACGGCGATGCAACCGATAATTCAATAATGCAAACAATGAAAAGAAAATTGCAAAGGATCAGTCTGGCTAGGACAAAGGATGAATAGATCTAACTTTTGTTTTGTGGCTTTTTCTTGGACAATAGGTAAGAAAATAAATCTAATCTAGGAAAAACTGGAAATTCTCACCGAGCAACCTGAAAACTGATACCACTTGATAGAGGCGAGGGTGTCCCGATCTTTCAATGAGATGATAACTATCGATTTCGTGGAGACGACTTTGACGATCCGACTACAAACGTGCACGACGTTGCGCCTTAGCAATCGCTAAACCAACTCCGAGATGTTATTGACCACGCTGGAGCACGATCAACCTGACCACGAAGGTCTATTCCTGCAAGCAATCGAAGAACGAGCAAGAATATGATAAAGCAATCTGAATATTGCGAATATATATGAAGTATTGATAATGGTGGGGATCCGTAAGCGGTCTTGGTCTGGTCGTTGGACACAAACGAAGTACACGAAGTTGCAATGGCTAACTTTTAACTAAACAAATCCCAAGGAAAAGCTACTAGATGGATCTACTTATATAGGAGCAAGGGGTGGCGGCCAAGAAGGTGGGAGGACGTCCCAAGGCAGCCTAAAACTAAATCTAGGTCGTACAAGGCCAATGGGCCCAAGTGGAGGTGATGTAACACCTTTGGACTTGTAGTTTGACTCGGATTCTGCTGCAGCATCAGATTGTTTCGTCCACAACTCAACGCTCCGGACGAATTTGAAGGTGATTCCAATTGGGTTGGAAAGTGCATGAAATCTAGTTTCCAACAAAAAAAGAATCACCCAATTCGGAGTCCGTATGAAAAACTTGTGTGCGTTTTGAGTCAGGTGTGTCTGTGCAGTCCGAATCTGAATCCAGAACGTGAGAGACTTGGACTCTATCTTCTCTTGGGCCAAAAGTGACGTGAGAGAACTTTTTGGACAGCAAATAAACATCTCTTTCTTCCTTATCTTCATATGTGGATTGTACAAATGTCCCATACACCTGCAATTAGACAAAACACAAAAGTGTGTGAAGTATTTTTGTTCTGGATAACATAAATAGATTATTGAATAGTTTGCACTAGAAATCACCTGACAAATATGCATATATGCAATATTTTTGGTCATATCCAAGGTAGTCATGTCCTCATCATATTGAGCTTGGGCCTCACGGGTTGAAATACATGCCTCGCACTGCTATCAAGTCCCAAGCACTCGTAGACTTCATCAACGACTGGACAGAATTGCAGGCACCAGAGGATAAATCGGATAACACATACTAGACTATTCACTTTGATGGATCCAGACAATTGGAGGGCTTGGGGGCTGGAGTTGTCCTTACCTCCCCTCGAGGTGACAATTTTTGTTATGTTGTCCGCTTAATGTTTCCATGTACTAACAATGCAGCTGAATATGAGGCTTTACTCCATGGACTGCGGATGGCGAAGGAGATGAACTTAATCCGGGTACGTTGCTTTGGTGACTCCGATTTAGTGGCTCAACAAGTGTCTGGTATGTGGGATTCCAAGGATCCACTCATGGCGGCTTATCGCCAGAAGGTGGACGTCATTGCTGGTCACTTCAAGGGTTATCAGGTCGAGCACATTGATCAACGTAAAAATGAAGCGGCAGACGCTTTAAGCCGGCTCGAATCCCAGCGTAAACCGGTGCCGCCTAATGTTTTTCTGGATATTTTGCATAATCCGTTGGTTAAGATACCAACGGAGGAGGATCTGGTGATTCCTGACCCGGAGGCTCAACTGGTGGCGGTTCTTCATGCTATCCCTGATTGGATGTTGCCGTACCTAGCATACATGAATCGGGGCGAGTTACCAGAGGACGAAGTTTTAGCCAAACAGATAATCCGGCGTTCTAAGTCCATGGCAATTGTCAATGGCGAGCTGCACCACTGCAGCGTCTCAGGGGCGTTTCAGCGTTGTGTTTCTTCTAAAGAAGGTTGTGAGATCTTACATGAAATCCACGAAGGAGATTATGGTCATCACGCCGGTTCAAAATCCTTGGTGGCTAAGGCTTTCCGGCATGGTTTTTACTGGTTAACAGCTCATGCTGATGCGGAAGATCTGGTCCGAAGGTGTGACGGCTGTTAGAAGTTTGCACGTCGAGCTCATGTTCAGGCTCAGGAGTTGAGGATGATTCCAATTACCTGGCTGTTTGCAACTTGGGGGTTGGATATGGTTGGGCCTTTTAAGAGATCCAAGGATAAAAAGACCCACCTCCTGGTGGCGGATGATAAATTCACCAAGTGGGTGGAGGCAGAGCCAGTGAGCAAGTGTGATGCAGCCACGGCAGTTCAATTCATGAAAAAGGTGATCTTCCAGTTTGGTTTTCCACACAGCATTATAACAGATAATGGCATGAATCTCTCCAAGGGAGCTATGGAAGAGTTCTGTCAACATGAGCACATCCGGCTTGATGTGTCGTCGGTAGCCCACCCGCAACCTAATGGTCAAGCGGAGAGAGCTAATCAAGAAATCTTAAAGGGTATCAAGCCCCGGCTTATGGTCCCATTGAAGGGAACGCCGATTTGTTGGGTGGAGGAGTTGCCTTCCGTTCTATGGAGTATTAAGACCACCCCCAATAGATCTACGGATTACACACCCTTCTTCATGGTCTATGGAGCAGAAGCAGTTCTCCCAAGTGATATGCGTCATGACTCGCCCCGAGAGGCAGCTTACGTTGAAGCGGATAATGAAAGAGCACGCCAGGATGCCTTGGACCTGTTAGATGAACAACAGGATATTGCGGCAGCTCGCTCGGCGATTTATCAGCAAGACCTGCGGCGTTATCACAGCCGCTGGGTTAAAACCAGGACTTTCCAAGAAGGCGACTTGGTGCTCTGGCTTATCCAAGATCAGACTGACATGCATAAGTTGTCTCCACCTTGGGAAGGACCCTTTGTGGTCAGCAAGAATTTGAACAACGGGTCATACTACCTCATCGATGTTCGAGAGCACAAAGACTCACACAAATCAGAGGAGGAGACTCACCTGCCGTGGAATATAGCTCATCTTCGGCCTTACTACACCTGAGCCATAGGCTCCTACTATGTATATATTTTTGACAATGTACATATTATGAATAATAAATAAACCGGCATCCTTGCTAAAGCGGGGCCTCTGCCGTTTTCGTCTTATATGTCTCCTTGGTTACTTGGGGGGCTCATGCTTACAAAGCAGAGTTTTCCAGTAAACCGGCTTATAAAACCACAACATAGCTTGGGAGCTTCACACCCAAGGGACCAAAGAGAGCTTGTTGCCACACACAACTCAAACATAGGTACCCATTGAGCACAGCTCACAATGTTACTTGGGGGCTCTTTGTGCACAACAACAAAGAGTTTGAAAGGACCCTTGTAATAGGCTATCAAGCCAGGCTTGGAAGCGAGGTGTATTCACCTAAAACCCCGGGTTAACCTGCCTTCATCAAGTAAGCCACTCCGTCCAGGTAATCCTGGTATAACCCGCCGAACGTTTGACAAGTCAATCTTATACAGACCCTGAACTTGTCAAAGTTAAAACGACGATTGGTTAATTGGAGGCCCATCTTAAAAGGCTTTGTCAAATGGTTTAACTCAGCTACCTGGCAGCCCATGAAAAACCTCGAATTTGGGCCTGGCAGCCCTTGAAATGCCTCGACTACAATTTTTTATTTGATTTGTTTTTTTCAAGTTTTTCTTTCCTTCGATCAGGTTTTAAGATAAACCGGCATCCATTGACCCAGCCTGACTATATGTCATTCCATCAGCCTGGTGTTTCTCAACCCGGTGCAACTTTCAACTATCAGCTGTTAGCACAAAATCAATTATAAACCGGTGCTCTTAGCCCGGACTAACATTGACTATGAGTCGCCAGGATGATCATCCGGTGTTTATCATAACCCGGCATGGTTTATTATATACCAGCACAACATGGTGAGAGTTATCAAATAACACTCAGGATTTGGGTTATCACCCTTACTACAAAAATGGTTGCTAAACCAATGATGTGATTTAAATCACAGTTTATGACATGCAGAAAACAGGATTGCATCACACTGATAAAAATCATAAGCACACATTGCATCTTATGGCAAAGTGGCCGTTTCAGGAAAGCGATTATACGGCATAGCAGACCAAATGTTTCAAGCTACACACGATGGCATAGCCGACCAAGTGTTTTCAACTAGCCTATTACAAGGCGCTTGGACCGCCCAACAAGATAATTGTTTTTCTACAGAGGATGGTACACAAATGGTAAACCAGCGTCCGGATTAGGATTCCTCTTCGGCTTGATGAGAAGTTTGTGGATCACCTTGCGCCGGTTCAACCTCCTCCTCCCCAACCAGTGGCTGGAAGTCAATGGTTGCCCAGTCAATCTCGGTTAAAGCTTGGAAGACAGCTTCGTCACTTATAATATTGGACGGTTCAACGCCAGGGGCATAAGTGTGCTTACGGATTGGCGGGATAAGATTCTGCACTTCTTTCACAGATGCATCAACCCGTTTGTTGTTTGCATCATGTTGGACCGGTGGACAGACAAGTCAACTTCTTCGGCCAATCTGCTTGCCAGCGGGCGCATCTCCTTTGTCAAAGCTTTGAGGGCTTCATTATCAAATTCTGACCCATCTTCTTGTTGGCTTGGATAGCCCTTTCCGATATCTTCCGGATCAACATCAGCTATCCAAGCTTTGGCCCGAGTCAGTGCAGATAGAGCGCCAGCCCTTGCAGCAGATCTCTTTACCTCTTCTATCTGGGCAGGAGTCATAGATAATTTGGCCAATGTATCCTTGATTAAGGATGGTGGCGGTTTATTGTATGAGGTCGCGCAGATGACTCGTTGAGCATTGGTATACAATTGTTCTATCAAAATATAGGCTGCTTTCAACTTCCTCCGCATATCCGAGCCCAGATGAGCAACACGACTACTTGCAACGGTTTAAGAATTTGTTGTTAAACCGGTAGTTTCAAAGATGTTTAAGAAAGGCTCTTGCAAAGAGTACTTACCAAATATTGCAGAAGTCATAGCATTGATCTGACGCTTTAACCCAGTTAGCTCTTCTGCCACCGGTTTAAGAGTTGCTTCAGCATCCTCAGCCGATTTTAACAGAGTGGCTTTCTCAGTTTCCTGGTCTGCCCGCACTCTTTTGAAACCATCCTTTAATTGCTCCATGGCAGTTAAAGCGCCCTTCAATTCATCTTTGGCCTTGGAGGTTTCTGCTTGCTGGGACTTGATATTTTCTTGAAGATCGGCGATTTGGGAATCCTTATTGCTCAAGTCAGCCTGCCACAGACAGATAATAAGTTGTTAATATTTTCTCAAAAGTCCCAAGCACATAACAAGTTATACACTTGGCACTTGGGGGCTAATGCGGATTGCTTCTTTTTAACTGATATTTTAAGTCCCAAGGCTTAATACAAGTATTACTCTTGGCACTTGGGGGCTAATGCGTAATTGATCAGATAAATCGGAGGCTAAGTTTTGCAACAGAAAATCCCGGTTCATCTTGAAGAGATAAACCGACCCTTGGGGGCTACAATGGAGTTGATATAAAGTACAAAGAAAACTTTATAAATTGTTTGAATAGAAGTTACCTCATAGCGCTCCTTCATCAAATTGACTAAACCGGCCTCGTAATCACGACTTGTATACAAGCGGTTTAGATATCCAGAATGGATGTCTTGAGCATTGAGATGAGCATAACTTGACAAATCAGTCTTCCACTTGCCTTTGTCGACAACAGTAAATTCCTCTTTGGCACTGTGCTTTGATAAAGCGACAGGGTCGCCAGGAGTAGTGTGGCTGAAACCGGTAATCACCACATCATCGGTCCTGCCATCAACAATCTCATCTACGTTGGACGGTTTAGCAGCAGATCTTACTGGGCTTGGAGGATTAGCGGCTGGACTTGGTGGATCGGCAGCTGGGCTTGGCGGATCAACATGAGGACTAGCCGGATTAACTTATGGTGGATCGACATAAGTGCCCTGACCTTGTGGCGCCGGATCATCCAGAGCAATATCAGCATCTCGATCATCAGCTTCTGAGGTCTTCTCCGGTTCAAAAGATGGATTATCATTAGTGGGAGCAGACAGCTTGGCCTTTTTGCTGAGTCGGGCTTTGGCACTGCAAGTAACAAAAAGAGGTTCAAATGATAAACCAGTGCAAGAAAGCAAAACTAAAATTACTATGCTTACCAAGGGACGGTCTTAAGGGGAGGCATCTATGTGGTTGATGAGTCGCCAGAGGATGAATTGCAAGTGCCCTAATAATTGGAATCAGACGGATTAAGAGGGTATCGGAAGTAACCCGCTTTGGGATAAGATTTGTTAGAAGTACAAGAGACCTCTGCACGGTGTTTCAGAACCGGTGTGTCTGGCAAACCGGAGGAGGTAACTTGCTGGCCACTGTGCCGGGTTGTGCGATGAGCTTCAGGCTGCTATGTCTTCAAAGAAAAGTGTGGATCCAAATGAGTGAGAGGATGTGAACATTTCACTTTCCGGACTGCGCGATGGAGTTCTCGTACTGGCACAAGACCTGAATCAGAAGAAAGGGGAATTACCTCTACATGATCAACACGGCTGGCTTCCGCATCATCCTGATAATGGTCATTGTCAATAAGGTGCATGAAAAATGAGCCAAGGGAATCAAGTTCTACCTATAATTCCAAGTCATCAACAGCTTCGGCCGGATTAGAGGACTCCGCGGTTCTCTGCTTCGCTGGTTTCTTTGAGGCCTTGCTCTTAGCATGAGGCAGTCTCACCGGTTTGTCTTGTGGTTTCACCGGTTTGTCTTGAGATTTCCTTTTCCAGAACGGGTCATTGCTCTGCAAAGATAAACCGAAGGTCATCAGAAAAGTTTCAACAAGGAGGGCGAATTAAAAATAGAAAGATACAATCCTTACCGCTGGCGGTTTATGGGAGGCATAAAGGGACACAACCCAGTCTTGCTGCATTCAGATATCGGTTCATCCAACATCTTTTTGACAGCTTCAGTAATTGCTTCATCAGTTAGCTGAACGTCAATATGGCGTTGAGGATCTTTTAGCTCTCCTGTGTACTTGCACATTAAACCGGGACGCCGGCTTAAGGGCAAGATACTCCATGAAACCCAGCAACGGACAAGATCAATGTCGGTTAAACCATTTGCCATAAACGACCGGATCTTAGAAATCTGTGGTGCATACTTGGATCGTTCCTTGGCAGTAAGCCATTGAGGCAGACGATGTTCATTACCGAGCCGGTGAGCACGGTAACCTGACACAGGATTTTCATCTTCAGGAGTGGTATTCCGGTAGTAAAACCACGTTTGATTCCAATCTTTGGGGTGGCTATGGTGTTTGGCGTGAGGAAAATTGACTTCTTTCCTTTTCAGGATTGACACCCCGCCAAGTTCTGTGTTGGGGCCGTCAGTAAATTCTGTACGGCGGTTCAAGTGGAAGAAGTCTCTGAAAAACTCAACAGTTGGTTCTTCTTGCAGATAAACTTCACAAAAGACTTGGAAGTTACAAATGTTGGAAAAAGAGTTCGGTCCAATATCCTGAGGGTCAAGTTGGAAGTTGGCAAGTACATCCTAGAATTTTTTTGATCCGGGAGGGCTAAACCCTCGGTCCAGGTGATGTACAAAAACAAGTACTTCTCCATCTTGAGGTTTAGGAGGGTTTTCAGCGCCCGGGGCTCTCCAATGGATGATTTCTTGCTTTGCTAAAGCGCCAGTCACAACATATGAATTAAGCTGCTCTTCCGTAACCCGGGAGGGGGCCCAGTTGCAGGAGAAGAACTGTTTGGTCATTTTTGGTGAAAAGCTATAAAAGAAGTTCAGATGCTGGATTACAGTTCAAGATCGATATGCATAAACCAGCGCCAGGGCAGGGGAAGGGATCAAATAAGGAAAATATACATGTTAAACTGGATACTGATGCTCCGGTGCAAATGGCGGTTTAAGAGAGGGCTAATGGTACCTGGCGAATTATCAATTTCTAACAGTTAAACCGCCTACAATGGTGCAGAAGGAACATATCTTAAATTTTCTTAAGTGTTACACAAACAGGTTTTACAAGCTGATGTGATAATTTTGGATCTACCGCAGTTCTACAAAACAAATTTTAAACCTAAAGGTCGCGATAGCAGAAGAGCGCATATGCTTGGACGGAATCTTATGCAGTAAAAATGGTTTCTGAGGGTGACAAGGGGCGTTGAACTGCTACCGTGCACCTTTGCTATCAGTCTCAGATCTATTTATGGGATCTAGGGGAGGAAAAGGAAGAGCGATGAAGAACACCAATGAATAGCAGAACCCTAATGCAGATCTAACCTTTGGAAAGAGGAGTACTTATTGAGGCTGTGGGGCAGCGGAGGGACGTCGCAGTCTATCTGATCAAGAATAGGTTGATGCAGCGGCCTTGTTAATCCAGTGCTCGAAGGACGACGGCAGCGACAGAGCTCGAGCTCTTCGGGGTCGCAAGGAAGAAGAAGAGTTGAAGAGGCAAGGGGGAGAATGGAAAGGACCCCCGGTCTTATTTATAAGGGCGAATGGATAGATGATAGGCGCGAGAATCGAGAAGCCAAAATCGGATTTCTGATACAGCTGTCGCCTCGGTCTTCGGGGGTTAATTAATAAAAAAAGCATTTACAGGTTTTTATACATAGATGACGTCATGACGATTTGCTGCAATTTTAGAAGATGATGTCATGGCGGTTTACCAAGTTCATATGAAGAAGATGTCATGGCGGTTTACAAGGATCACAGGAGGATGTTCAAGGAATGTTTTCTAAATGTTGAAGATTGACATGAACAGGTTCAAATCAATCTGGGGCCTAATGTTGGGGATATAATTACTGAGTGTAAACCACCCACAAGGGGCCAGTTTACGCTCATCCGTATTGAAGCCCATGAAGACAAGGAGTATGGCGCTCTACCATTGAAGCTTAGAGGCCCAGGGCCCAAAGGCGGTTTAGAGCCCATGAACGTAAACCGGTATGACATGTGTAAACTTGTGTTGCAAGTTAGGAAGGGTAGAAACCGAGCCGAACACGTGTATGAGCCGGCCTCGGTGATAGAGGCAAAGGTGTCCCGTCTTTCGATGAGATGGTGGATTTCGCTTTGGTGGAAGTCGACTTTGACGATCCGACTACGAACGTGCGAGGACGTCGCGCCTTAGCAATCGCTAAACCAACTCCGAGAGGTTATTGACCACGCCGGAGCACGATCAACCTGACCACGAGGGTCTGTTTCCTGCGAGCAAACGAAGAACAAGCAAGAAACTAAGATTGCAATCTGGATATTGCGAATATAAGATGAAAGCTTTATTGATCAAGGTGGGGTTCTGTGACGCCTTTGTCTGGTCGTTGAACACAAACGAAGTACGCGAAGTTGCAGCTATGGCGAACTTTTAATCTAAACAAAACCCAAAGTCTAAACGATTCCCTAAGGGCTGTATATATGGAGAAAGAGGGGGGAATTTCGTGGCCCTTGGTGGAGGGGTCCGAAATCAACCCTATCTCTTGTTTCCCCACACATACGGACTCTAAAAATAGCCTATACTTATGTATTTCGAAATTACATGGGCCTGGCCCAATAATAAGGTGACGCAGCACCTAAAATAGCCTCGGGACGAAATTTATGAAGTGGCATCTTGTATATTTCGTCCAAGGCTTCATGCACCCATTATGGTGGCTTCAAAGTCCTGAAATCATCACTTGTAACTCCATTCTTGTTCTGGCTCCAATGTTCATCCTTCTCCAAGCTAGGCCCTTCATTTGTAAGCAAAACAAATGTATCCAATTTAGGCAGCATCATATTCTCATTTTCATTAGAATCATTACCAAGAAACGAAAGTACCTGGTAATTTAGTTGGCGTGCACGAGCTCTAGTAATTGGTCCAGTATGTATAGCAGCAGGGGCTGTGGGTGTAACAATTGTATTGATGTCCTCATCATCCTCCCCTTCTTGAAATGAAGTCGTCCTCGACGGAAGTTCATCTTCCTCACCCAAATAAGGCTTCAAATCTGCAATGTTAAAAGTGGGACTAACCCCAAAATCTGCAGGCAGCTCAAGTTTATATGCATTATCATTTATTTTCTCTAACACCTTAAAGGGACCATCAGCACGTGGCATTAACTTTGATTTGCGCAAATCAGGAAATCTATCCTTACGCAAATGTAACCAAACAAGATCTCCAGGTGCAAACACAACATGTTTTCTACCCTTATCTCCAGCAAGTTTATATTTAGCATTCATGCGCTCAATGTTTTCCTTAGTTAACTCATGCATTTTTAAAATCAATTCAGCACGTTGTTTAGCATCAAAATTAACCTTCTCCGGAGATGGAAGAAGCAACAAATCAATAGGTGCACGAGGTAGGAAACCATACACAACTTCAAAAGGGCACATCTTAGTAGTAGAATGCAATGAACGATTATAAGCAAATTCAATATGAGGCAAGCATTCCTCCCACATTTTCCTATTATTCTTCAAAACAGCCCTAAGCATAGTAGACAACGTTCTATTGACTACTTCAGTTTGTCCATCAGTTTGGGGGTGACAAGTAGTACTAAAAAGCAGTTTAGTCCCCAACTTAGCCCATAAACATCTCCAAAAGTGGCTAAGAAATTTAGTATCACGATCTGAAACAATAGTATTTGGCACACCATGCAAGCGAATAATTTCACAAAAGAACAAATTAGCAACATTAACAACATCATCGCTTTTATGACATGGTATAAAGTGTGCCATTTTCGAGAATCTATCCACGACAACAAATATGCTATCCCTCCCCTTCTTTGTTCGAGGTAAACCTAAAACAAAGTCCATAGATATATCCTCCCAAGGAACACTAGGTACAGGCAAAGGCATATATAAACCATGAGGATTGAGTCGTGACTTAGCTTTTTGACATGTAGTGCAGCGAGCAATAAAACGCTCAACATCCCGTCTCATCTTTGGCCAAAAGAAATGTGTAGCAAGTACGTCCTCCGTCTTCTTCACGCCAAAGTGTCCCATTAATCCTCCTCCATGCGCCTCCTGCAACAACAAAAGACGAACGGAGCTAGCTGGAATGCATAGCTTGTTAGCACGAAACACAAATCCATCGTTAACAACAAACTTGTTCCACATTCTTCCTTCTTTACAATTCTGCATTACATCTTTAAAATCAGCATCATGCACAGATTGATCTTTGATGGTCTCCAAACCAAATATTTTGAAGTCAAGTTGTGAAAGCATAGTATAGCGACGAGACAATGCATCAGCAATAACATTTTCTTTTCCCTTCTTGTGTTTAATGACATAAGGGAAAGTCTCAATGAATTCAACCCATTTAGCATGTCTACGATTCAGTTTAGCTTGACTTTTAATATGTTTCAAAGATTCATGATCAGAATGTATAACAAATTCTTTGGGCCATAAATAATGTTGCCATGTTTCTAAAGTCCGAACAAGAGCATATAATTCTTTATCATAAGTAGAATAATTCAGACTAGGCCCACTCAATTTTTCAGAAAAGTATGCAACAGGTTTGCCATCTTGTAATAACACACCTCCTAATCCAATTCCACTAGCATCACATTCAAGCTCAAAAGTCTTATTAAAATCAGGAAGTTGGAGTAAAGGAGCATGTGTCAACTTATCTTTCAATACCGTGAAGGCTTCTTCCTGTGCGGTACCCCAAAGAAAAGGCACATCTTTCTTTGTAAGCTCATTGAGAGGTGCAGCAATGGTGCTGAAATCTCTCACAAAACGCCTATAGAATCCAGCGAGGCCAAGAAAACTCCTCACTTGTGTGACCGTTTTGGGCTGCGGCCAACTCTCAATAGCTTCAATCTTGGCTTTATCAACTTCAATTCCCTGTGGAGTAACAACATAGCCAAGAAAAGATACTCGGTCGGTGCAAAAGATGCACTTCCCAAGGTTACCAAACAAACGTGCATCACGTAGTGCAATAAAAACAGCACGTAAATGTTCCAAATGTTCCTCCAAAGATCTGCTATAAATCAATATGTCATCAAAGTAAACCACCACAAATCGTCCAATGAAAGCATGTAAAACTTCATTCATTAATCTCATGAAAGTACTAGGTGCATTAGTTAACCCAAAAGGCATGACTAACCACTCATATAATCCAAACTTAGTTTTAAATGCTGTTTTCCATTCATCTCCCAATTTCATACGAATTTGATGGTAGCCACTACGCAAATCAACTTTGGAGAATATTGTAGAGCCACTCAATTCATCAAGCATATCATCTAGCCTAGGAATAGGATGACGATAACGAATAGTAATATTATTAATGCCTCTACAATCAACACACATACGTGATGTACCATCCTTTTTCGGCACTAGAATAATAGGAACAGCACAAGGACTAAGGGATTCGCATATATAACCTTTGTCGAGAAGCTCTTGTACTTGACGCATAATCTCCTTCGTCTCCTCTGGATTGGTACGGTATGGTGCACGGTTTGGCAGTGAAGCACCGGGAATTAAGTCAATCTGATGCTCAATCCCTCGAATAGGCGGTAATCCCGGTGGCACGTCTTGTGGAAAAACGTCAGCGAACTCCTGCAAAATGTTAGTGACAGCAGGAGGCAAAGAGGAAGGCACGTCCTCGAATGAAAATAATGCCTCTTTGCACACAAAAGCATAGCAAACAGATTTGCTGAAATCTAGCTCATCAATATCAGATTTGGTGGCAAATAAACATGCACTTTTCAATTTAATTTCAGAAGCAACACTAGATGGTTTATTATTAGGCTTCATTTGTTGCTCAAATTCTTTTGCCACAATCTGATTTTCACTCTTATTCTTCTCCTGTTGTGCTTTATTAGCTCTATTAATATCATCTTTCAAAATGGAATCAGGAGTCATAGGAAGCAAAGTAATATTTTTATCCTTATGAACAAGAGTATAGTGATTGTTTCTACCATGGTGTACAGAATTTTTATCAAATTGCCATGGTCTACCAAGTAATAAGGAACATGCTTGCATAGGTACCACATCACAATCAACATAATCAGCATATGTAGAGATACTAAAATGCACACGAATAGTACGTGTTACCTTAACCTTGCCGCTGTTGCTGAACCATTGGATGTAGTAAGGATGTGGATGTGGTCTTGTGGTGAGAGAAAGCTTCTCCACCATCTCCATGCTAGCCAAGTTGTTGCAGCTCCCTCCGTCTATGATGACGCGCACAGAACGTTCCTTCACAACTCCCTTGGTATGGAACAAATTGTGCCTCTGATTTTGCTCAGCTTGTGTGACCTGCACACTCAAAACACGTTGAGCAACTAAACATTCATACCTGTCAGCGTCTTCAGGAGCCATGTATTGCGTCTCATGATCAGAATCATCTCCACCATGTTCTTCACGTGTAATAAGAGCCAAAGTCTCCTCATCATAGTCACTAGCAGACTCATATCCACCATCCGCGGTAGCAATCATCACACGCGGAGATTTGCATTCTCTCGCATAATGACCTCCTCCCTTACAACGACGACAAATAATATCACTTGTGTGCCCTGTTGATGCCATGGAAGAAGAAGAACGCTGTGTAGGCCCCGCAGGTGCGCTCTTGGCAGATAATGGTGGTTGTGCCTGTTTTCTTGTATCACGGCTGGAGGTGGCACCGGATGGAGGTGCTGGTGCAGTTGAAGTAGAAGATGCACGTGGTATCCATGATGAAGGTCGGCCTGCAGAAAAGTTAGTTCGCCCCAATGCTTGTCGATCCTGCACTTCACGTTCAGCTTTACAAGCAAGATGGAATAAACGAGTGATATTAGTATACTCCTTATAGTCTAGAATGGTCTGAATCTCTCTATTGAATCCACCCAGAAAACGTGCAAGCATAGCTTCATTCTCCTCAACAATACCACATCTAATCATGCCAGTTTGTAATTCCTGATAATATTCTTCTATAGAATTTTTCCCTTGTCTTAAACGCTGCAATTTTTGAAGCAATTCACGTTGATAATATGGTGGAACCCAACGCGTACGCATAGCAGTTTTCAAAGCAGCCCAAGTAGTTGGAATAGGATATAATCTACAATGTTCAGACCACCATACACATGCAAAACTAGTGAAAGCACAAACGGCAGCAGCAACCCGTCTCTCCTCAGGATATTGTAAACATGTAAATCGTTGTTCAGTTTCTAACTCCCAAGTAAGATATGTATCAGGAACATATCGACCCTCAAATGGTGGAATATTCAATTTCAGTTTAGGAATATGGACATCATCTCGTACCTGAGGTGGTGGTGCAGGCCTACCATTACGAATATATACCTGAGGTCGACCTGCTGGTGGTGGTACAGGTGGCTGCATGTAGTGTTGATTTTGATCAACCTCATCCTCATAATCTCCCACATAATCATCCTCCTCCGCATCAGCAGCAGGAGCCACAGAAGTATCAACAGCAGCACCAACAGTTTGGCCAAACGCAAGAGGAACACGGCTTGCTTGGCGGAGGTCTACTTCGCGACGTGGAGGTAGTCGTTGTTGTTGTTGTTGGAGAGGTGCGTTAGGTGCAGCGGGTGGTGGTGGTGGAAGACGCGCGAGCAATTCATTAAACTTGTTATCGAGCTTTGTTTCGAACGTCTTCTCAAGGCCAGTGATCTTCTCCATGGCCTCTTCAAAATTGTTCAGCACATCTTGCACCTGTTCAGTCATCATTTGCTGAAACTTATCATGAAGCTCCTTGTTCGATAAATTCTCCCAGTCAATCTCGTCGGCTTGTGATCCTGGCATGGTTAGCAGCAATAGAAACACACAAGAATATGATCCTACAGACTACTAAGAAGTGGTGGTGGTGTATCACAAATCCGTCAAGCAAATCTCAAATTCTTACCAGTTCTTACCCAACAGCAGGCGGTGATCGGCAACCGTTGTAGTCAAAAACTCTCAAAGCTTGGATAGAGCGATTACCAGGGAGAGTCAAACACACGACGTAGATGTATGTGGAGCTGGGAAGGCTTATAGTATGGTAGCAAAAAGGGTCAGCAATAATCAATTCAGAGATGCAAAGTTGAATAAACGCTCAACGACGGTACTGTGCTGGTCCTAGGCTAGACTGTGCTAGAGACGCGAGCCTAGAACACCAACAAAATCACGGCGCGGCACGTAAACAAGGGAAAAGCACACTCTGAATAATTTTTTTCGCTCTTTTTTTTTGCGCTGCTTTTTTTTTGCGCTCTTTTTTTTGCGCTGCTTTTTTTTTGCGAAAAATCACTATAATGGCGAGTGTCTCAAAACTCTTCTTAGCTCAAACTGACAGGATGGGCACGAAATTTTTTCGACCAATTTTTTTTTTTGACTGCCCGGACCCAAAAACTGGAAACGGGTCAAAAAAAACTTCCTATAATGGCACCTGTCTCAAAACACTCAAAAACACCTAAAAATAGGATAGCCAGAATTTTTTTCAAAAAATGTGTTTTCGAAAAATTTTGGGCCTAAACGGAGCGTGGCTACCCGACTCTTTTTTTTTCCGAAACCTACTCCGACAAGGAAACACGAATCGGAAAGTAGATGGATCTCGAAAACAACCCTAATAAGCAAGGAACTCGGATTGGTGGTGGATATATGGTGGTGGTATATGGCAGCGGTGGTGGTAGCGGTGGTAGTATATGGATATGGATCGGTGGTGGTATATGGACACGGATTGGTGGTGGTATATGGATACGGATTCGGAGCGGTGGTGGTAGATGGCAGGGGCGATGATGATGGTGCGGCGGCGGCGTGACAACTTATGACCAGAACTCGAAACTCTAAAAGACTAGACTCTAAGACCAGCAACTAGACACGACGATGCAACCGCAAATTCAACAAAGCAAAACCCTAAAAAAATTATGCAAAGGCTCAGATTGGTTCGGATATGATGAACTAACCCTAATTTTTTTTTGTGGCTTTTTCGTGGACTGTAGGTATGAAGAACAGACTCGATCTAAACTACGAAATACTGTAGAATCTCACCGAGCAACCTGGAAATCTGATACCACTTGATAGAGGCAAAGGTGTCCCGTCTTTCGATGAGATGGTGGATTTCACTTTGGTGGAAGTCGACTTTGACGATCCGACTACGAACGTGCGAGGACGTCGCGCCTTAGCAATCGCTAAACCAACTCCGAGAGGTTATTAACCACGCCGGAGCACGATCAACCTGACCACGAGGGTCTGTTTCCTGCGATTGCAATCTGGATATTGCGAATATAAGATGAAAGCTTTATTGATCAAGGTGGGGTTCTGTGACGCCTTTGTCTGGTCGTTGAACACAAACGAAGTACGCGAAGTTGCAGCTATGGCGAACTTTTAATCTAAACAAAACCCAAAGTCTAAACGATGCCCTAAGGGCTGTATATATGGAGGAAGAGGGGGGAATTTCGTGGCCCTTGGTGGAGGGGTCCGAAATCAACCCTATCTCTTGTTTCCCCACACATACGGACTCTAAAAATAGCCTATACTTATGTATTTCGAAATTACATGGGCCTGGCCCAATAATAAGGTGACGCAGCACCTAAAATAGCCTCGGGACGAAATTTATGAAGTGGCATCTTGTATATTTCGTCCAAGGCTTCATGCACCCATTATGGTGGCTTCAAAGTCCTGAAATCATCACTTGTAACTCCATTCTTGTTCTGGCTCCAATGTTCATCCTTCTCCAAGCTAGGCCCTTCATTTGTAAGCAAAACAAATGTATCCAATTTAGGCAGCATCATATTCTCATTTTCATTAGAATCATTACCAAGAAACGAAAGTACCTGGTAATTTAGTTGGCGTGCACGAGCTCTAGTAATTGGTCCAGTATGTATAGCAGCAGGGGCTGTGGGTGTAACAATTGTATTGATGTCCTCATCACTCGGTATTCTGTAAACCACCGGGCGTCAACCTGTGTATATAAAGGTACGACCCGGCAGCGGTTCAGGGACAAGAAACAACAACTCGAGAGATAGGTAAAGCAGATTCACTCCCTACTCATCGAGACCCCATCAATTCCACCACAAATGGATCGTAGGCTTTTAACTTCACTGCAAGGGGCCGAACCAGTATAAACTCCCCGTGTCCTTCGTCCAGTTTAACCCCTTTTTGCTAATTTCGTTGCGTTGGCTCCACGACTAAGTCCTCTTACTAGGACATCTGACGTGTTAATTCCACGACACCGGTGGCACGTCTTGTGGAAAGGCGTCAGTGAACTCCGGCCAAATGTTAGTGACAACAGGAGGCAAAGAGGAAGGCACGTCCTCGAATGAAAATAATGCCTCTTTCCACACAAAAGCATAGCAAACAGATTTGCTGAAATCTAGCTCATCAATATCAGATTTAGTGGCAAGTAAACATGCACTTTTCAATTTAATTTCAGAAGCAACACTAGATGGTTTACTATTAGGCTTCATTTGTTGCTCAAATTCTTTTGCCACAATCTGATTTTCACTCTTATTTTTCTCCCGTTTGCTTTATTAGCTCTATTAATATCATCTTTCAAAATGGAATCAGGAGTCATAGGAAGCAAAGTGATATTTTTATCCTTATGTACAAGAGTATACTTATTGTTTCTATCATGGTGTAAATTTTTTATATCAAATTGCCATTGTTGACCAAGTAATAAGGAACATGCTTGCATAGGTACCACATCACAATAAACATAATCAGTATATGTAGAGATACTAAAATGCAAATGAATAGTACGTGTTACCTTAACATTGCCGCTGTTGTTGAACCATTGGATGTAGTAAGGATGTGGATGTGGTCTTGTCGTGAGATAGCTTCTCCACCATCTCCATGCTAGCCAAGTTGTTGCAGCTCCCTCCGTCTATGATGACGTGCACAGAACATTCCTTCACAATGCCCTTTGTATGGAACAAATTGTGCCTCTGATTTTGCTCAGCTTGTGTGACCTGCACACTCAAAACATGTTGAGCAACTAAACATTCATACCTGTCAGCGTCTTCAGGAGCCATGTATTCCGTCTCATGATCAGAATCATCTCCACCATGTTCTTCATGTGTAATAAGAGCCAAAGTCTCCTCATCATAGTCACTAGCAGACTCATACCGACCATCCTCAGTAGCAATCATCACACGCTGAGATTTGCATTCTCTCGCATAATGACCTCTTCCCTTACAACGACAACAAATAATATCACTTGTGTGCCATGTTGATGCCATGGAAGAAGAAGAACTCTATGCAGGCCCGACAGGTGCGCTCTTGGCAGATAATGGTGGTTGTGCCTGCTTTCTTGTATCAAGGCTGGAGGTGGCACCTGATGAAGGTGCGGGTGCAGTCGAAGTAGAAGATGCACGCGGTGTCCAGGATGAAGGTCGGCCTGCAGAAAAGTTAGTTCACGCCAATGCTTGTCGATCCTAAACTTCACGTTCAGTTTTACAAGCAAGATGGAATAAACGAGTGATATTAGTATACTCCTTATACTCTAGAATGGTCTGAATCTCTCTATTTAATCCACCCATAAAACATGCAAGCATAGCTTCATTCTCCTCAACAATACCACATCTAATCATGTCCGTTTGTAATTCCTGATAATATTCTTGTACAAAATATTTTCCTTGTCTTAAACGCTGCAATTTTTGAAGCAATTCACGTTGATAATATGGTGGAACCCAACGAGTATGCATAGCAGTTTTCAAAGCAGCCCAAGTAGTTGGAATAGGATATAATCTACAATGTTCAGACCACCATACACATGCAAAACTAGTGAAAGCACAAACAGCAGCAGCAACCCGTCTCTCCTCAGGATATTGTAAACATGTAAAACGTTGTTCAGTTTCTAACTCCCAAGTAAGATATATATCAGGAACATATCTACCCTCAAATGGTGGAATATTGAATTTCAGTTTAGGAATTTAGTCATTATCTCGTACGTGAGGTGGTGGTGCAGGCCTACCGTTGCGAATATATACCTAAGGTCGACCTGCTGGTGGTGGTGCTGGTGGCTGCACGTAGTTCTGATTTTGATCAACCTCATCCTCGTAATAGTCCTCCACCTCTGCAGTAGCAGGAGGAGCTATAGAAGCACCAACAGCAGTAGCAGCGGCACCAGAATTTTGTCCTGGCTCAATAGGAACACGCTGTGCTCGCCCTACTGTATCGCGGCGTAGAACTGGTTGTGGGAGACGTTTGAATAATTCATCGAACTTCGCATCCAACTTGGTGTCAATTGTCTTCTCAATGCCATCCATCCTCTCCAATGCCTTTCCAAAGTTGGCCATCACGTCTTCCACCTATTGACCCAACATTTGATGAAACTTATCATGTAGCTCCTTGTTCGTCATGTTCTCTTAGTCAATTTCGTCGACTTGTGTTCCTGCCATAGTTAGGAGCAATAGAAACAGACAAGAATATGAACCCACAGACTACTCGAATATGGTGGTGTTGGGGTGTCACAAATCCGTCAAGCGAATCTCAAATTCTTACCAGTTCTTACCCAGCAGCAGGTGGTGATCGGCAACCGTTGTAGTCAAAACTCTCAAAGATTGGATAGAGCGACTACCAGGGAGAGTCAAACGCATGACGTAGATGTATGTGGAGCTGGGAAGGCTTATAATATGGTAGCAAAAAGGGTCAGCAATAATCAATTCAGAGATGCAAAGTTGAATAAACGCTCAACGACGGTACTGTGCTGGTCCTAGGCTAGACCGTGCTAGAGACGCGAGCCTAGAACACTAACAAAATCACGGCGCTGCACGTAAACATGGGAGGAGCACACTCTGATTTTTTTCTCTTTTTGTTCACTTTTTTTGCACCTTGTTTTTGCTCCGCAACAATTTTTTTTGAAAAAGTCTACAGATGGTCCAGAAAATGCCTAGCCAGAGTTTTCCGGACTTAGTTTTTTTTAAACTGGAGCTATTTTTCTACTGCGGGTAACACGAAAGTTCGGGAGTCCTTCTCTGTCACGACTCGGAGTATGGCATGATCTGGAAATCGAAAACAAAGCAACAAATACTGGACTCGGGCTATAACTGATGGCGGAGATGAATCTGGTGGAAACTCGGACTGGTGGCGGAGATATGTAGGGCGGTCGAACACAGACTGGTGGCGAATCTGTGATGGAGGTGGACTCGGATTATCGTGATGGCGGTGGATATGTGGTATATGGCTGCGGTGATGACGACGGTGGTATATGGCAACGGTGATGACGATGGTGGTATATGGCAGTGGTGATGACGATGGTGGTATATGGCAGCGGTGATGATGATGATGTGGCGTTACGTGATATCTTGTGAACAGAACTCGAAACTCTAAAGGACTAGACACTAAGACCAACAACTAGACACGACGATGCAACCGCAAATTCAATAACGCAAATACAGAAAAGATTATACAATGGCTCAGACTGCTTCAGATATGATGAACTAACCCTAATTTTTTTGCGGCTTTTTCATGGACTATAGGTATGAAGAACAGACTAGATCTAAACTACGAAAAACTATAACATCTCACCGAGCAACCTGGAAATCTGATACCACTTGATAGAGGCAAAGGTGTCACATCTTTCGATGAGATGGTGGCTATCTGATGTAGGGTGGAACCCTATAGAGAAGATCTTTCATGAATTGGAGGTGGAATCCCCAAGAACAAGATGAACAAAGGAGGGAAAACAAGAGGAGCACTCAAGAACAAGTCAAATCACACATCCACTAGACAATCAAACACATAAGATCCACAAGGTACATGAACAACAAAGGGAAATAAGATACATGGTAGAGTTCATCCCAAATCCTATGAAGGAGATGAGGGCTTGATGATCCTATGATTGGGATCCTTCCCCAAGAAGGAGGTCTTGATGTTTGGTCACTCCAAGAGGAGGTCTTGATCTCCTAGTGGAGTGGATCCATGGAGCAAAGCTCACAAATGTGTATCAACTACTTTGCTTCCCTAACAACTGGTCTAGGTACGTAATATATAGTCTTGGGGTCGAAGTGGGGGAAGAGGAGGCCCAAACAGCAATCACAGCCGTCCATCCTGTAGGGCCCGTGCGCACGGGGTGCTCCAGTGCAAACTCTCTGAGTAGCCCGTGCGCACGGGGTCTTCGAGGCCCGTGGGCACGGGGTCGCCTGGGAGGTGCAGATTTGGTCCTGTTGCACTCCTTCCTCCTCCTTGTGGCCTTGTGGTCCTTCTCCAACTCCTTTGGGGTATCCCTCACCAGCTTGTGGGCGTCGGTCTTCGTACCTAAGGACACATAGAGCACTTTGGTGAGGTAGCAAGCAAGTCCAATGGACATTCATGATGTTCTCGAAGAAGAGCGGGTTCACCTTAGTTCCGGTAGGTCCACTTGGGGCTTGATGTGCTATGAAGGTGTACATGGAGATGAACGTGAGATGCTCCGTATCATCTCCTCCCCCTTTGAAAAGATCCGACCTCGGATCGTAAACCGTATCGCCATGTACACAGTAGGCATGGTTGTACCATAGGTCGATGTCGTGGCACTCCTCAACTTGAAGGTCCATAGGGTCCATCTCCAATGTCGGTCCTCCATCCAATAGATGTATCATGTAGACAACAAGAAGGAAACAACAATGAAAGAATGGCCCATCCAATATGCATATTTGAAGATGGCTCAAAGAGAAGGAGTTCACCTTTAGGAGATTCTCACAAATGTTGGTGTTGCACATCATATACTCCTTCACATAACCAAAATGTGTCTTTATGGTACCGCCTTGTGAATCCTTCAAAATGAAAGAACATGAGAAACACTTGGAAAAACAAATGAGGTTAGTGCAAAAGCAAGACCTATCATTCGAGGGGCGAGATACCCAACAAGTGTATGCATCATGCTCATCATAAGAAAGGACAAGGGAGCATTTCATAGTATGTAGGCATATGATGCGAGAACAACCAAATACAAGAGGCTCAAGGAAAGAAGTATGCATCACAAGTAAGGTGTCAAAGTCTCCATGATCAATAAGCATAGTATGGTTGCACTCAATACAAGTGGACATGAAAGAGGCAACTAATGGACACAAGAGACAATGAACAAGATATATCATGTGAGAGGTATGAGCATATATGTCATCAACCCAAGAAAGCAAGTAATAGTGGAACATGGGTGATGCAACATAGCACGCAACCATAGCAATCAAGTCAAGCAAGCTAGTAGTGTGAAGATGCAACATACTAGGAGGAATCATGGTAAGCAGGTCATGTGTGCAAATAGTGGGCATGAATAATGCACATGTCATATCACAAGCATGAAAGCAAGGTATGAGTAAAATAGCATGAGGCAGATGATAAACATGGCAAAAGCAACAAGGATCTCCACCAAGCATGCAAATACACATAGAAGTAGCATAATGATGAAACATGGGTAGATGCAAGCAAGGGTCACAATTGCATGGCAAAGGCATAGAAGCAAGCATAGCATGCAAAGTGGACACGGTAAAATGATCAAAATGTGAGAAGTGGTAAATGGCCCATAGCCGTGTGAGAGCCAAGTAGAGGAGTTGCGCATAGTCCTTGCACGAAGGGGACGTTGGTGAGGATAGTCCATGGGATCCCAAAGCATCGTTGCTCTCAAGAGCTTGTTTCATCAACTCTTGGGATTGAGAGGTTGACGAGTATACATGAGTACCTACACAAAACAAAGACAAAGGAAAAATTGTGTGTGCGTGGTAGATGTACACATCATCCATCATGATGCGCGTGCTTGTGTTGGTTAGCACCAAATATCCAATGCTCAAATAAATGAGATGCGTGATATAGAAACATGTCATCCATCATGAGAGGTTTGTTATTATGTATAGCATAATGGAGACTCAAATTGTGTAATGCATCATGGGAAATATCTAGAGCATTGTTATTCATGGAATGCATATGGTGCACGCAATCATGGGAATCATGCAAAGTATGAAATGTATCAAGATCTCCGAATATGTATGAGGAAACTATGGGGGTCTCCTCATGAGCATTAATGGAAACATCACATGGAGAATATTGACAACATCCAAAACAATGCATATTTGGAGCAATGTGATCATGGCATGGCATAGTAGATGAATTGCGAAAATCATGTAAAGGAAGCATGGCAATATCATCACATGAAAAACATAAGCCAATGACCATCATCTCGTCATCTATGCCATAAGTGCAAATGGGATTTATTTTAATGGGGCATGCATAGTTACTATGTTGAGATTGAAATGATGAAATATGAGAAATATCACTCATAGCATATGACAAGTTCAATGGATTGTCAAACATGACGTGACCAATAGAATTTTCACATGATATCCTATGGAGCATAGCATCACAACTAGGAAACTCAACATGCTCATCATCATATTCATCGTAAATAGGTAAGTCAAGGCATGAAGAAGTTTCACTAGCATGAAGCATGGTAATAGGTGGGTCAACATCATGCAAGCAATCAATCTCAGGAATGTCCACTAGTGGGACTAGAGCATCACCGTCACCTTTGTTACCTTTGTCATTCCACTCAAGTGGTGTAGGTGAGGTGGGAAAGACCAAATGGTGGTCATCTTCATCTTGATGGAACCATGTGGGGGGTGCATCATGTTCCACCATGGCCATCGTCGTGTCCAAAGGGAGGACGTAGTCATCGCGAATCGGCGCGTCATCATATATGAGACCTAGCACCAAAGAAGAAAACACACTAGGAGTAGAGGTTAAGTCATTAGAAATCATGGTGGCCTCACATGACGTGTCAACTACCTCACTCACTAAGTGTTGTGGCTCACTCACTCCCTCAAGGATGCACTCACTCATATTGTTGGTGGAGTCACTCAAATGGCGCTCAACCTCACATAGGATGTGTGGCATGCTCTCATGTGTGGGGCTAGTGGTGGTCACACTCATCCTCTCATAGGAAATGCTCTCAATGTCACGTATGGTGGAGTCACTCATGTCACTCATGTGGTGGTGGCTCTCCTCACATGGCAAATGTGGCATCTCGACATATGTGGGTGTCGGAGAGATGTAGGTGCAAATGTCTCCATGCGCGGTCTCGTAGCTTGACTCGGAGGATGAGTCCAATATGAGCACCATATTCATGTTGTTGAAGAGGTTCGCGCTCGTCACCGTAGTCGAAGGGAATGGCCCTTGCTCGACCGTCTTGTCGCCGTCTTGGTGTTGGAGGTCCATATGATGTGGCACCTCGTAGCTTGTCTCCATGACCGAAGGGAGTTTCCCATGCTTGGCCATCGTCCTTGAGGGGCTTCCGAAGATGGAAGTGTCGCCCTCGCTCGTAGGTGGTCGCCTTGGACTTGATGAAGTTGTTGTAGGCGTACTCGTGGGAAGTAGGCGAAGATGTCGTACGTCCAAAGGCGAAGATGCCTCGATAGCACTTGGCGAAGATGCCAAAGTGGTTGGTGTAGCCGTAGCGCCGTCTTGGTGGTGCTTGTCTCGCAGTCTTCTCTTGTGCTTATGAAGCTTCGACTTGGCGTGAAGTAGGGCTTGTTGGGACTTGTGCACTTGCGCTTGTGGAGCATCTTCATGATGATGATGTCGTTGTCGTGCTTGAGTTCGTAGGCGTTCGTCGTCGTCGTGCACATGTTGCTTGGAGGTGACTTGCCCTTCATGATGATGTTGATCACGAACGTGATGGTGGTCGCCATGTAGATGTGGACGATGACGATTTGCACTTTTGTTAAGGCCGCGCTCCGAAGACTTGTGGCTTGAATGTCGCCGCCTTGAAGATGACGAAGGGGAAGAAGACTTGATCAAGGCTCTAATCTCTTCCATCCTCGCATCTTGGTCTTTCTTTTGTGCGGCAAGCTTGTTGTTGATGTAGTCCCTTTTCCTTGCTTCGGAGAGTTGAATGTCGATGGAGAGGTTCTTGATGCGCTCTCGCAATCTTGATTGTGCGCCTTGCATTTCTTGTTGTAGTCCGAAGATGGACGCTTTTGTGATGTAGTCGTTCACGCCGTCGTTGTTGTTGTAGACTGGAGAGGAAATGCCTTGCCTATCCATCACAAGACTCGAGCAAAGGTGAGTAGGAAATGAGATAAACAATACCAAGCTACCTTTTCCCAAAGTTGAGGATGTATCTTGTATCACTCAATGTGAAATGAAAGAATAGTGGAATTGGTACCGGACTTGTTCACTCACACCTACAAGTAAAGGCTTATGGTAGAGCTCGGTGAGGGTAGTGGCACAAAAATTTGATGCAAAATGTTAGCAAGAGTCAATAATGTTGGAAAAGATTCACAAATTCGCAAGTGAAACAAGTAGACCAATAGCAAATGTGATACACGGAAACACACCCACGGATAGATAAATGGGGTTGTGCAACCAAGGAATGAGCACAAAATGTGGAGTCCACGGAAAACGCTCGTGTTGCACAACTCAAGAGAGATGCTAGCACGATTGCTCAATAGGCGGATAAGACACTTGTGCACAACCTATAAGATGCAAAATGGATAAACTTCTATCCCAAGTATGCTATGTATGTATGGTTCCCGGTGTTTCTCTCAAGATGATCCAAGATGATCGGATATGACAATCTTATGTGCAATGGGGTATGATGCTACGGCACTTGCTCACGAGCTCTTTGCTCTCTTTTTGCTTAAAAGCTTTTTCTCTTTTTTTTCAATGGCCACTTTGCACAATGCACAAACCAAGATAGCTATTGTGTATATGCGGGAACGATATTGTGACACAAAGGATGATGTGATACCAATATGATATGGGATGTATGCAATGGAATGGTGGATCACTAATGTGCACAAGTAACGTTGCCGGCAATACTCAAATGGCTAGTCTCGATAGGCAAGTAACACAAAATGGGCTAGGGGTTAACAATGCAATTGCAAGGGGAATATACAATGGTGTCGTCGAGGTTACCGTCCTTTGCGATGATGAGTAGCGGTGTTCTTGATGTATATACCAAGATGATGTAGACCCGTCCCTAAGTAGCCGAAACACCTTAGGAAACGGTAAAAAAAACCGCAAACTCAAAATCTCAAATGACAAATGCCAAATGGTGGTAGTGGTGGTGGTGGTGGTTGATGAAGAAGCAATCGTCCCTAAGTAGCCGAAACACCTTAGGAGACTCACGTCGCCACTCAAACAACCACAAATGCTAAATGGAGTAAAATGGGTTAGGTTGCGGAAGGCTATGGTGGTTTTGCGGATGTTATGGTGGGGGGCCTAGGCAAAGATGCCAAAATGTCAAAACTTTGGAGGAGTCAAATGGTGTGGGAACCTATCTAGGTGGATGGTGGGTGTCAATAGCTACTCAACGAGCTAAAGAACGCGAAAATCGGACTCCGGATGTGGAAGTTATGGCTGAAATGGTGAACTGCACGCGACTGCTGTAGGGGGGCCGTGCGCACGGGGTCTAGGGGCCGTGGGCACGGGGTCCCATGCGCACGGTACACGTACCGAGGGCACGGGGTCACCTGGGACTCGCGGGTGTGGTTGATTTCTTGGCGATTTGGGCTCCAAATGGATGGATCTCGTGGCTGGGCAGTAGGTGGGGGTAGGGGGTGGTATGGAGGCTGAAGGGACAGCGGCCGAAGCGCACTGGAAGGGCCGTGCGCACGGGGTCTGACAGGCCCGTGTGCACGGGGGTCCCGTGTGCACGGGGTCCTGATGGCCCGTGTGCATGGGGTCCCGATGGCCCGTGTGCACGGGGTCCTCGAGGAGCGGATGATCAGCTCCGGATCCGTGGGGAAAATCCAAGGTGAGGTCAAATTCGAGGGATGGAAGGTAGGGGAAGATGGTAGAGGAGTGGATCTACTTGCTAAACACCAAATCCATGGACCAAATCCAACAAAATCTCATCAAACCAAAAAATCACAAAAAAAATTGGGGCTATTTATGGTGGGGAATTTTCGAATTTAGGACGAAAACAACAAAATCAAGCTAGAAAACAAAGAGGGGGGCTCCAATTTCGTGAGAAACCATGGCTCATGATACCATATGATGTAGGGTGGAACCCTATAGAGAAGATCTTTCACGAATTGGAGGTGGAATCCCCAAGAACAAGATGAACAAAGGAGGGAAAACAAGAGGAGCACTCAAGAACAAGTCAAATCACACATCCACTAGACAATCAAACACATAAGATCCACAAGGTACATGAACAACAAAGGGAAATAAGATACATGGTAGAGTTCATCCCAAATCCTATGAAGGAGATGAGGGCTTGATGATCCTATGATTGGGATCCTTCCCCAAGAAGGAGGTCTTGATGTTTGGTCACTCCAAGAGGAGGTCTTGATCTCCTAGTGGAGTGGATCCATGGAGCAAAGCTCACAAATGTGTATCAACTACTTTGCTTCCCTAACAAATGGTCTAGGTACGGAATATATAGTCCTGGGGTCGAAGTGGGTGAAGAGGAGGCCCAAACAGCAATCACAGTCGTCCATCCTGTAGGGCCCGTGCGCACGGGGTAAGTTGGGCCCGTGCGCACGGGGGTCCCGTGGGCACGGTACAGGCCCGTGCGCACGGGGTGCTCCAGCACAAACTCTGTGAGTAGCCCGTGCGCACGGGGTCTTCGAGGCCCGTGGGCACGGGGTCTCCTGGGAGGTGCAGATTTGGTCCTGTTGCACTCCTTCCTCCTCCTTGTGGCCTTGTGGTCCTTCTCCAACTCCTTTGGGGTATCCCTCACCAGCTTGTGGGCGTCGGTCTTCGTACCTAAGGACACATAGAGCACTTTGGTGAGGTAGCAAGCAAGTCCAATGGATATTCATGATGTTCTCGAAGAAGAGCGGGTTCACCTTAGTTCCGGTAGGTCCACTTGGGGATTGATGTGCTATGACGGTGTACATGGAGATGAACGTGGGATGCTCCGTATCACTATCATTTTGGTGGAAGTCGACTTTGACGATCCGACTACAAACGTGCGACCCGTTACGGTGGATGCCACATGTCGGTTACCCTTGACGAAAGCACTTCCATGACGCGTCATTTATTGTCATGGAAGTGAACACTTCCGTGATGATAATTTTGGTATTGGCATGGAACACTTCTACGATAGCACAGGTATGACTATCTTGATTCTGTCATAAAATCATCATGGATGTACATACATGACAGAAAACCTGACCTACTGTGACAAACACATATCACCACTGAAGTGTATTTTTTTGTAATGATGATGTGAATCTAGTGCAGTTTCCACTCATATAAAGGCGCCCCTCCATTCAAATGCATCTACCACATCGTACGCACCTAAGCACCTACACTAAGCACAAAAGTGCTCACTCCAGATCCATGGAGGTATTGCATGGGAGCGGCTAGCGGCCATGCCAGATAGTCCATGACGCCGGCCTGCGGCATTGCACCAAGGATCGTCTCCAAAGGGTGTTGGCGTCCGGTTGGTTCATGGCCATCATCGACGCGAGCTACGACTCTCAGTTGGACAAGATTATCGTTGCCACCATCGTCAAGAAGCTCACGGACAACATTGTCGTACTCCTCCAGCCCGCGCGCCAGGGCTCCTAATAAGTCTCCATTGTATCTATAAGTTTTGATTGTTTCATGCCAATATTATACAAGTTTTACATACTTTTGGCAACTTTTTATATGATTTATTTGGACTAACTTACTTATCTAGTGCCCAGTGCCAGTTCCTGCTTGTTGCTTGTTTTTATATCGCAGAAAATCCATATCAAACAAAGTCCAAACGTGATGCAACTCCACAGAGAATTATTTTGGAATATTTGTGATTTTTGGGAGTTGGAATCACCACAAACAGAGGCCCACATGGACCACGATAGCGCCTGGTGGTGGGTTGTGCTCACCTTGTATGTCGGTTGGAGCTCTACTTCGGGTGCAAGGAAGCTTATATTAGGAAAAATATCAGCAGATTCGGAGTTACAGATCTCCGCGAATATAAGAAAATGGTTTTTGGCCAGATCTGGGGAACGTGAAACAGAAGTGAACAGAGAGGGAGATCCAATCTCAGAGGGGTTCCTGCCCCTCCGCCGCCATGGAGACCATGGACCAGAGGGGGAACCCCCTCCCACCTAGGGGGGAGGCCAAGGAAGAAGAAGAAGGAGGGGGCTCTCTCCCCCTCACTCCCGGTGGCGCCGGAGTGCCGCCGGGGCTAGGATCATGACGGCGATCTACATCAAGAACCTTGCTACCGTCAACACCAACTTTCTCCCCCTCTACGCAGCGGTGTAACACCTCTTTCCCCCGCTGCAATCTCTACTTAAACATGGCGCTCAACTCCATATATTATTTCCCAATGATCTATGGTTATCCTGTGATGTTTGAGTAGATCCATTTTGTCCTATGGGTTAATCATGATCTTGGTTGGTATTATTGTATATTTTATTTATGCTGTTGTCCTACGGTGCCCTCCATCTCGTGCGAGTGACAGAAACATGAACCCGAGTAGGTGGGGTACGATGTATGGGAGTAAAGAGGACTTGAAACTTAATGTTATGGTTGAGTTTCACGACCTTAATGATCTTTAGTAGTTGCGGATGGTTGCTAGAGTTCCCACCATAAGTGCATATGATCCAAGTAGAGAAAGTATGTTAGCTCATGCCTCTCCCTCATATAAAATTACAAGAATGATTACCAATACTTGTAATCGATTGCCTAGGGACAAATGACTTTCTTGTTAACAAAAGCTATCTACTTTTATTACCTTGCAATTTATTCTTAGTTTTATTCTCGCAAAGTACACGTAGTTTTATTCTCACAAATTAGTTTCAAACTTGTTTTAGTTAAAGCAAACATCAAGCTTGCGTAGAGTTGTATCGGTGCTTGATAGAACTTGAGGAATATTTATTCTACCTTGAGATCCTTGTTGGGTTCAACACTCTTACCTATCGAAAGAGGCTACTATTGATCCCCTATACTTGTGGGTTATCAAGACCTTTTTCTGGCGCCGTTGCCGGGGAGCAATAGCATGGGGTGAATATTCTCGTGCTTGCTTGTTTGCTGTATCACTAAGTAGTTTTTATTTTCTGTTCTAAGTTTTTATCTATCTTTAGTTATGGATATGGAACACAAAACAGCAAAAAAGTTAGTTGTACTTGCTACTCATGGAGACGGGGAACCTCCTAAAACCCTCGATGATCGTTATGTGAAAGATATTATGCACTACTTTGATAATCCTGAGAAAACCCCATTCAACTATATAATGGGTGTAATGTTGGATCAACGTGAATACTTTAGGGATTATCACTTGACACAAAAAGGGAAACTTTTATGCGATCAAACTTATATGTTGCATTGGTATGCTAGGAAATTATGCTTGAGATATGATTACACTTGTTGCACTAGGATGAATGCTCCACCCTTTTCATGTGAATTTAATGATAACGAAACCTTGGCTTCTTATGCTAATGGTATATATGATTATTATGATGTGGAACGAATAGAAGAATTTGTTGCTTTTAAGGGTTCTTATGAAATTGAATCTTTGTTTTTAAAGTTTGAATATTTTGAAACTGGAGCTATTTTTCTACTACGGGTAACACGAAAGTTCGGGAGTCCTTCTCTGTCACGACTCGGAGTATGGCGTGATCTGGAAATCAAAAACAAAGAAACAAATACTGGACTCGGACTATAACTGATGGCGGATATGAATCTGGTGGAAACTCGGACTGGTGGCGGAGATATGTAGGGCCGTGGAACATAGACTGGTGGCGAATCTGTGATGAAGGTGGACTCGGATTATCGTGTTGGCGGTGGATATGTGGTATATGGCAGCGGTGATGACGCTGGTGGTAGATGGCAGTGGTGATTACGATGGTGGTATATGGCAGCGGTGATTACGATGGTGGTATATGGCAGCGGTGATGATGATGATGCGGCGGCGGCGTGACAACTTGTGAACAGAACTCGAAACTCTAAAGTACTAGACACTAAGACCAGCAACTAGACACGACGATGCAACCGCAAATTCAACAACGCAAGTACAGAAAAGATTATGCAATGGCATAGACTAGTTCGGATATGATGAACTAACCCTAATTTTTTTGTGGCTTTTTCGTGGACTATAGGTATGAAGAACATACTCGATCTAAACTACGAAAAACTGTAAAATCTCACCGAGCAACCTGGAAATCTGATACCACTTGATAGAGGCAAAGGTGTCCCGTCTATCGATGAGATGGTGGCTATCATTTTGGTGGAAGTTGACTTTGATGATCCGACTACGAACGTGCGAGGACATCACACCTTAGCAATCGCTAAACCAACTCCGAGAGGTTATTGACCAAGCTGGAGCACGATCAACCTGACCGCAAAGGTCTATTTCCTGCAAGCAAACGAAGAACAAGCAAAAAACTAAGATTGCAATCTGGATATTGCGAGTAACAGAGGAAAGCTTTATTAATGAAGGTGGGGTTCTATGACGCCTTTGTGCGGTCGTTGAACACAAACGAAGTATGCGAAGTTGTAGCTATGGAGAACTTTTAATCTAAACAAAACCCAATGTCTAAACGACGCCCTAAGGGCTGTATATATGGAGGAAGAGGGGGGAATTTCGTGGCCCTCGGGAAGGGGTCCGAAACCAACCCTATCTCTTGTTTCCCCACACATACGGACTCTAAAAAAGCCTATACTCAAGTTTGTCGAAAATACATGGGCCTGGCCCAATAATAAGGTGACGCAGCACCTAGAATAGCCTCTGTATGAAAGTTACGAAGTAGCATCTTGTATATTTCGTCCAAGGCTTCATGCACTCATTATGGTGGCTTCAACGTCCTCAAATCATCACTTGTAACTCCGTTCTTGATCCCCTTGCGCATGCCATCATCTCCATGCTTGTTCTTGCTCCAGTGTTCATCCTTCTCCAAGCTAGGCCCTTCATTTGTAAGCAAAACAAATGTATCCAATTTAGGCAGCATCATATTCTCATGAACATTAGAATCATTACCAAGAAATGAAAGTACCTGGTAATTTAATTGGCGTGCGTGAGCTATAGTAATTGGTCCAGTATGTATAGAAGCAGGGATTGTGGGTGTAACAATGGTATTGATGTCCTCATCAGAGTCCATGGGCCTCGGGCCGTTGGATAAATGGGTCCACATGCGCCGTAACGGGCATAATTGGTATCGGTCCAGAATGGTAACGGGCTATTAACAAGCCGGAAGACAGCAAAGTCTTAATTCCGTCACAGGCATAATGGGTCGTTAATGGGCCATAATATAGGATAGGATGGAAACAGCGCAACGGGTTAACAAGCCACAAAGATGCCGATTCTAACCACGGGCCAAATTTGGCCCATTATGGGAACAGGCCAGTAATGGACCGGAAGTAATCGAGGACCGGAAAAGAGCCCAAGAACGTATGGTGCATCAGTAGGCCAAAAGCTAACACGGGCTGGAAACGGCCCATGTGAATCATGGGCCGTTAATGGGTACAACGAAATTTACTGTTCATTATGGTCCAGAGTCACTGTGGGCCACCAAAGAGCCTAAAGATACGAAAAGCCTCATATGGGCCGAAAGACGTCGTGTGCCATACATGGGCCAAAAGTGAAAAGGTGTTATATCTGACGGCCCACATGACGCTGTTGGGCCGAATTCGGGAACGCCCTAACGGGCCGTGAGTTACCGAGCCGTAAAATGGGCTATATGCGAACAACCCGTTAATAAGCTTTTCCTAGGCCGGCCCGCTAACTTTTGACTAAGTCAAATGGGCCGGCCTAAATGGGCTAGTGTTGGGCCTTCGCACGTGTCGAGATATCATAGGCGCCTATCTGACCCAATGACGAGCTGACATGTGTTTCCTTCGGTCAATGAGAATTTTACACGTGGGAAATCACCATCGGCCCGGGCTGTTAACGTGTTAATTGATCAAAAACCGGACCCGATAGCTTAACGGCGACCCATTACGGCGGATGCCACATTTTGGTTACCCTTGACGAAAGCACTTCCATGACGCGTCATTTATTGTCATGGAAGTGAACACTTCCATGATGATAATTTTGGTATTGTCATGGAACACTTCTACGATAGCACAGGTATGACTATCTTGATTCTGTCATAAAATCGTCATCGATCTACATACATGACAGAAAACCTGACCTACTTGGACAAACACATATCACCACCAAAGTGTAGTAGGGATGATGTGAATGTAGTGCAGTTTCCACTCATATAAAGGCGCCCCTCCGTTCCAATGCATCTACCACATCGTACGCACCTAAGCACCTACACTAAGCGCAAAAGTGCTCACTCCAGATCCATGGAGGAGATGCACGGGAGCGGCTAGCGGCCATGCCAAATAGTCCATGACGCCGGCCTGCGGCATTGCACCGAGGATTGTCTCCAAAGGGTGTTGGTGTCCGGCTGGTTCATGGCCATCATCGACGCGAGCTACGACTCTCAGTTGGACAAGATGATCGTTGCCACCATCGTCAAGAAGCTCACGGACAACAATGTCGTACTCCTCTAGCCCGCGCCCCCAGGCTCTTGATAAGTCTCGATCGTATCTATAATTTTTGATTGTTTCATGCCAATATTATACAAGTTTTACATACTTTTGGCAACTTTTTATATGATTTATTTGGACTAGCTTACTTATCTAGTGTCCAGTTCAAGTTCCTGCTTGTTGCTTGTTTTTATGTCGCAGAAAATCCATACCAAACAAAGTCCAAACGTGATGCAACTCCACGGAGAATTATTTTGGAATATTTGTGATTTTGGGGATTTGGAATCACCACAAACGGAGGCCCACACGGACCATGATACACCAGGGCGCGCCCAAGGCCCCTGGCGCGTGGTGGTGGGTTGTGCTCGGGCGCAAGGAATCTTATATCAGGAAAAATATCATGTAAAAAGATCAGCACAGTTGGAGGTATGGATCTCCATGAATATAAGAAAGGGTTTTCGGCCAGATCTGGGGAACGTGAAACAAAAGAGAACAGAGAGGACGATCCAATCTCACAGGAGCTCCTGCCCCTCCGCCGCCATGGAGGCCATGGACCAAAGGGGGAACCCTCCTCCCATCTAGGGGGAGGCCAAGGAATAAGAAGAAGGAGGGGGTTCTCTCCCCCTCACTCCCGGTGGCGCCGGAGTGCCGCCGGGGCTAGGATCATGACGGTGATCTACATCAAGAACCTTGCTACCGTCAACACCAACTTTGTCCCCCTCTATGCAGCGGTGTAACACCTCTTCCCCCCACTGTAATCTCTACTTAAACATGGTGCTAAACTCCATATATTATTTCCCAATGATCTATGGTTATCCTATGATGTTTGAGTAGATCCGTTTTGTCCTATGGGTTAATCGTGATCTTGGTTGGTATTATTGTATATTTTATTTATGCTGCTATCCTACGGTGCCCTCCGTCTTGTGTGAGAGTGACAAAAACATAAACCCGAGTAGGTGGGGTATGACGTATGGGAGTAAAGAGGACTTGAAACTTAATGTTATGGTTGAGTTTCACGACCTTATTGATCTTTAGTAGTTGCGGATGGTTGCTAGAGTTCCAATCGTAAGTTCATATGATCCAAGTAGAGAAAGTATGTTAGCTCATGCCTCTCCCTCATATAAAATTACATGAATGATTACCAGTACTTGTTATCGATTGCCTAGGGACAAATGACTTTCTTGTTAACAAAAGCTATCTACTTTTATTACCTTGCAATTTATTCTTAGTTTTATTCTCGCAAAGTACACGTAGTTTTATTATCGCAAATTAGTTTCATACTTGTTTTAGGTAAAGCAAACATCAAGCATGCGTAGAGTTGTATCGGTGCTTGATAGAACTTGAGGGAATATTTCTTCTACCATTAGCTCCTCGTTGGGTTCGGTACTCTTACTTATCGAAAGAGGCTACTATTGATCCCCTATACTTGTGGGTTATCAAGACCTTTTTCTGGCGCTGTTGTCGTGGAACAATAGCATGGGGTGAATATTCTCGTGCGTGCTTGTTTGCTTTATCACTAAGTAGTTTTTATTTTCTGTTCTAAGTTGTTATCTATCCTTATTTATGGATATGGAACACGAAACACCAAAAGAATAGTGGTACTTGCTACTCATGGAGACGGGGAACCTCCTAAAACCCTCGATGATCGTTATGTGAAAGATATTATGCACTACTTTGATAATCTTGAGAAAACCCCATTCAACTATATAATGGGAGTAACGTTGGATCAACGTGAATACTTTAGGGATTATCGCTTGACACAAAAAGGGAAACTTTTATGCGATCAAATTTATATGTTGCATTGGTATGCTAAGCAATTATGCTTGAGACATGATTACACTTGTTGCTCTAGGATGAATGCTCCACCCTTTTCATGTGAATTTAATGATAACGAAACCTTGGCTTCTTATGCCAATGGTATATATGATTATTATGATGTGGAACGAATAGAAGAATTTGTTGCTTTTAAGGGTTCTTATGAAATTGAATCTTTGGTTTTAAAGTTTGAAATTTTTGAAACTGGAGCTTTTTTTCTACTGCGGGTAACACGAAAGTTCGGGAGTCCTTCTCTGTCACAACTCGGAGTATGGCATGATCTGGAAATCAAAAACAAAGCAACAAATACTGGGCTCAGGCTATAACTGATGGCGGATATGAATCTGGTGGAAACTCGGACTGGTGGCGGAGATATGTAGGGTGGTGGAACACAGCCTAGTGGCGAATCTGTGATGGAGGTGGACTAGGATTATTGTGATGGCGGTGGATATGTGGTATATGGCTGTGGTGATGACGATGGTGGTAGATGGCAGCGGTGATGAAGATGGTGGTGTATGGCAGCGGTGATGACGATGGTGGTATATGGGAGCGGTGATGACGATGATGCGGCAGCGGCGTGACAACTTGTGAACAGAACTCGAAACTCTAAAGGACTAGACACTAAGAACAGCAACTAGACATAACGATGCAACCACAAATTCAACAACGCAAATACAGAAAAGATTATGCAATGGCTCAGACTGGTTCGGATATGATGAACTAACCCTAATTTTTTTGTGGCTTTTTCGTGGACTATAGGTATGAAGAACAGACTCGATCTAAACTACGAAAAACTGTAAAATCTCACCAAGCAACCTGGAAATCTGATACCACTTGATAGAGGCAAAGGTGTCCCGTCTTTCGATGAGATGATGACTATCGTTTTGGTGGAAGTCGACTTTGACGATCCGACTACGAACGTGCGAGGACATCACGCCTTAGCAATCGCTAAACCAACTCCGAGAGGTTATTGACCACGCCGGAGCACGATCAACCTGACCACGAGGGTCTGTTTCCTGCGAGCAAACGAAGAACAAGCAAGAAACTAAGATTGCAATCTGGATATTGCGAATATAAGATGAAAGCTTTATTGATCAAGGTGGGGTTCTGTGACGCCTTTGTCTGGTCGTTGAACACAAACGAAGTACGCAAAGTTGCAGCTATGGCGAACTTTTAATCTAAACAAAACCCAAAGTCTAAACGACACCCTAAGGGCTGTATATATGGAGGAAGAGGAGGGAATTTCGTGGCCCTTGGGGAAGGGGTCCGAAACCAACCATATTTCTTGTTTCCCCACACATACAGACTCTAAAAACAGCCTATACTCAAGTATTTCGAAAACACATGGGCCTGGCCCAATAATAAGGTGACGCAACACCTAGAATAGCCTTTGTACGAAAGTTACGAAGTAGCATCTTGTATATTTCGTCCAAGGCTTCATGCACTCATTATGGTGGCTTCAACGTCCTCAAATCATCACTTGTAACTCCGTTCTTGATCCCCTTGCGCATGCCATCATCTCCATGCTTGTTCTTCCTCCAATGTTCATCCTTCTCCAAGCTAGGCCCTTCATTTGTAAGCAAAACAAATGTATCCAATTTAGGCAGCATCATATCATGAACATTAGAGTCATTACAAAGAAACGAAAGTACTTGGTAATTTAATTGGCATGCGCGAGCTGTATTAATTGGTCCAGTATGTATAGCAGCAGGGGCTGTGGGTGTAACAATGGTATTGATGTCCTCATCAGAGTCCGAGGGCCTCGGGCCGTTGGATAAATGGGTCCACATCGGCGGTAACGGGCATAATTGGTATTGGCCCAGAATGGTAACGGGTCGTTAACAAACCGGAAGACAACAAAGTCTTAATTCCATCACAGGCATAACGGGTCGTTAATGGGCCAAAATATAGGACAGGCTAGAAACAGCGCAAAGGGTTAACAAGCCACAAACATGCGGATTCTAACCACGGGCCAAATTTGGCCCATTGTGGGAACATGCCAGTAACGGACTGGAAGTAATCGAGAGCCGGAAAGAGCCCAAGAACGTATGGGGCATCAGTAGGTCGAAACCTAACACGGGCAGGAAATGACCCATGTGAATCATGGGCCGTTAATGGGTACAAAGAAATTTACTGTTCATTATGGGCCAGAGTCACCGTGGGCCACTAAAGGGCCTAAAGATACGAAAGGCCTCATATGGGCCGAAAGACGTCGTGGGCCATACAACCTATTAATAAGCTTTTCCTGGGCCGGCCCGCTAACTTTTGACTAAGTCAAACGGGCCGGCCTAAATGGGCCAGTGTTGGGACTTCGCACGTGTCGACATATCATAGGCGCCTATCTGGCCGAATGATGAGCTGACATGTGTTTCCTTCGGTCAATGAGAATTTTACACGTGGGAAATCACCATCGGTTTGGGCTGTTAACGTGTTAATTGATCAAAACTGGACCCGATAGCTTAACGGCGACCCGTTATGGTGGATGCCACATGTCAGTTACCCATGATGAAAGCACTTCCATGACGCGTCATTTAGTTTCATTAAAGTGAACACTTTCGTGATTATAATTTTGGTATTGCCATGGAACACTTCTACGATAGCACAGGTATGACTATCTTGATTCTGTCAGAAAATCGTCATGGATGTACATACATGACAGAAAACCTGACCTACTGTGACAAACACATATCACCACCGATGTGTATTTTTTTGTAGTGACGATGTGAATGTAGTGCAGTTTCCACTCATATAAAGGCGCCACTCCGTTCCAATGCACCTACCACATCGTACGCACCTAAGAACCTACACTAAGCGCAAAACTTCTCACTCCAGATCCATGGAGGTGATGCACGGGAGCGGCTAGCGGCCATGCCAGATAGTCCATGACGCTGGCCTGTGGCATTGCACCGAGGATCGTCTCCAGAGGGTGTTGGCGTCCGGTTGGTTCATGGCCATCATCGACGAGAGCTACGACTCTCAGTTGGACAAGATGATCATTGCCACCATCGTCAAGAAACTCACATACAACAATGTTGTACTCCTCCAGCCCACGTGCCCGGGCTCCTGATAAGTCTGCATCGTATCTATAATTTTTGATTGCTTCATGCCAATATTATACAAGTTTTACATACTTTTGGCAACTTTTTATATGATTTATTTGGACTAACTTACTTATCTAGTGCCCAGTGCCAGTTCTTGATTGCTGCCTGTTTATATATCGCAGAAAATCCATATCAAACAAAGTCCAAACATGATGCAACTCCACAGAGAATTATTTTGGAATATTTATGATTATTGGGAGTTGGAATCACCACAACCGGAGGCCCACACGGACCACGATACACCACGGCGCGCCCAAGGCCCCTGGCGCGCGGTGGTGGGTTGTGCTCACCTCATACATAGGTTGGAGCTCTAGTTTGGGAGCAAGGAAGCTTATATCAGGAAAAATAATGTGTAAAAAGATCAGCGCAATCGAAGTTATGGATCTCCGCGAATATAAGAAAGGGTTTTCGGCCAGATCTGGGGAACGTGAAACAGAAGAGAATAGAGAGGGAGATCCAATCTCAGAGGTGCTCCTGCCCCTCCGCCGCCATGGAGGCCATGGACCAGAGGGGGAACCCTCCTCCCATCTGGGGGGGAGGCCAAGGAAGAAGAAGAAGGAGGGGGGTCTCTCCCCCTCATCCCGGTGGCGCCGGAGTCCCGCCGGGGCTAGGATCATGACGTCGATGTACATCAAGAACCTTGCTACCGTCAACACCAACTTTCTCCCTTTCTATGCAGCGGTGTAACACCTCTTCCCCCCGCTGTAATCTCTACTTAAACATGGAGCTCAACTCCATATATTATTTCCCAATGATCTATGGTTATCCTATGATGTTTGAGTAGATCCGTTTTGTTCTATGGGTTAATCGATCTTTGTTGGTATTATTGTATATTTTATTTATGCTGTTGTCCTACGGCGCCCTCCGTCTCTAGCGGGAGTGACAGAAACTTAAACCCGAGTAGGTGGGGTATGATGTATGGGAGTAAAGAGGACTTGAAACTTAATGTTATGGTTGAGTTTCACGACCTTAATGATCTTTAGTAGTTGCGGATGGTTGCTAGAGTTCCAACCATAAGTGCATATGATCCAAGAAGAGAAAGTATGTTAGCTCATGCCTCTCCCTCATATAAAATTAAAAGAATGATTACCAGTACTTGTTATCGATTGCCAAGGGAGAAATGACTTTCTTGTTAACGAAAGCTATCTACTTTTATTACATTGCAATTTATTCTTAGTTTTATTCTCGCAAAGTACACATAGTTTTATTCTTGCAAATTAGTTTCATACTTGTTTTAGGTAAAGCAAACATCAAGCGTGCGTAGAGTTGTATCGGTGCTTGATAGAACTTGAAGGAATATTTGTTCTACCTTTAGCTCCTCGTTGGGTTCGACACTCTTACTTATTGAAAGAGGCTACTATTGATCCCCTATACTTGTGGGTTATCAAGACCTTTTTCTGGCGCCGTTGCCAGGGAGCAATAGCATGGGGTGAATAATCTCGTGCGTACTTGTTTTCTTTATCACTAAGTAGTTTTTATTTTCTGTTCTAAGTTGTTATCTATCTTTAGTTATGGATATGGAACACGAAACACCAAAAAAATTAGTTGTACTTGCTACTCATGGAGACGGGGAACCTCCTAAAACCCTCGATGATCGTTATGTGAAAGATATTCTGCACTACTTTGATAATCCTGAGAAAACCCCATTCAACTATATAATGGGAGTAACATTGGATCAACATGAATACTTTAGGGATTATTGCTTGACACAAAAATGGAAACTTTTATGCGATCAAATTTATATGTTGCATTGGTATGCAAGGCAATTATGCTTGAGATATGATTATACTTATTGCTCTAGGATGAATGCTCCACCCTTTTCATGTGAATTTAATGATAACGAAACCTTGGCTTCTTATGCCAATGGTATATATGATTATTATGATGTGGAACAAATAGAAGAATTTGTTGCTTTTAAGGGTTCTTATGAAATTGAATCATTGTTTTTAAAGTATGAATCTTTTGAAACTGGAGCTATTTTTCTACTGCGGGTAACACGAAAGTTCGGGAGTCCTTCTCTGTCATGACTCGGAGTATGGCGTGATCTGGAAATCGAAAACAAAGCAACAAATAATTGAATCGGATTATAAGTGATGGTGGATATGAATCTGGTGGAAACTTGGACTGGTGGCGGAGATATGTAGGGCGGTGGAACACAGACTGGTGGCGAATCTGTGATGGAGGTGGACTGGATTATCATGATGGCGGTGAATATGTGGTATATGGTTGCGGTGATGACGATGGTGGTAGATGGCAGCGGTGATGACGATGGTGGTATATGGTAGCGGTGATGACGATGGTGGTATATGGCAGCGGTGATGACGATGGTGCGGCGGCAGCGTGACAACTTGTGAATAGAACTCGAAACTATAAAGGACTAGACACTAAGACCAGCAAGTAGACACGACGATGCAATCGCAAATTCAACAACGCAAATACAGAAAAGATTATGCAATGGCTCAGACTGGTTCAGATATGATGAACTAACCCTAATTTTTTTGGTGGCTTTTTCGTGGACTGCAGGTATGAAGAACAGACTCGATCTAAACTACGAAAAACTGTAAAATCTCACCGAGCAACCTTGAAATTTAATACCACTTGATAGAGGCAAAGGTGTCCCGTCTTTCAATGAGATGGTGGCTATCGTTTTGGTGGAAATCGACTTTGACGATCCGACTACGAACGTGCGAGGACGTCACGCCTTACCAATCGCTAAACCAACTCCGAGAGGTTATTGACCATGCCGGAGCATGATCAACCTGACCATGAAGGTCTATTTCCTGCAAGCAAACAAAGAACAAGCAAGAAACTAAGATTGCAATCTAGATATTGCGAATAATAGAGGAAAGCTTTATTAATGAAGGTGGGGTTCTTTGACGCCTTTGTCTGGTCGTTGAACACAAACGAAGTACGCGAAGTTGCAGCTATGGCGAACTTTTAATCTAAACAAAACCCAAAGTCTAAACGACGCCCTAAGGGCTGTATATATGGAGGAAGAGGGGGGGATTTCATGTCCCTTGGGGAAGGGGTCTGAAACCAACCCTATCTCTTGTTTCCCCACACATACGGACTCTAAAAATAGCCTATACTCAAGTATTTGGAAAATACATGGGTCTGGCCCAATAATAAGGTGACGCAACACCTAAAATAGCCTTTGTACGAAAGTTACGAAGTAGCATCTTGTATATTTCGTCCAAGGCTTCATGCACTCATTATGGTGGCTTCAACGTCCTCAAATTATCATTTGTAACTCCGATCTTGATCCCCTTGTGCATTCCATCATCTCCATGCTTGTTCTTGCTCCAATGTTCATCGTTCTCCAAGCTAAGCCCTTCATTTGTAAGAAAAACAAATGTATCCAATTTAGGCAGCATCATATTCTCATGAACTTCAAAATCATTACCAAGAAACGAAAGTACCTAGTAATTTAATTGGCGTGCGCGAGCTCTAGTAATTGGTCCAGTATGTATAGCAGCAGGGGCTGTGGGTGTGACAATGGTATTGATGTCCTCATCAGAGTCCGTGGGCTTCGGGTCGTTGGATAAATGGGTCCACATGGGCCATAACGGGCATAATTGGTATCGGGCTAGAATGGTAACGGACAGTTAAAATACCGGAAGACAACAAAGTCTTAATTTCGTCACAGGCATAATAGGTCATTAATGGGCCAAAATATAGGACAGGCTGGAAATAGCGCAACGGGTTAACAAGCCAAAAACATGCCGATTCTAACCAAGGGCCAAATTTGGCCCATTATGGCAACAGGCCAGTAACAGACCAGAAGTAATCGATGGCCAGAAAGGAGCCCAAGAACGTATGGAGCATCAGTAGGCCGAAAGCTAACACGGGCTGGCAACGACCCATGTGAATCATGGGCCGTTAATGGGTACAATGAAATTTACTGTTCATTATGGGCCGGAGTCACCGTGGGCCACTAAAGGGCCTAAAGATACGAAAGGCCTCATATGGGCTGAAAGACGTCATGGGACATACATGGGCCAAAAGTGAAACGGTGTTATATTTGACGGCCCACATGACGCTGTTGGGCCAATTTCGGGAAGGCCCTAACGGGTCGTGAGTTACCGAGCCGTAAAATGGGCTATATGCGAACAGCCCGTTAATAAGCTTTTCCTGGGACGGCCTGCTAACTTTTGAGTAAGTCAAATGGGCCGTCCTAAATGGGCCAGTGTTGGGCCTTCGCACGTGTCGACATATCATAGGCGCCTATCTGACCCAATGACGAGCTAACATGTGTTTCCTTTGGTCAACGAGAATTTTACACGTCAGAAATCACCATCGGTCCGGGCTGTTAACATGTTAATTGATCAAAAACCGGACCCGATAGCTTAACGGTGACCCGTTACGGTGGATGACACATGTCGGTTACCCTGGACGAAAGCACTTCCATGACGCATCATTTGTTGTCATGGAAGTGAACACTTCCATGACGATAATTTTGGTATTGTCATGGAACACTTCTATGATAGCACAGGTATGACTATCTTGATTCTATCATAAAATCATCATGGATGTACATACATGACAGAAAACCTGACCTACTGTGTCAAACACATATCACCACCGAAGTTTATTCTTTTGTAGTGACGATGTGAATGTAGTGCAGTTTCCACTCATATAAAGGCGCCCCTCCGTTCCAATGCGTCTACCACATCGTACGAACCTAAGCACCTACACTAAGTGCAAAAGTGCTCACTCCGGATCCATGGAGGCGATGCACGGGAGCGGCTAGCGGCCATGCCAGATAGTCCATGATGTCGGCCTGCGGCATTGCACCAAGGATCGTCTCCAGAGGGTGTTGCCGTCCGGTTGGTTCATGGCCATCATCGACGTGAGCTACGACTTTCAGTTGGACAAGATGATCGTTGCCACCATTGTCAAGAAGCTCACAGACAACATTGTTGTACTCCTCCAGCCCGTGCGCCCAGGCTCCTGATAAGTGTCCATCGTATCTATAATTTTTGATTGTTTCATGCCAATATTATACAAGTTTTACATACTTTTGGCAACTTTTTATATGATTTATTTGGACTAACTTACTTATCTAGTGCCCAGTGCTAGTTCCTGCTTGTTGCTTGTTTTTATATCATAGAAAATCCATATCAAACAAAGTCCAAACGTGATGCAACTCCACGGAGAATTATTTTGGAATATTTGTGATTTTTGGGAGTTGGAATCACCACAAACGGAGGCCCACACGGACCACGATACACCAGGGCTAGCCCAATGCCCCTGGCGCATGGTGGTGGGTTGTGCTCACCTCGTACGTTGGTTGGAGCTCTACTTCGGGTGCAAGGAAGCTTATATCAGGAAAAATATCGTGTAAAAAGATCAGCGCAATCGGAGTTATGGATCTCCGCGAATATAAGAAAGGGTTTTCGGCCAGATCTGGGGAACGTGAAACAGAAGAGAATAGAGAGGGAGATCCAATCTCAGAGGTGCTCCTGCCCCTCCGCCGCCATGGAGGCCATGGACCGGAGGGGGAACCCTCCTCCCATCTAGGGGGGAGGCCAAGGAAGAAGAAGAAGGAGGGGGCTCTCTCCCCCTCATCCCGGTGGCGCCGGAGTCCCGCCGGGGCTAGGATCATGACGTCGATGTACATCAAGAACCTTGCTACCGTCAACACCAACTTTCTCCCTTTCTATGCAGCGGTGTAACACCTCTTCCCCCTGCCCCTCCGCCACCGTGGAGGCCATGGACCAGAGGGGGAACCCTCCTCCCATCTAGGGGGAGGCTAAGGAAGAAGAAGGAGGGGGCTCTCTCCCCCTCACTCCCGGTGCCGGCGAAGTGCCGCTGGGGCTCGGATCATGACGGCGATCTACATCAAGAACCTTGCTACCGTCAACACCAACTTTCTCCCCCTCTATGCAGCGGTGTAACACCTCTTCCCCCTTCTGTAATCTCTACTTAAACATTTTGCTCAACTCCATATATTATTTCCCAATGATCTATGGTTATCCTATGATGTTTGAGTAGATCCGTTTTGTCCTATGAGTTAATCGTGATCTTGGTTGGTATTACTGTATATTTTATTTATGCTGCTATCCTACGGTGCCCTCCATCTCGTGCGAGAGTGACAGAAACATAAACCCGAGTAGGTGGGGTATGGCGTATGGGAGTAAAGAGGACATGAAACTTAATGTTATGGTTGAGTTTCACGACCTTAATGATCATTAGTAGTTGCGGATGGTTGCTAGAGTTCCAAACCGTAAGTGCATACGATCCAGGTAGAGAAAGTATGTTAGCTCATGCCTCTCCCTTATATAAAATTACAAGAATGATTACCAGTACTTGTTATCGATTGCCTTGGGGCAAATGACTTTCTTGTTAACAAAAGCTATCTAATTTTATTACCTTGGATTTTATTCTTAGCTTTATTCTCGCCAAGTACACGTAGTTTTATTCTCACAAATTAGTTTCATACTTGTTTTAGGTAAAGCAAACATCAAGCGTGCGTAGAGTTGTATCGGTGCTTGATAGAAGTTGAGGGAATATTTGTTCTACCATTAGCTCCTCGTTGGGTTCGACACTCTTACTTATCGAAAGAGGCTACTATTGATCCCCTATAATTGTGGGTTATCGAGACCTTTTTCTGGCGCCGTTGCCGGGGAGCAATATCTTGGGGTGAATATTCTCGTGCGTGCTTGTTTGCTTTATCACTAAGTAGTTTTTATTTTCTGTTCTAAGTTGTTATCTATCTTTAGTGATATGGAACACGAAACACCAAAAAAATTAGTTGTACTTGCTACTCATGGAGACGGGGAACCTCCTAAAACCCTCGATGATCGTTATGTGAAAGATATTATGCACTACTTTGATAATCCTGAGAAAACCCCATTCAACTATATAATGGGAGTAACGTTGGATCAACGTGAATACTTTAGGGATTATCGCTTGATACAAAAAGGAAAACTTTTATGCGATCAAATTTATATGTTGCATTGGTATGCTAGGCAATTATGCTTGAGATATGATTACACTTGTTGCTCTAGGATGAATGCTCCACCCTTTTCATGTGAATTTAATGATAACGAAACCTTGGCTTCTTATGCCAATGGTATATATGATTACTATGATGTGGAACGAATAGAACAATTTGTTGCTTTTAAGGGTTCTTATGAAATTGAATCTTTGTTTTTAAAGTTTGAATATTTTGAAACTGGAGCTATTTTTCTACTGTGGATAACACGAAAGTTCGGGAGTCCTTCTCTATCACGACTCGGAGTATGGCGTGATCTGAAAATCAAAAACAAAGCTACAAATACTGGACTCAGACTATAACTGATGTCGGATATGAATCTGGTGGAAACTCGGACTGGTGGCGGAGATATGTAGGGCGGTGGAACACAGACTGGTGGTGAATCTGTGATGGAGGTGGACTCGGATTATCATGGTGGCGGTGGATATGTGGTATATGGCAGCGGTGAGGACGATGGTGGTATATGGCAGCGGTGATGACGATGGTGGTATATGGCAGCGGTGATGATGATGATGCGGCGACAGCGTGACAACTTGTGAACAGAACTCGAAACTCTAATGGACTAGACACTAAGACCAGCAACTGGACACGACGATGCAACTGCAAATTCAACAACACAAATATAGAAAAGATTATGCAATGGCTCAGACTGGTTCTGATATGATGAACTAACCCTAATTTTTTTGTGGCTTTTTCGTGGACTATAGATATGAAGAACAAACTCGATTTATACTAGGAAAAACTGTAAAATCTCACCGAGCAACCTGGAAATCTGATACCACTTGATAGAGGCAAAGGTGTCCCGTCTTTCGATGAGATGGTGGCTATCGTTTTGGTGGAAGTCGACTTTGACGATCAGACTACGAACATGCGAGGACGTCACGCCTTAGCAATCGCAAAACCAACTCCGAGAGGTTATTGACCACGCCGGAGCATGATCAACCTGACCACGAAGGTCTATTTCCTGCAAGCAAACGAAGAACCAGCAAGAAACTAAGATTGCAATCTGGATATTGCGAATAACAGAGGAAAGCTTTATTAATGAAGGTGGGGTTCTGTGACACCTTTGTCTAGTCGTTGAACACAAACGAAGTACGCGAAGATGCAGCTATGGCGAACTTTTAATATAAACAAAACCCAAAGTCTCAATGACGCCCTAAGGGCTGTATATATGGAGGAAGAGTGGGGAATTTCACGGCCCTTGGGGAAGGGGTCCGAACCCAGCCATATCTCTTGTTTCCCCACACATATGGACTCTAAAAACAGCCTATCCTCAAGTATTTCGAAAATACATGGGCCTGGCCCAATAAAAAGGTGACGCAGCACCTAGAATAGCCTCTGCACGAAAGTTACGAAGTAGCATCTTGTATATTTCGTCCAAGGCTTCAAGCACTCATTATGGTGGCTTCAACGTCCTCAAATCATCACTTGTAACTCCGTTCTTGATCCCCTTGCGCATGCCATCATCTCCATTCTTGTTCTTGCTCCAATGTTCATCCTTCTCCAAGTTAGGCCCTTCATTTGTAAGTAAAACAAATGTATCCAATTTAGGCAGCATCATATTCTCATGAACATGAGAATCATTACCAAGAAACGAAAGTACCTGGTAATTTAAGTGGCGTACGCGAGTTCTAGTAATTGGTCCAGTATGTATAGTAGGAGGGGCTTTGGGTGTAACAATGGTATTGATGTCCTCATCAGAGTCCGTGGGCCTCGGGCCGTTGGATAAATAGGTCCACATGGGCCGTAACGGGCATAATTGGTATCGGGCCAGAATGGTAACGGGCCATTAACAAACCGGAAGACAACAAATCTTAATTCCATCACAAGCATAACGGGTCGTTAACTGGACAAAATATAGGACATGCTGGAAACAGCGCAACGTGTTAACAAGCCACAAACATGCCGATTCTAACCACGGGCCAAATTTGGCCCATTATAGGAACAGGCCAGTAACGGACCAGAAGTAATCGAGGGTCGGAAAGGAGACCAAGAACGTATGGGGCATCAGTAGGCCGAAAGCTAGAATCATGGGCCGTTAATGGGTACAAAGAAATTTACTGTTCATTATGGGCCAGAGTCACCGTGGCCACTAAAGGGCCTAATGATACGAAAGGCCTCATATGGGCCGAAAGACGTCGTGGGCCATACATGGGCCAAAAGTGAAACAGTGTTATATTTCACGACCCACATGACGCTGTTGGGCTGATTTCGGGAATGCCCTAACGGGCCGTGAGTTACCGAGCCGTAAAATGGGCTATATGCGAACAACCCGTTAATAAGCTTTTCCTGGGGCGGCCCGCTAACTTTTGACTAAGTCAAACGGGCTGGCCTAAATGGGCCAGTGTTGGGCCTTCACACATGTCGACATATCATAGGCGCCTATCTGACCTAATGACGAGCTGACATGTGTTTCCTTCGGTCAATGAGAATTTTACACGTCGGAAATCACCATCGGTCCGGGCTGTTAATGTGGTAATTGATCAAAAATTGGACCCGATAGCTTAACGGCAACCCGTTATGGCGGATGCCACATGTCGGTTACCCTTGACGAAAGCACTTCCATGACGCGTCATTTATTGTCATGGAAGTGAACAATTCCATGATGATAATTTTGGTATTGTCATGGAACACTTCTACGATAGCACAGGTATGACTATCTTGATTCTGTCATAAAATCGTCATGGATGTACATACATGACCGAAAACCTGACCTACTGTGACAAACACATATCACCACCGAAGTGTATTTTTTTGTAGTGACGATGTGAATGTGGTGTAGTTTCCACTCATATAAAGGCGCCCCTCTGTTCCAATGCATCTACCACATAGTACGCACCTAAGAACCTACGCTAAGCACAAAAGTGCTCACTCCAGATCCATGGAGGTGATGCACGGGAGCGGCTAGCGGCCATGCCAGATAGCCCATGACGCTGGCCTGCGGCATTGCACCAATGATCGTCTCCAGAGGGTGCTGGCGTCCGGTTGGTTCATGGCCATCATCGACGCGAGCTATGACTCTCAGTTGGACAAGATTATCGTTGCCACCATCGTCAAGAAGCTCACGGACAACATTGTCGTACTCCTCCAGCCCGCGCGCCCGGGCTCATGATAAGTATCCATCGTATCTATAATTTTTGATTGTTTCATGCCAATATTATACAAGTTTTACATACTTTTGACAACTTTTTATATGATTTATTTGGACTAACTTACTTATCTAGTGCCCAGTGCCAGTTCCTGCTTGTTGCTTGTTTTTATATGACAGAAAATCCATATCCAACAAAGTCCAAACGTGATGCAACTCCATGGAGAATTATTTTGGAATATTTGCGACTTTTGGGAGTTGGAATCACCACAAACGGAGACCCACACGGACCACGATACACCAGGGCGCGCCAAAGGATCTCCGCGAATATCGTGTAAAAGGATTAGCGCAATCAGAGTTAGGGATCTCCGTGAATATAAGAAAGGGTTTTCGGCCAGCTCTGGGGAACGTGAAACAGAAGAAAACAGAGAGGGAGATCCAATCTCAGAGGGGCTCCTGCCCCTCCGCCGCCATGGAGGCCATGGACTAGAGGGGGAACCGTCCTCCCATCTAGGGGGGAGGCCAAGGAAGAAGAAGAAGAAGGAGGGGCTCTCTCCCCCTCACTCCCGGTGGCACCGAAGTGCCGCCGGGGCTAGGATCATGATTACGATCTACATCAAGAACCTTGCTACCATCAACACCAACTTTCTCCCCCTCTATGTAGCGGTGTAACACCTCTTCCCCCACTGTAATCTCTACTTAACCATGGTGCTTAACTCCATATATTATTTCCCAATGATCTATGGTTATCCTATGATATTTTATTTATGCTGCTATCCTACGGTGCCCTCCGTCTTGTGTGAGAGTGACAAAAACATAAACCCGAGTAGGTGGGGTATGACGTATGGGAGTAAAGAGGACATGAAACTTAATGTTATGGTTGAGTTTCACGACCTTAATGATCATTAGTAGTTGTGGATGGTTGCTAGAGTTCCAATCGTAAGTGCATATGATCCAGGTAGAGAAAGTATGTTAGCTCATGCCTCTCCCTCATATAAAATTACATGAATGATTAACAGTACTTGTTATCGATTGCCTAGGGACAAATGACTTTCTTGTTAACAAAAGCTATCTACTTTTATTACCTTGCAATTTATTCTTGGTTTTATTCTTGGTAAGTACACGTAGTTTTATTCTCGCAAATTAGTTTCATACTTGTTTTAGGTAAAGCAAAAATCAAGCGTGCGTAGAGTTGTATCGGTGCTTGATAGAACTTGAGGGAATATTTGTTCTACCTTTAGATCCTCGTTGGGTTCGACACTCTTACTTATCGAAAGAGGCTACTATTGATCCCCTATACTTGTGGGTTATCAAGACCTTTTTCTGGCGCCGTTGCCGGGGAGCAATAGCTTGGGGTGAATATTCTCGTGCTTGCTTGTTTGCTTTATCACTAAGTAGTTTTTATTTCCTTTTCTAAGTTGTTATCTATCCTGAGTTATGGATATGGAACACGAAACACCAAAAAAATAGTTGTACTTGCTACTCATGGAGACGGGGAACCTCCTAAAACCCTCGATGATCGTTATGTGAAAGATATTATGCACTACTTTGATAATCCTGAGAAAACCCCATTCAACTATATAATGGGAGTAACGTTGGATCAACGTGAATACTTTAGGGATTATCGCTTGACACAAAAAGGGAAACTTTTATGTGATCAAATTTATATGTTGCATTGGTATGCTAGGCAATTATGCTTGAGATATGATTACACTTGTTGCTCTAGGATGAATGCTCCACCCTATTGATGTGAATTTAATGATAAAGATGTTGGAAATATGCCCTAGAGGCAATAATAAAATGGTTATTATTGTATTTCCTTGTTCATGATAATTGTCTATTGTTCATGCTATAATTGTATTAAATGGAAACCGTAATAAATGTGTGAATACATAGACCACAACATGTCCCTAGTGAGCCTCTAGTTGACTAGCTCGTTGGTCAATAGATGGTTATGGTTTCCTGACCATGGACATTAGATGTCATTGATAACGGGATCACATCATTAGGAGAATGATGTGATGGACAAGACCCAATCCTAAGCATAGCAGAAGATCGTGTAGTTCATTTGCTAAAGCGTTTCTAATGTCAAGTATTATTTCCTTAGACCATGAGATTGTGCAACTCCCGGATACCGTAGGAATGCTTTGGGTGTGCCAAACGTCACAACGTAACTGGGTGGCTATAAAGGTGCACTACGGGTATCTCCGAAAGTGTCTGTTGGGTTGGCACAAATTGAGACTGGGATTTGTCACTCCGTATGATGGAGAGGTATCTCTGGGCCCACTCGGTAATGCATCATCATAATTAGCTCAATGTGACTAAGTAGTTAGTCACGGGATCATGCATTACGGAACGAGTAAAGTGACTTGTCGGTAACGAGATTGAACGAGGTATTGGGATACCGATGATCGAATCTCGGGCAAGTAACGTACCGATTAACAAAGGGAATTGTATATGGGATTGCTTGAATCCTCGACATTGTGGTTCATCTGATGTGATCATCGTGGAACATGTCGGAGCCAACATGGGTATCCAGATCCCGCTGTTGGTTATTGGCCGGAGAGATGTCTCGGTCATGTCTGCATGGTTCCCGAACCCGTAGGGTCTACACACTTAAGGTTCGGTGACACTAGAGTTGTTATGGGAAATAGTATGTGGTTACCGAAGCTTGTTCAGAGTCCCAGATGAGATCCCGTACGTGACGAGGAGCTCTGGAATGGTCCGGAGGTGAAGATCGGTATATTGGACGAAGGTTATTGGAATCCGGAATTGTTCCGGGGGTACCAGGTGATGACCAGCGTGTCCGAAAGGGGTTTCGAAGGCCCCGGCAAGTGTTGGGGGGCCTTATGGGACAAGGGGAGGGGGCACATCAGCCCACTAAGGGGCAGAGCGCCCCTCCCACCCCATCTCACGTAACCTGGAGAGGTAGGGGCGCCACCCCTAGGGTAGCCTCCCCTCCCGGCTTGGGGGGCAAGTTTCCTAGGGCGTGGGGGCGCCCAAACCCATCTAGGGTTTCCCCTGGCCGCCGCCCCCTCCTCTAGATCCATCTAGAGGGGCCGGCCCCCTCTCCCCTTCCCCCTATATATAGTGAGGGGGTGGGAGGGCAGCCACACCCTTCCCCTAGCACAGCCCCTCCCTCCTCATACATCTCCTCCTCCTCCGTAGTGCTTGGCGAAGCTCTGCCAGAGAACCACGAGCTCCATCACCACCACGCTGTCGTGTTGCCGGAGTTCTCCCTCAACTTCTCCTCTCCCCTTGCTGGATCAAGAAGGAGGAGACGTCCCGGGCTGTACGTGTGTTGAACGCGGAGGCGCCGTCCGTTCGGCGCTAGAACGGATGTTCCGCGATTTGAATCGCCGTGAGTACGACTCCATCAACCGCGTTCTTGTAACGCTTCCGCTTAGCGATCTTCAAGGGTACGAAGATGCTCATCCTCTCCCCCTCTTGTTGCTAGAATCTCCATAGATTGATCTTGGTGATGCATAGAAAATTTTGAATTTCTGCTACGTTCCCCAACAGTGGCATCATGAGCTAGGTCTATTGCGTAGATTCTATGCACGAGTAGAACACAAGTTGTTGTGGGCGTTGATTTTGTTCAATATGCTTACCGTTACTAGTCCTATATTGTTTCGACGGTATTGTGGGATGAAGCGGCCCGGACCGACCTTACACGTACACTTACGTTAGACAGGTTCCATCGACTGACATGCACTTGTTGCATAAGGTGGCTAGCAGGTGCCAGTCTCTCCCTCTTTAGTTGGATCGGATTCGATGAAAAGGGTCCTTATGAAGGGTAAATAGCAATTGGCATATCACGTTGTGGTTTTGACGTAGGTAAGAAACGTTCTTGCTAGAAACCTATAGCAGCCACGTAAAAACTTGCAACAACAATTAGAGGACGTCTAACTTGTTTTTGCAGCATATGCCGTGTGATGTGATATGGCCAAGAAGGATGTGATGTATGAGATTGATCATATTCTTGTAATAGGAATCACAACTTGCATGTCGATGAGTATGACAACCGGCAGCGGCCATAGGAGTTGTCTTTATTTATTGTATGACCTGCGTGTCACTGAATAACGCCATGTAATTACTTTACTTCATTGCTAAACCGTTAGCCATAGTAGTAGAAGTAATAAGTTGGCGAGACAACTTCATGGAGACACGATGATGGATATCATGATGATGGAGATCATGGTGTCATGCCGGTAACGATGATGATCATGGAGCCCCGAAGATGGAGATCAAAAAGAGCAAAATGATATTGGCCATATCATGTCACTATTTGATTGCATGTGATGTTTATCATGTTTATGCATCTTATTTTCTTAGAACGACGGTAGTAAATAAGAGGATCCCTCATAATAATTTCAAGAAAGTGTTCCCCCTAATTGTGCACCATTGCGAAAGATCGTTCCTTCGAAGCACCACGTGATGATCGGGTGTGATAGATTCTAACGTCCACATACAACGGGTGTAAGCCAGATTTACACACGCGAAACACTTAGGTTGACTTGACGAGCCTAGCATGTACATACATGGCCTCGTAACACAAGAGACCGAAAGGTCAAGCATGAGTTGTATAGTAGATACGATCAACATGAAGATGTTTACCGATGATGGCTAGTCCGTCTCACGTGATGATCGGACACGGCCTAGTTGACTCGTATCATGTATCACTTAAGATGGCTAGAGGGATGTCTATCTGAGTGGGAGTTCATTAGATGAACTTAATTATCCTAAACATAGTCAAAAGGTCTTTGCAAATTATGTCATAGCTCGCGTTTTAGTTCTACTGTTTTAGATACTAGTTGAACCGTTGCGCCAAATGGCGCAGAGACCCGTTAAAGACATGTTGTCGATGAAAATAGTTTCATTTTGCAAGAACATATTCGATGTTGGTAGTAGAAAGCCTATGTGTTAAGTCATACTATATTGATAATATGTTTATGACGCTGAGAAATCTGAGTTTGCAAAAATAAATCTTATTTCTATAACATGCATAGACCAGCTAAGGAAGCATTTTTTTTAGTTGAAAATATAGTTACCACGCTGAGAAATCTAAGTTTGAAAAAAAGAAGATGAACTAATAGTTTTAAAATATACGGACTAAGTACATAACCCTACCTATGGAACTGCAAAAACAAGCTCAATTTTAGCATGTACATACATGACATGTCACATTCAAAATTGAGGTATACTATAAATAACCAATTAAATGCATCAATGTCTATCATATTAGCAGGAAGTGCTCCACCAGTCTGCAGTTTCCTCATGTAAAAAGATAGTGTGTCGTTTCCTTTTTGCCAAAACTTCCACCATACCCCATACAAGCAGTGGTAGCAAACAAGTGACAAATATAACAACATGTTGTAGATTTAACACCAATTTGACTCAAACATAGCATCCAAGAGTAGTTTAGTACACACTCGCACAAATCAAACTCTCAAGACATGACATAACATTAAAGTTTGACGACACCGACACTTAGTTCTCGGGACTTAAATTCAGAAACATGAAATAACAGTGACATGCAGCGTAAAAAGCAGTATTGTTGCCATCCCCCGAACTTATAAACTTCAAGCTTCATTGCTTCTGCTCCAGCGACCAGCAATAGCTATGCAGAACTGCAACCAACAAAAGAGCACATCTGGAATATGAAAATTAATTCAATTGAGTGGCTCATATGGGTAGATAGAATCATAGAGAAGATTATTACATTGACTCGCATCAGCAGGGTCCTTGCCAACAAGGATTTTGAATGTGTTATTTGATGAATAAAACAATATCTACATGTGTTTTGTATGCCAAGTTTATTACACTGATTAACAGCACCAAGGTCCTACAAAAACAGTGAATTCATGGTGTTCTAGTTGTGTAACTGATATCTAACTAAGAAGTATATTTTTAGATTACCAAGATGAATAACAAAGAAAAGTCCCACTGAGAAGAGCTGCTTCTCATAAAGATCTAAACAAATGCCAACCAACTTGATGGCATGTCCTAAAATATTCTACTTTTTCATGATAAGCAGGTTAATCGTGCACAAACAAGATAATTGTTATTCCAACAAACGACAGCTAGATTTTAACTACACAAGATGCATGTAGTTCTAGTTTTGGTTGCAAGGCTATCACAAGATACCTGCAGATTTAGTTTTGGTTTGGTTGCAAGGATGTTAGACTTACACTAATTTCAGAAGCTCAGATATAGTAAAATTCGTACTAAACAGAACATCTAAACTGCAGAAGAACTCTGTAGTTTTAGATCATATAAAAACAAAGCACAACAAGACTATCCCTGAAAATGAAATACAAAAGGGTCATTTTCCGAATGATACAATGACTATGCTTCTTATCAAATTAGCCACTATAAGATCTCAGTTCACCGGTAGAGAAAAGGTTAATTTATCCTTTATGGTACACATATCATATTGTATATGCAATAGTCTATGCTTCAAGTCAAACATTTATCATTCATCAGAAGAAAAGATTCACATCTATTATGTTCATTTATGTTCCATAATGGATTGTAAACTAAGAGTCGTTATAAAGAATTTGTAGGTATCAAAGAGGGAAAGTTGTACCACCAATTATCAAAACAACTTAAATGAGGTCACCAAGGTGGGAAGGGAGGGAGGGAGGGAAGGAGAGAGATACCATTTTGCTGGGCTAACAGCAGGTTGATAATAGGTGGACGCATTGGGATTCCAGGAAGCACCGCCTCCCAGTACATCTTTGGTACTCATAGTTTGGCATCGCCGTTGTGCCCGCATCGACGAAACTCGCAAGCCAGACTCCCTCTCCAGTGACCTGCGTGCATCAGAGAACAGATGGATAATTTTCAGGAGTGAGAGCTTGGATATATTATACAAAACACAAATGTAACATGTGAGTAGGAATAGGATGACCCTAGGTTGCAATCAAGAACCACCGAATTAAGAATCTAAAATGAGTAAAAGAAATTATATACTGAGAAACCCCAACAATGAGGCAATCCATTCCCAGACATGATTAATTCACAAGCCCAATTAGCATTATACCTCACAGCCGGAACAATGGTGGTTGCAGCACTTATAGATGCTAGCACACTAAAGCCCATTTGGCACTTCTATATGCTGCCCTACCCTTCTTGTACAGTGCTTCCATGTCATTAGCCGCAATCGCCTTCTTGATGTACCCACTAAAGTGAAATTGGCACTTCTCAGTCTCCTCTCAACTATTAACTGAAATAAGGGTAGGGCAGAAGTTAAAGCAAGATTCAGTAACCTGCTTCAAAAATAAAACAAAGTACACTGTTTTAGGATACTTTATATGGATGAATCGGGCTCAAATATCTTTCAAAAAGAATTCATGTATAAAACAACAATAGCCCAGGGGAATGAAGAAATGGCATTGTAATAACACCACAAGGACAATGGATCCAACTCACCTTCATGCAGTCAGCAACATGATCTTCATAAATGAATTTGTGGTGAATCTTAGTGTCCAGCTGCTTCTCATCCTTCTTGAAGCCACCAAATCTCTTGTCACCATGCAGAATATCAAGACCACCATCCAAAGCACCCTGCAGCAGCACACATAGTGAAGCAAGTCTCAAACTGATAAATTTTATGTTTCCCTCAATAGCTTAGAACCCTCCTAAATAGAATAAAAGAAACACACAACACTAGGCAATAAATGCAGTCCAAGATTAGGCATACTCCATCAGTGAGCCTACCGCAAAGCAATTGATGAAACAACACTGTAAGTAAGCTATATAACTTTCTTGGCTTTCAATGTTTACCAACTACACAATTCAAATATGTTTATTATTTAGATTTCAACCTATCGAACAAAAGCATCAATCGTGCATTCGAGATCTGTAGGTAAACCTTGGTCTTCTTCTATTCTTAGCTAAAACAGTTTTGCTAAAATTATTCTTCCTCTCTTCTATGTCAGATACCATATATTAGCAAAGTAAAACACGTCAAGTTTAAAATCCATTTAAAATGTTATGACGAGAGGAAGAATACACATGCTATGAAGCATGGAACCTGGAAAAATAAATGCAAAGGATGCCCAACAGAACTCTTGCTCCATGGCCTTACTTCTATTGTGGTTGCAGACTTGAGTCCCACTTTGCTGAACCTTTTGTACATGCTGTTAAAAAAAGCTCTTGATTCCCTTATAAACCCCCTCCTATAAACCATGAATACCCAAACCATATAACAAGAAAATAAGATTGAATCACCCATACAGTAATAGAGTGAAAAGCTTAACCGACGGGGAAACACAACAAATTTTAGTTGTCACATGGAACAGGTGCACAGTCCATACAATGATCACATTCCATATATTTTTTTTACTTGTACTCACAAGAGCCTGTTCTCAACAAAAAGTACCAACAACTGTACATCATCAAGTAAAAATATAGAGCATTGTACATTGATTGCAAATACCAGAATAGAAAGGCAAGGAATTTGCAAGCCCCCCCCCCCCAAAAAAAATAGGATAGCACAATGGCTAGTTAGAACAGAGCTGATGTTATCTCAAAATGTGTTCCCAAGCAGCAAAATAGCAATCTCATATTATCCTATACGACGCTGCAAACAAATAAGGAGTCGCGCATGCCCATCTCTAAGCAAAATAGTCTGCATAACATGAAATCCATAATGACAAATCAGCAAAACTACTTTGGAAAGTCCATTGATAGCTAGAGAACATGGTCCAACACAAATCATATCACCAAAATGCAAGCGCAAACTTGATTGGATTCGCAAGAGGGATAAAATTCACCTTGGTCTTCTTCAACTCTTCAGCTAAAATTGTTCTTCATCTCTTCTTTCATATATCTACACACATCATGTGTAGAAAACCCACATATTAGGGAACTAAAATGTGAATGAGCTATGTATATTTGCTAACTAATAATTTTAGCTGTCAAGCTGCAACATTAACTTGCTAATATTTATTAGGTATGTAACACATAACATACTTTAAGCCTCAAGCCATCAACAATTCCAGGTCCAGGAATTATATGAGCATCAATAATACCAAGTATATTGCTCTCATGTGTAGAATATTCATCTTGAAAGGAAAAAACTAAGCACACTACGCGAATATGTAAATAGAATGGAAGGATAGGGAATAACACATTTCTCACCATTCGTCTTGCATAATGAATGTGTTTTCAATGTCAGCAAACTTGCGGTTCTCAAAGATCAAAAGGTTGCGCTTCTCAGCAATCTTCAAAAAAAGTTCATAAGATCCCATTATACAAAGGATGTTGAATTTGCATATTCAATAGTGAACAACTCTGGTAACTAAATAAAGGAGGCATCTACCCGTAATTATAAGGAATTACAGCCTGTACTTGCTAAACTGATCCTTCTCCTAGTACTTGGCATCCTCTCCCTCCATAAACATGGCAGAAATCAACCATCAACAGAGCTTAAAACAGGATGCAAGATGAAAAAAGCTTGTCAAGTTGAACCCATAAGCATGGAGGCTATACGATATTAGAAGAAAAAACATGGAAAATGTCATAGCTAGTAGAGCAGGAGCATTGCTACTCAAACCTAAAAAAATTGAGGATTGCAACTCAGATCTAATAAAAACGTCACAACATTGAAGTTCATATGAACATCAATTCACTTTAACTACCTTTCTGGGCAGGTCACCTCGCTCTCGTGTAAACCGCAGCCACCGCCGCCTTCCTCTTCTCTCCTGAGCACTTGCCGCCGACCTTCGTTCCCTCGCCTCTCGCCTCCGGCCTCAGTGCGAACATCAATTCACAATAACTACCTTTCTGGGCGGGTTGGTGGACGAAGAAGATGGCTTCAGTGGAATGAATTTGACAAACAGCAGCAGCAGTGTATGTAGCTTCTTGAACCATGGAAGAAGGTGGGGGAGCAGGAAGGGACCTTGTGCGTGGGGTAGTCGTGGCCGTGGTCGGGCTGGACAGCGTCTCCGTCGAGCTCGTCCATGGAAGGTAGGAAGGCTGTTTTACTTGGAGAAAAAATGACCTTTTTTAGGCAATGGAGAAAAACTGACTGGGAGTGGTAATTATCTCCTATATTGTTGGGGCCTGCATATGCAACCGACGGGCTGGAATAGGCGTTTTTTAGCACGGGCTTGAATAGGCTTGATACGTGGCCGATGCCAAACTAACTTCACATTTGTTATGTCAAAAACCCCTCTAAAAAATTTTTTATGTCGAAAAGAAAAAAATTCACATTTGTTATTCCATAGACCCATCACAAAATTTGTTATAACATTGAGTAGATAATATTACACATTTTCGAAATACCTTTAATCACACAAATAGAAAAAATGTTACAATATCTCTTATACGTAATAGAACTTCCAGTCGATGTAAATATATCAATGGATAGAAAATCAAAATAATACTCCCTTTGTGAACAAATATAAGATGTTTTAGATCACTACTTACTAAGTAGTTAATGTTTTTATCACTATTTACTAAGTAGTGGTCTAAAATGCTTTATATCTGTTTATAGAGGGAGTATCATATAGTACATACTCTAAATAAAAATATGTATAAAAAATTATTTCATTTATTAGAACTTTGAGTCTATTTGGTACATAATTCAGGATTCCTATATTGGATTATGACCATGTAGTGGTATCTTAGGAAAATAATAAGGCAAAAAACTAAAATGGTTATATGTGAATCAAAACACAAATAACCGTATGAAATTAAAAAAGTACAATATGGAAATTCATTCTATAATAGAATAAACTTCCATAGAATGTCAACTGTCAGGTGCCTAAAGAAAAGAATCAAAAGGATCTATCGTAACTATAAAATTATTAATCCTAGCCACGCAAATGCGCGGATACACCCGCTAGTTCCTAGTAAAAGGAAAAGGCCAGCCACGTTCGCGTCGCACCTCCACACGCCCGGGAATCGGGAGTACTCCACGGCCCGTCCAGCACGCCACATAGCTAGGGAAGGTGTGTTACTTGTTGGAAATATGCCCTCGAGGCAATAATAAAATGTTTATTATTATATTTCCTTGTTCATAATAATTATCTATTATTCATGCTATAATTGTATTAACTAGAAACCGTAATACATGTGTGAACACATAGACCACAATATGTCCCTAGTGAGCCTCTAGTTGACTAGCTCGTTGATCAATAGATTGTTGTGGTTTCTTGACCAAGGACATTGGATGTTGTTGATAATGGGATCACATCATTAGGAGAATGATGTGATGGACAAGACCCAATCCTAAGCATAGCACAAGATCGTGTAGTTCGTTTGCTAGAGCTTTTCTAATGTCAAGTATCATTTCCTTAGACCATGAGATTGTGCAACTTCCGGATACTGTAGGAATTCTTTGGGTGTATCAAACGTCACAACGTAATTGGGTGACTATAAAGGTGCACTACAGGTATCTCCGAAAGTGTCTGTTGGGTTGGCACGAATCAAGACTGGGATTTGTCACTCCGTATGATGGAGAGGTATCTCTAGGCCCACTCGGTAATGTATCATCATAATGAGCTCAATGTGACCAAGGAGTTAGTCACGGTATCATGCATTACGGGACAAGTAGAGAGACTTGCCGGTAACGAGATTAAACAAGGTATGGGGATATCGACGATCGAATCTCGGGTAAGTAACATACCGAGACAAAGGGAATTGCATACGTGATTGATTGAGTCCTCGACATCGTGGTTCATCCGATGAGATCATCGTGGAACATGTGGGAGCCAATATGGGTATCCAGATCCCGCTATTGGTTATTGGCCGGAGAGGCATCTCGGTCATGTCTGCATGGTTCCCGAACCCGTAGGGTCTACACACTTAAGGTTCGGTGATGCTAGAGTTGTAATGGGAATTGTGTGTGGTTACCGAAAGTTGTTCGGAATCTCGGATGAGATCCCGGACTTCACAAGGAGTTCCGGAATGGTCCGGAGGTAAAGATTTATATATGGGAAGTCCTATTTTTGCCACCGAAAATTGTTCGAGATTTTTTGGTATTGTACCGGGAAGTTTCTAGAAGGTTAAGGCGCACCAAGATCCCCCCCTTAAAAGGAATAAGATCATATGCCGAAGGGATAATGTCAAGATCCCTTAAAAGGGGGGATAGCAATCGGGAGGAAGGGAAAGGATGGGATTTCTTTCCTCCCACCTTTGCCAACGCCCCAATGGACTTGGAGGGCAAGAAACCAGCCCCTCCACCCCTATATATAGTGGGGATGTGCATGGGAGCTTCACCTTCTTGCCCCTGGCGCAGCCCTCCCCTCCAACTCCTCCTCCTCCGTTGAGCGTAGCGAAGCTCTGTCGGAGAACCACGACCTCCACCACCACGCCGTCGTGCTGCTGGAGTTCTCCCTCAACTTCTCCTCTCGCCTTGCTGGATCTGGAAGGAGGAGACGTCCCCGGGCTGTACGTGTGTTGAACGCGGAGGCGCCGTCCATTCGGTGCTTGGATCGGATCTTCCGCGATTTGAATCGCCGCGATTATGACTCCATCAACCGTGTTCTTGTAACGCTTCCGCTTAGCGATCTTCAAGGGTATGAAGATGCACTCCCTCTCTCTCGTTGCTAGCATCTCCTAGATTGATATTGGTGACATGTAGGAAAATTTTGAATTATTACTACGTTCCCCAACAGTGGTATCAGAGCTAGGTCTATGCGTAGATTCTATGCACGAGTAGAACACAAGTAGTTGTGGGTGATGATTTGGTCGATTTGCTTACCTTTACTAGTCTTATCTTGATTCGGTGTCATTGTGGGATGAAGCGGCCCGGACCGACCTTACATGTACGCTTATGTAAGACATGCTCCACTAACTGACATGTACTTGTTGCATAAGGTGGCTAGCGGGTGTCTGTCTCTCCCACTTTAGTCGGATCGGATTCGATGAAGAGGGTCCTTATGAAGGGTAAATAACAATTGGTATATCACTGTTGTGGCTTTTGCGTAGGTAAGAAACGGTCTTGCTAGAAACCCATAGCAGCCACATAAAGCATGCAACAATAATTAGCGGACGTCTAATTTGTTTTTGCAGGGTATGCTATGTGATGTGATATGGCCAAAAGGATGTGATGAATTATATATATGTGATGTATGAGATTGATCATGTTCTTGTAACAGGAATCATGACTTGCATGTCGATGAGTATGACAACCGGCAAGAGCCATAGGAGTTGTCTTAATTTATTGTATGACCTGCGAGTCAATATAAACGCCATGTAATTACTTTACTTTATTGCTAACTGTTAGCCATAGTAGTGGAAGTAATATTTGGCGAGACAACTTCATGAAGACACAAAGATGAAGATCATGGTGTCATGCCGGTGACGATGGTGATCATGTCACACCTCAAAGATGGAGATCAATGGTACAAGATGATATTAGCCATATCATGTCACTTTATGATTTGCATGTAATGCTTATCATGTTTACATCTTATTTGCTTAGAAAGACGGTAGCATAAATAAGATGATCCCTCAGTAAAATTTCAAGAAATGTGTTCCCCCTAACTGTGCACCATTGCAAAGGTTCGTTGTTTCGAAGCACCACATGATGATCGGGTGTGATAGATTCTAACATTCACATACAATAGGTGTAAGCCAGATTTACACATGTGAAACACTTAGGTTGACTTGACGAGGCTAGCATGTACAGACATGGCCTCGGAACACGAGAGAACGAAAGGTCAAACATGAGTCGTATGGTAGATGCGATCAATATGGAGATGTTACCGTTGATGACTAGTCCGTCTCACGTGATGGTCGGATACGACCTAGTAGATTCGGATCATGTATCACTTAGATGACTAGAGGTATGTCTATCTGAGTGGGAGTTCATTAAATAATTTGATTAGATGAACTTAATTATCATGAACATAGTCTAAATTATCCTTGCAAATTATGTTGTAGATCAATAGCTCGCACTTTAGCTCCCTGTTTTTGTACGTTCCTAGAGAGAGACTAAGTTGAAAGATATTGTGAGCAATTGTGCGGACTAGGGCCGTAGTCGGAGGATTGTCCTCACAGCTACACAGAAGGCTTCTGTCCTTGATGCACCGCTCCATGTGCCAACCCCTCTAGCATCGTCTTTGGATGTTGTGAACATCCGGCAGACACGTTCTGATGACTATTTGATAGTTTAGTGCGTCATGCTTTACGGCTTAGTATCGGGGCTCCAAAGGCGTTTTTGAATGCCATGGAACATATGAGATGTTCCAAGAGTTGAAATTGGTATTTCAGGCTCATGCCCGTGTTGAGAGGTTTGAGACCTCTGACAAGATCTTTGCCTAGAAGATGGAGGAGAATAGCTCAGCCAGTGAGCATGTGCTCAGAATGTGTGGGTACTTCAATTGCTTGAATCAAGTGGGAGTTAATCTTCCTGATAAGAGAGTGATTGACAAAGTACTCCAGTCACTATCACCAAGCTATTAGAGCTTCGTGATGAACTATAACATGCAAGGGAAGATGATCCCGAAGCTGTTCGTCATGCTTAAGGCCGTGAAGGTAGAAATCAAGAAGGAGCATCAAGTGTTGACGGTTAACAAGACCACTGGTTTCAAGAAGGGCAAGGGAAAGAAGGGAAACTTCATGAATGGCAAACCAGTTGCCGCTCCAGTGAGGAAACCCAAGAACCCAAACCCGAGACGAAGTGTTTCTATTAGGGGAACGATCACTGGTAGCGGAACTGTGTCAAATACTTGGTAGATAAGAAGGCTGGCAACTTCAACAAAAGTATATTTGATATATGTGTTATTGATGTGTACCTTACTAGTACTACTAGTAGCATCTGGGTATTAGATACCGGTTCAGCTGCTAATATTGGTAACTCAAAACAATAGCTATAGAATAAACGGTGACTAGCTAAGGGCGAGGTAACAATGTCTGTTTGAAGTGTTTCCAAGGTTGATGTGATCACCATATCGCACGCTCCCTCTACCTTCGGGATTAGTGTTGAACCTACATAAATGTTGTCTGCATTGGTGTCTACGTTGAGCATGACATGATTAGATCATGTTTATTTCAATATGGTTATTCAATAAAGTCAAATAATAATGGTTATTCTGTTTACATGAATAACACCTTATATGGTCATGCACCCAATGTGAATGGTTTATTGAATCTTGGTCGTAGTGATACACATGTTCATAACAATGATGCCAATAGATGTTGAGTTGGTAATGATAGTACCACTTTCTTGTGGCACTGCCGCTTAGGTCATATTGGTGTAAAACGCATGAAGAACCTCCATGCAAATGGACTATTGAAGTCACTTGATTTTGAATCACTTGACACATGTGAACCATGCCTCGTTGGCAAGATGACTAAAACCCCGTTTTTTGAAACAATAGAACGGGCAAGTGACTTGCTGGAAATCATACATGCTGATGTATGCGGTCCGATGAGTGTTGACGCGTGCAGTGCATATCGTTACTGATAGAGGCAAAGGTGTCCCGTCTTTCGATGAGATGATGGATTTCGCTTTGGTGGAAGTCGACTTTGACGATCCGACTACGAACGTGCGAGGACGTCGTTCCTTAGCAATCACTAAACCAACTCCGAGAGGTTATTGACCACGCCGGAGCACGATCAACCTGACCACGAGGGTTTGTTTCCTGCGAGCAAACGAAGAACAAGCAAGAAACTGAGATTGCAATCTGGATATTGTGAATATAAGATGAAAGCTTTATTGATCAAGGTGGGGTTCTATGACGCCTTTTTCTGGTCGTTGAACACAAACGAAGTACGCAAAGTTGCAGCTATGGCAAACTTTAATCTAAACAAAACCCAAAGTCTAAACGACGCCCTAAGGGCTGTATATATGGAGGAAGAGGGGGGAATTTCGTGGCCCCTGAGGGAGGGGTCCGAAACCAACCCTAACTCTTGTTTTCCCATACATATGGACTCTAAAAATAGCCTATACTTATGTATTTCGAAATTACATGGGCCTGGCCCAATAAAAAGGTGACGCAACACCTAGAATAGCCTGTGGACGAAAATTATGAAGTAGCATCTTGTATATTTCTTCCAAGGCTTCGTGCACTCATTATGGTGGCTTCAACATCCTGAAATCATCACTTGTAACTCCGTTCTTGTTCCCCTTGCGCATGCCATCATCTCCATGCTTGTTCTTGATCCAATGTTCATCCTTCTCCAAGCTAGGCCCTTCATTTGTAAGCAAAACAAATGTATCCAATTTAGGCAGCATCCTATTCTCATGAACATTAGAATCATTACCAAGAAACGAAAGTACATGGTAATTTAATTGGCGTGTGCGAGATCTAGTAAATTGGTCCAGTATGTATAGCAGCAGGGGTTGTGGGTGTAACAATGGTATTGATGTCCTCATCATCCTCCCCTTCTTGAAATGAAGTAGTCCTCGACGGAAGTTCATCTTCCTCCCCCAAATAAGGCTTCAAATCTGCAATGTTAAAAGTGGGACTAACCCCAAAATCTGCAGGCAGCTTAAGTTTATATGCATTATCATGTATTTTCTCTAACACCTTAAAGGGACCATCAGCACGTGGCATTAGCTTTGATTTGCGCAAATCAGGAAATCTATCCTTACACAAATGTAACCAAACAAGATCTCCAGGTGCAAACACAACATGTTTTCTACCCTTATCTCCAGCAAGTTTATATTTAGCATTCATACGCTCAATGTTTTCCTTAGTTAACTCATGCATTTCTAAAATCAATTCAGCACGTTGTTTAGCATCAAAATTAACCTTCGCCGAAGATGGAAGAGGCAACAAATCAATTGGTGCACGAGGTAGGAAACCATACACAACTTCAAAAGGGCACATCTTAGTAGTAGAATGCAATGAACGATTATAAGCAAATTCAATATGAGGCAAGCATTCCTCCCACATTTTCTTATTATTCTTCAAAACAGCCCTAAGCATAGTAGACAATGTTCTATTGACTACTTCAGTTTGTCCATCAGTATGGGGGTGACAAGTAGTACTAAAAAGCAGTTTAGTCCCCAACTTAGCCCATAAACATCTCCAAAAGTGGCTAAGAAATTTAGTATCACGATCTGAAACAATAGTATTTGGCACACCATGCAAGCGAATAATTTCACGAAATAACAAATCAGCAACATTAACAGCATCATCGCTTTTATGACATGGTATAAAGTGTGCCATTTTCGAGAATCTATCCACGACAAGAAATATGCTATCCGTCCCCTTCTTTGTTTGAGGTAAACCTAAAACAAAGTCCATAGATATATCCTCCCAAAGAACACTAGGTACAGGCAAAGGCATATATAAACCATGAGGATTGAGTCGTGACTTAGCTTTTTGACATGTAGTGCAGCGAGCAATAAAACGCTCAACATCCCGTCTCATCTTTGGCCAAAAGAAATGTGTAGCAAGTACGTCCTCCATCTTCTTCACGCCAAAGTGTCCCATTAATCCTCCTCCATGCGCCTCTTTCAACAACAAAAGACGAACAGAGCTAGCTGGAATGCATAGCTTGTTAGCACGAAACAAAAATCCATTGTTAACGACGAACTTGTTCCACATTCTTCCTTCTTTACAATTCTGCATTACATCTTTAAAATCAGCATCATGCACATATTGATCTTTGATGGTCTCCAAACCAAATATTTTGAAGTCAAGTTGTGAAAGCATAGTATAGCGACGAGACAATGCATCAGCAATAACATTTTCTTTTCCCTTCTTGTGTTTAATGACATAAGGGAAAGTATCAATGAATTCAACCCATTTAGCATGTCTATGATTCAGTTTAGCTTGACTTTTAATATGTTTCAAAGATTCATGATCAGAATGTATAACAAATTCTTTGGGCCATAAATAATGTTGCCATGTTTCTAAAGTCCGAACAAGAGCATATAATTCTTTATCATAAGTAGAATAATTCAGACTAGGCCCACTCAATTTTTCAGAAAAATATTCAACAGGTTTGTCATCTTGTAATAACACACCTCCTAATCAAATTCCACTAGCATCACATTCAAGCTCAAAAGTCTTATTAAAATCAGGAAGTTGGAGTAAAGGAGCATGAGTCAACTTATCTTTCAATACCGTGAAGGCTTCTTCCTGTGCGGTACCCCAAAGAAAAGGCACATCTTTCTTTGTAAGCTCATTGAGAGGTGCAGCAATGGTGCTGGAATCTCTCACAAAACGCGTATAGAATCCAGCGAGGCCAAGAAAACTCCTCACTTGTGTGACCGTTTTGGGTTGCGGCCAACTCTCAATAGCTTCAATCTTGGCTTTATCAACTTCAATTCCCTATGGAGTAACAACATAGCCAAGAAAAGATACTCGGTCGGTGCAAAAGGTGCACTTCCCAAGGTTACTAAACAAACATGCATCACGTAGAGCAATAAAAATAGCACGTAAATGTTCCAAATGTTCTTCCAAAGATCTGCTATAAATCAATATGTCATCAAAGTAAACTACCACAAATCGTCCAATGAAAGCACGTAAAACTTCATTCATTAATCTCATGAAAGTACTAGGTGCATTAGTTAACCCAAAAGGCATGACTAACCACTCATATCCAAACTTAGTTTTAAATGTTGTTTTCCATTCATCTCCCAATTTCATACGAATTTGATGGTATCCACTAGGCTAATCAACTTTGGAGAATATTGTAGAGCCACTCAATTCATCAAGCATATCATCTAGCCTAGGAATAGGATGACGATAACGAATAGTAATATTATTAATGCCTCTACAATCAACACACATATGTGATGTACCATCCTTTTTCGGCACTAGAATAATAGGAACAGCACAAGGACTAAGGGATTCGCGTATATAACCTTTGTCGAGAAGCTCTTGTACTTGATGCATAATCTCCTTCGCCTCCTCTGGATTGGTATGGTACAGCGCACGGTTTGACAGTGAAGTACCGAGAATTAAGTCAATCTGATGCTCAATCCCTCGAATAGGAGGTAATCCCGGTGGCACGTCTTGTGGAAAGACGTCAGTGAACTCCTGCAAAATGTTAGTGACAGCAGGAGGCAAAGAGGAAGGCATGTCCTCGAATGAAAATAATGCCTCTTTTGCACACAAAAGCATAGCAAATAGATTTGCTGAAATCTAGCTCATCAATATCAAATTTGGTTGCAAATAAACATGCACTTTTCAATTTAATTTCAGAAGCAACACTAGATGGTTTATTATTAGGCATCATTTGTTGCTCAAATTCTTTTGCCACAATCTGATTTTCACTCTTCTTCTTCTCCTGTTTTGCTTTATTAGCTCTATTAATATCATCTTTCAAAATGGAATCAGGAGTCATAGGAAGCAAAGTAATATTTTTATCCTTATGGACAAGAGTATACTGATTGTTTCTACCATGGTGTACAGAATTTTTATCAAATTGCAATGGTCTACCAAGTAATAAGGAACATGCTTGCATAGGTACCACATCACAATCAACATAATCAGCATATGTAGAGATACTAAAATGCACACGAACAGTACGTGTTACCTTAACCTTGCCGCTGTTGTTGAACCATTGGATGTAGTAAGGATGTGGATGTGGTCTTGTGGTGAGAGAAAGCTTCTCCACCATCACCATGCTAGCCAAGTTGTTGCAGCTCCCTCCATCTATGATGACACGCACAGAACATTCCTTCACAACTCCCTTGGTATGGAACAAATTGTGCCTCTGATTTTGCTTAGCTTGTGTGACCTGCACACTCAAAACACGTTGAGCAACTAAACATTCATACCTGTCAGCGTCTTCAGGAGCCATGTATTGCGTCTCATGATCAGAATCATCTCCACCATGTTCTTCACGTGTAATAAGAGCCAAAGTCTCCTCATCATAGTCACTAGAGGACTCATACCCACCATCCTCAGTAGCAATCATCACACGCTGCGATTTGCATTCTCGCGCATAATGACCTCTTCCCTTACAACGATAACAAATAATATCACTTGTGTACCCTATTGATGCCATGGAAGAAGAAGAGCTCTGTGTAGGTTCGGCAGGTGCGCTCTTGGCAGATAGTGGTGGTTGTGCCTGCTTTCTTGTATCACGGCTGGAGGTGGCACCTGATGGAGGTGCTGGTGAAGTGGAAGTAGACGATGCACGCGGTGTCCATGAGGAAAGTCGACCTGCAGAAAAGTTAGTGCGCGACATTGCTTGTCGATCCTGCACTTCACGTTCGGCTTTACAAGCAAGATGGAATAAACGAGTGATATTAGTATACTCCTTATACTCTAGAATGGTCTGAATCTCTCTATTTAATCCACCCGTAAAATGTGCAAGCATAGCTTCATTCTCCTCAACAATACCACCTCTAATCATGCCAGTTTGTAATTCCTGATAATATTCTTCTACAGAATTTTTTCCTTGTCTTAAATGCTGTAATTTTTGAAGCAATTCACATTGATAATATGGTGGAACCCAATGAGTACGCATAGCAGTTTTCAAAGCAGACCAAGTTGTTGGAATAGGATATAATCTACAATGTTCAGACCACCATACACATGCAAAACTAGTGACATCACAAACAGCAGCAACAACCCGTCTCTCCCCAGGATATTGTAAACATGTAAATCGTTGTTCAGTTTCTAACTCCCAAGTAAGATATATATCAGGAACATATCTACCCTCAAATGGTGAAATATTCAATTTTAGTTTAGGAAGATGGTCATGATCTCGTACCTGAGGGAGAGCCCTACCATTGTGATTATTTGCATGTGGACGACCCGGTGGTTGTGGTGCTGGTGGTTGCACGTAGTTCTGATTTAGATCAACCTCATCCTCATAATCTCCCGCATAATCATCCTCCGCATCAGCAGCAGGAGCCACAGAAGTATCAATAGCAGCACTAACAGTTTGTCCAGGCTGAAGAAGGACACGGCTCGCTCGGTGGAGGGTTGTTTCACAACATGGAGGTAGTAGTAGTAGTAGTTGTTGTTGTTGCAGAGGTGTGGCAGGTGCAGCCGGTGGTGGAAGACGCGCAAGCAGTTCATTAAATTTGTTATCGAGCTTTGTTTCGAACGTCTTCTCAAAGCCAGTGATCTTCTCCATGGCCTCTTCAAAATTGTTCAGCACATCTTGCACCTGTTCAGTCATCATTTGCTGAAACTTATCATGAAGCTCCTGGTTCGTTAAATTCTCCCAGTCAATCTCGTCGGCTTGTGATCCTCGCATGATTAGCAGCAGTAGAGACACACAAGAATATGATCCTACGTACTACTAACAAGTGGTGGTGGTGGGTGTCACAAATCCGTCAAGCAAAACTCAAATTCTTACCAGTTCTTACCCAGCAGCAGGCGGTGATCGGCAACCGTTGTAGTCAAAACTCTCAAAGCTTGGATAGAGCGATTACCAGGGAGAGTTAAACGCACGACGTAGATGTATGTGGAGCTGGGAAAGCTTATAATATGGTAGCAAAAAAGATCAGCAATAATCAATTCAGAGATGCAAAGTTGAATAAACGCTCAACAACGGTACAGTGCTGGTCCTAGGCTAGACCGTGCTAGAGACGCGAGCCTAGAACACTGACAAAATCACGGCGCGGCACGTAATCAAGGAAGGAGCACACTTTTAAAAAAATTCTCTTTTTTTCCACTTTTTTTGCACTTTTTTTCCTCTTTTTTTTTGCTCCGCAACAATTTTTTTCGAAAAAGTCTACAAATGGTCTAGAAACTACCTAACCAAAATTTTCCAGACTTAGTTTTTTTTGAAACAAGAACTATTTTTCTTGTACGGGTGGCACTGATGTTGGGAAGTCCGACTTGGTCATGACTCGGAGTATGGCGTGATCTGGAAATCGAAATCAAACCAACAAATACTGAACTCGGACTAGGACTGGTGGCGGAGATGAATCTGGTGGAAACTCGGACTTGTGGCGGATATATGTTGGGCAGTGGAACACGGACTGGTGGCGAATCACTGATGGAGGTGGGCTCGGATTATCATGATGGCGGTGAATATGTGGTATATGGAAGCGGTGATGACGATGGTGGTATATGGCAGCGGTGATGATGATGGTGGTTATGGCAGCGTTGATGACGATGGTGGTATATGGCATCGGTGACGATGATGGTGGTATATGGCAGCAGTGATGAGGATGATGCGGCGGCGGCATGACAACTTGTGAACGGAACTCGAAACTCTAAAGGACTAGACACTAAGACCAGCAACTCGACACGATGATGCAACATGCAAATTCAACAAAGCAAAAGACTGAAAAGACTATACAAAGGCTCAGACTGGTTTGGATATGATGACCTGACCCTAAGTTTTTTTTGTGGCTTTTTCGTGGACTGTAGGTATGATGAACAGACTCGATCTAAACTATGAAAAACTGTAAAATCTCACCGAGCAACCTGGAAATCTGATACCACTTGATAGAGGCAAAGGTGTCCCGTCTTTTGATGAGATGATGGATTTTGCTTTGGTGGAAGTCGACTTTGACGATCGAACTACGAATGTGCGAGGATGTTGCGCCTTAGAAATCGCTAAACCAACTCCGAGGGGTTATTGACCACGCTGGAGCACGATCAACCTGACCACGAGGGTTTGTTTCCTGCGAGCAAACAAAGAACAAGTAAGAAACTGAGATTGCAATCTGGATATTGCGAATATAAGATGAAAGCTTTATTGATCAAGGTGGCGTTCTGTGACGCCTTTGTCTGGTCGTTGAACACAAATGAAGTACACGAAGTTGCAGCTATGGCGAACTTTAATCTAAACAAAACCCAAAGTCTAAACGACGCCCTAAGGGCTGTATATATGGAGGAAGAGGGGGGAATTTCGTGGTCCCTGAGGGAGGGGTCCAAAACCAACCCTTACTCTTGTTTCCCCATACATACGGATTCTAAAAATAGCCTATACTTATGTATTTCGAAATTACATGGGCCTAGCCCAATAAAAAGGTGATGCAGCACCTAGAATAGCCTGTGGGCGAAAATTATGAAGTAGCATCTTGTATATTTCTTCCAAGGCTTCATGCACTCATTATGGTGGCTTCAACGTCCTGAAATCATCACTTGTAACTCCGTTCTTGTTCCCCTTGCGCATGCCATCATCTCCATGCTTGTTCTTGATCCAATGTTCATCCTTCTCCAAGCTAGGCCCTTCATTTGTAAGCAAAACAAATGTATCCAATTTAGGCAGCATCATATTCTCATGAACATTAGAATCATTACCAAGAAATGAAAGTACCTGGTAATTTAATTGGCGTGCGCGAGCTCTAGTAATTGGTCCAGTATGTATAGCAACAGGGGTTGTGGGTGTAACAATGGTATTGATGTCCTCATCAGTTACTTTCTCACCTTCACCGATGAATTGAGTAGATATGGTCATGTTTATTTAATGAAGCATAAGTCTGAAACGTTTGAAAAGTTCAATTAATTTAAGAGTGAAGTTGAGAATCATTATAACAAGAAGATCAAGTTCCTATGATATGATCAAGGGGAGAGTATCTGAGTTATGAGTTTGGCAATCACTTAAGACAAGGTGGAATCGTTTCACAGTTGACGCCGCCTGGAAAACCTTAGCGTAATGGTGTGTCCAAACGTCGTTATCGCACTCTATTGGATATGGTGCGACTTATGATGTCTCTTACCGATCTACCGCTATTGTTTTGGGGTGATGCATTAGAGACAACTACTTTCACTTTAAATAGGGCACCATCTAAGTCCGTGGAGACGACATCGTATGAACTATGGTTGTCGTTTCTTAAGGTTTGGGGCTGCGATGCTTATGTCGATTGGCTTCAGCCAGAAAAGCTCGAACCCAAAATGAACAATTGTGTCTTCATAGAATACCCAAAGAAAACGATTGGGTATACCATCTATCTCAAATCTGAGGGCAAAGTGTTTGTCGCTAAGAACAGGTCCTTTCTCGAGAAATAGTTTATCTCGAAAGAATTGAGTGGGAGGAAGATAGAACTTGATGAGGTTGTTGAACCTTTACTTACCAGAGAGTAGCGCAGCACAGAAAAATGTTTATGTGGCACCTACATTAGTTGAAGAGAAAGCTAATGATGATGATCATGAAGCTTCGGGTCAAGTTACTATCGAACCTCGTAGGTCGACAAGGGGCCGAGTGGTAACCCTGTCTTAAAAGTCATGTTGTTGGACAACGGTGAACCTACGAGCTATGGAGAAGCGATGGTGGGCCCGGATTCCAACAAATGGCTAAGAGTCATGAAATCCGAGATAGGATCCATGTGTGAGAACAAAGTATGGACTTTGGTGGACATGCCCGATGATCGACAAGCCATTTAGAATAAATGGATCTTTAAGAAGAAGACAGCCACTGATGGTAATGTCACCATTTATGAAGCTCGACTTGTCTCAATGAAGTTTCCGACAAGTTCAAGGTGTTGACTGTGACGAGATTCTCTCAATCATAGCAAAGCGGAAGTCTGTTAGAATTATGTTAGCAGCTGCTGCATTTTCATTTACAAAATCTGGTAGATGGATGTCAAAACAAAGTTTCCCTGACAGTTTCCATGAGGAAAGGATGTATGTGATACAACCAGAAGGTTTTGTCGATCCTAAGGATGCTAAAAGGTATGCAAGCTCCAGCGATCCTTCTATGGACTGGAGCAAGCATCTCGGAGTTGAAACATACGCTTTGATGAGGTGATCAAAGCTTTTGGGTTTATACAAAGTTTGCAAGAAACTTGTATTTACAATAAGGTGAGTGGGAGCACTACAACATTTTTGATAAGTATATGTGGATGGCATATTATTGATCGGAAATGATGTAGAATTTCTGGAAAGCATAAAGGGTTGTTTGAATGGGGTTTTTCAAAGGAAGAACTGGGTAAAACTGCTTAGATATTCGGTATCAAGATCTATAGAGATAGATCAGGACGCCTGATAAGACTTTCACAGAGCACATACCTTGACATGATTTTGAAGGTGTTCAAAATGGATCAGTCAAAGAAGGAGTTCTTGCTTGAGTTGTAAGCTGCGAAGTTAAGACTTAAAGCTTGACCACGACAGAAGAAAGAGAAAGGACGAAGGACGTCCCCTATGCCTTAGCCATAGGCTCTATACGATATGCCATGCTGTGTACCGCACCTGATATGTGCCTTGCCACGTGTCTGGAAAGGGGGTACAAGAGTGATCCAGGAGTGGATCATTGGACAGCGGTCAAAATTGTCCTTAGAGGAATAAGGAAATGTTACTCGGTTATGGAGGTGATAAAGAGTTCGGCGTAAAGGGTTACGTCGATGCAAGCTTTAACACCTATCTGTATGACTCTGAGTAGCAAACCGGATACATATAGTGGAGCAACCATTTGGGACAGCTCCAAGTGGAGCGTGGAAGCAACATCTACAATATGACCTAGAGATTTGTGAAGTACATACGGATATGAATATTGCAGACCCGTTGACTAAACCTCTTTCATGAGCAAAACATTATCAGCACCAGAACACTATGGGTATTTGATTCATCAAAATGTAACTAGATTATTGACTCTAGTGCAAGTGGGAGACTGATGGAAATATGCCCTAGAGGAAATAATAAAATGTTTATTATTATATTTCCTTGTTCATGATAATTGTCCATTGTTCACGCTATAATTGTATTAACCGGAAATCGTAATACATGTGTGAATACATAGACCACAATATGTTCCTAGTGAGCCTCTAGTTGACTAGCTCGTTGATCAATAGATGGTTGTGGTTTCCTGACCATGGACATTGGATGTCGTTGATAATGGGATCACATCATTAGGAGAATGATGTGATCGACAAGACCCAATCCTAAGCTTAGCACAAGATTGTGTAGTTCGTTTGCTAGAGCTTTTCTAATGTCAAGTATCATTTCCTTAGACCATGAGATTGTGCAACTCCTGGATACCGTAGGAATGCTTTGGGTGTATCAAACATCACAACGTAACTGGGTGATTATAAAGGTGCACTACAGGTATCTCCGAAAGTGTCTGTTGACACTACAAAAAAATACACTTCCGTGATGATACGTGTTTGTCACAGTAGGTCACGTTTTGTGTCATGCATGTACATCCATGATGATTTTATGACAGAATCAAGATAGTCATACCTGTGTTGTCGTAGAAGTGTTCCATGACATTACCAAAATTATCATCATGAAAGTGTCCACTTCCATGACGATAAATCGCGCGTCATAGAAGTGCTTTCGTCAAGGGTGACCGACACGTGGCATCCACCATAACAGGACGCCGTTAACCGCCATTAACCTATTAGGTCCATTTTTTGGATCCGATAACCCGCTAACAGCCACGACCAATGCCGATTTTCCACGTGTAAAATTCTCATTGGATGACGGATCCACGCGTCAGCTCCGCGTTGGCACGGGTGTCATTCATCCAACGGTCGAGATGGGCCTATGATATGTTGACACGTGGACCGGCCCAAAAGTGGCCCACAAAGTTTAAATGGGCCAGCCCAACCGAAGGCCCATAAGATGTAGCGGACCATAATGGGCCGCCCTAGCTAAAGGCCCACAAGATTTTGTAGACCATAATGGGCCGGCCCAGCTAAAGGCCCACAAAATTTAGCGGGCCATAATGGGCCGGCCCAGGTAAAGGCCCACAAAATTTAGCAGACCATAATGGGCCGACCCAGCTAAAGGCCCACAAGATTTTGCGGACCACAATGGGACGACCCAGCTAAAGGCCCACAAGATTCTGCAGACCATAATGGGCCGGCCCAGCTAAAGGCCCAACATTCTCTGTCAAATCGGCCTGTCAACGGCCTATCCTAAACTTGTCATCAACGCGACCCATGGTCACTTCTGGCCCGTTAACAGTCTGCTAAGTAATTGGGCCGAATTACAGCCCGGTGTATTTCCGGCCTGTTAAAGGTCCTGCTTCATTTGGGCCCATTTATAGGCCATTTAAACTTTCGGCCCATAAATGACCATGAAGGATTTGGGTCATATTAGGCCATGTCTGACATTCGGCCTGTTAGAGGCCCACCATAGATTTGGGCCACTTTCGGCCTGTTGTCATTTTCGGCCTGTTAACGCCGGACGAAAACCATGGGCCATATGTGGCCCAACGTCATATCGGGCCCATTAACGACCCATATAAAAATGACGATAATCTAGCCCGACCGAAGTTCGGGCCTGTTAAAGGCTCGTGTATTAGGTCGGCGCATTTACGGCCCGTCCAAATTTCGGCCTGTCAAAGATCCGCATTGTAAATGGGCCACAATTTCGGCCTGCTAAGACCAATGGGTTATTTGGCACAATCAGGGCCCAATCTCACTTTCGGTCTATTAAAGGCCCATGTTTTTTATGGGCTCGAGATATTTACACCTGTAAACGGCCTATTTTTACTCAAGGCCCAAATTATGTTTAGGCCTGTTAAAGGCCCACTATGGGCACAGGCCTACGAGAAAAATATGAAAGCTTATGCTGATTTAGGCCAAGATATTTTTAGTGGGCTACATGCCAATTTCGGCCCGTAGTAATTTTTAGCCCAATTGGAATGGGCCCAACGAATGTTGGCATGTTGGGATCCTACGAAGCTTTCGGCCGAATACATTACTAAGGTAAACCTACACTATAAAAAAATAGCATCGTAATTACTGTAGCCTGTGGCAGCATCATAAATGTTGTATCACAACAAAATAAATTCCAACCATACAACAAAAGGCCTGTTGGCATAAAGTTTACAGTCCTTCCAGATAAAAGCACCATCAGATGTATAGAAGCACAGATCATTTAACCTGAGTGCTAATGTTTTAGGCTGTAGAATCTGATGGAGCAGCACGATCCCCACCTTTTTTTCCGCCATTGCTCTTGAACAACGAAGCGAATGTCTGATAGTCTGGTTTCAAAACCCTTCATATCTTGATGACATTTCTCAACCACTATTCTTGTTTCCGAAACAACGTCCATTAGGGATTGGACTTGTGTCTGGAGCACAGATATATCACTCTATCTAGCAGGAAGATTTTGTTCAGTAGCCGATTTGGACGAGGTTACCTTGACAACCAACCGAGAATTACACAGGAAGGTGCTTTTTGCACTGTTAGTGGAGAGATACCGACGCACTATAGCAAGAGGTGACATTGTGCCTGTGATAGCCTCGTCACCTTCAGGTGGTTGTGGCTGTTCAATCATTTGTTCCATAGCTTCCTGAAAGTTTGAACTTGTAGATTAGTGTACCAGATAACTTACTAATGAGAAAAAACTAACAAAGTAGGTTAAACGTTTATACGTAACTTATTTTGGTGAACTACTGTAATACATTAGCATGTATTGTAGTGCCAACTACATATTAAAATCACTTTCGGAACATATGTCCATGTAGCATGCCTACTGTATTGTCTATTTCCTCACATTCGTTGACATCTAAGGATAAAGAGACAAGGTTTAAAGTAGGATGAACATAGTATCGCATCATTCATATCATGGGCAAACAGATATAAAACAAACAGACTATTTTATCATTGTGTGCGCACGTGAACATAACAACTAGATTACAGATCAATACCAAAAGAATATCCTTCATCTCTTTTAAACCATATAAGGTGAAATGATACGTTAAGACAACTGTGTATAAAAGTGAACAGAGTAACTGACATTGGCTGCAAACCAAGTAGTTAAATGAACACATCACAGTACCAATCAGTTCAAGGCAGGACGAGTAAGGACTTACAACAGCGGCTTGAACTGGTGTGCTCATGCCCTTCATCTTGCTGGTGTGGCAATCCTTGAAGATTTGCACTACATTCGGTTCAGCTTCTTTTTGGTCGCACGGGCTTTCCTCTGTATTTGGAACAAGTCAATATAGATACAATAATATGGCACCAAAAAAAGAAGGAAGTAGAAGCTATTTACAAGAGCCTCTTAGTGTGCAATATAGCTACGAGATCCTGTTGTCTGTTGGAATTTCACTTTAGAATGGTTGGTTTTGTTCTTCAAACAGTTAGCCTAGAAGAAGATACACTTGTAAGGCACATACATAAATACAAGTTCAATATGTGGTCTGATCAAATAGATATAGCCTACCTGATACTTTGGATCAGACAAGTGTTTAACGAGGGCTGTCCGGTCTTCATCTGTAATATATTCCACTGGAGATGTTTGGGCGATTTCATTGTTAGCCTTGCCTTCAAAGTGAGATTTTCTAAGGTGGTATCGATACCGTCGCAGAGCAAACTGAAAAACATGAGTGCATGCTTGTTTAGTTGCATCATCTTTCAGATCCAACTTGAACCTCATCTGTTGAAAAAAGAATGTGAGTCTTATCAGGAGGAAGCTAGAAAGTATGGGACGGAGCAAGACAATATTACTAATTGCGATGAATAACATTACTTATGGATAAATGGTCAAGGAAGGTGTTAAACTGGGTATTGTCTTTCTCATTCCTGTACTGTATCCACGTTGGGAGGATACATGCATGACACTTAATGGCAACGGCTGCCTCTGATACTAACTTGGCTGACTCTGTAGCATCACGTGGCCTTTTCAAACCTGCCTCAAAATGGATCTCCATTCTTCCTCCTTTAGATTTTGTTAATCTGTCAAGCATTATCCCTGATGTCTGTTTCCGCTTGCGCCGTGGTGCTAGTTCAACAACGAATATGGAAAGTGTTAGTGTACATCAAACTGTGAGAGTACATATAAAGGAGCATGCAACTGCAACTTGACTCGGTCAGGTACCGTCTTGGTGTTGATGCTCATGAGGTTCATCTGATCTTGCCAAGTCCTGTTGTGTCAGCAGTACTTCAGAAGTAGTGTTAGGTGTGAAGGCAGCTTGGGAACTGGCCAGTTCCGGTGCAAACGAACGAGTAACTGGTTGAGATGCTGGTACAGTTGAAGTGGATGCTGCAGCTGGTGGAGCAGGTGATACTGTGTTTGTAGATTTAGTCGGTGGACTTGGACCTTCTACTGCACTATAAGTACCAGCAGAATCTCGACGGTAGATCCTTTTCCATTTCACCCGATGAGTAACAGCACTCCGTACTATATTATTTTCCTTGCTCTTTTTTGACTTTGCCATGTCAAGCTGTACCCACAACACAAAAGAATAAAGTCACTCTTCAGAACTCATTGATGCATGATACTGACAAGCAATACTTTGATGTAAGACAACCGTATGAGGATGGAATATGTAAGAAAAACAGGACGTCATGACATATTCACAGATGTGCAAACTAAGCAGAAGGATTTTCAGGAAAATAGAAGTAATGCAAGCTAGACACCATATGAAAGATGCAACCAATATTACTCTGCCAAGTTAAAAGTGTCTTGTCATAAGTGGCAATTTAAAAAATTAGAAGCAGTACAACGTAGAAATCAATGCAAGATGCAACCACTATCAAACTGCCATGTTAAAAGCGTCCAATCATGAGTGACTGATGCGGGATACACAATAGCAGTACGTTGATGTAAGAACATGGTATGATAGATAGATGAAGTGTATTCTAGACACAGAAAGCCATGTCATATGCACATGTATAACGTATAAACTCAGCAGGCGCAATTTAATCAAAATAGAAGAAATACAGGCTAGACAACATATGCAACATGAAACCAATTATCACACTGTCAACTTAGAGCAAGCACCTGCGATAGTGGAGTACGGGAGATGAACTCATCATGTAGACTTGGGACTTCAACTTCATTAGCAGTAGAAGTGGCAAATCTAGAGAGTCTCTGTTTGCGTTGGTGCGGAGGACCACCAACGTCCCCTAACTTACTATTTTCCTTCCTATTTTCTGATATTGCCTTATGAAGTCAAAATCACAAGAAGATGAATAAAATTAGCTCTGCATAATTGGTTGATGCATGATACAAACGAACACTACTTTGATGTAAGGCAAGCGCATGATAGGAGGATGGAATATATACAAAAAAGACAGCATTTCATATTCACACGTACGATAGGAGGATGGAATATGTATGAAAAAACACTAAGCAGAAGGCATTTCAACAAAATTAGAAGAAATGAAAGCTAGGCACCATATGAACATGCAACCAATATCACTCTATCAGGTAAAAAGTGTCTTGTCATAAGTGCCATTTCAAGAAATTAGAAGCAGTACAAGCTAGAAGACAATGCAAGATGCAACCTACATCACAGTCCCAAGTTAAATGTGTCTTATGGGTAAGTGATCGTTGCAGGTATAAGTTGTAAGCTACGCAGATGCAATTCAACATAATCAGAAGCAATACAAACTAGACATCATACGGAAAATGCAACCACATACTCCCTCCGTTCCTTGATATAAGGTGTATAGATTTTTGAGAAAACATCCAAAATATAAGGTGCCTTACGTTGCACCACTCATTTGGATTTTTTTAGAGATTTGATTACATTTACTTTTATTAGGCAACCTCCTCTATTTTCTCATGTCAATTAGTCAGGTGTAATCTCTCCCAAAACTTGTGAAATTTTCAGTCCACGTGTGTTCTTTAATTTCCGTGCCAAAAACTATACACCCTATATTTAGGAATGGAGGGAGTATAACAGTTCCAAGTAAGAGCAAGCACCTGTGATGGTGGAGTAGGGGAGATGTGCTCATCATGTACACGTATGTTCTAGAAACAGGAACACGCGTCATATTCACATGCATTATGTGTAAAGTAAGTAGATGCAATTCAAGTTAGAAGCAATACAAGCTAGACATCATACGCAACATGCAACCACATATAATAGTGCCAAGTTAGAGCAAGCACCTGTGATGGTGGAGTAGGGGAGATGTGCTCATCATCTACACATCTACGTTGACTGTCCAGCCTTGTGTTGTCTTGCGACTCTTGTTGGGAGGATGGCAGAGTAGAATCTGTAGACCCCCTGTTTGAGTTGCTACGAAGGACCACCATCATCCACTGCCAGACTAATTTCCTTCAGCTGTAATGATTTTGCATTGTGAAGTCAAACCGATAAGGAAAAGGAATAAAATTCACTCTTCAGAACTCATTCATGCATGATACTGACGAACACTACTCGGATGAAAGGCAAACACATGATGCGAGGATGGAATATGTATGAAAAACAGGATGGTGTGACGTATTACACCTATGATGTGGTAACTAAGTAGAAGGTTTTTCAACAAATTTGAAGCACTTCAAGCTAGACACCATATGAAAGATGCAACCAATATCACTCTGCCAAGTTCAAACTGTATGACGTTTCAACAAATTAGAAGCAGTACATGCTAGAAATCATATGCAAGACACAACCAATATCACAATGGCGACTTAAAGGTGCCTTATCATAAGTGACTGATGCGGGATATACAAGAATAGTAGTCTGATGTAGAGACAAGAACACATGTCATATTCATAGGCATTATGTGTAAAGTAAGCATATGCAATTCAACAAAGTTAGAAGCAATACAAGCTAGACATCATACGCAACATGCAACCACATATAATAGTGCCAAGTTAGAGCAAGCACCTGTGATGGTGGAGTAGGGGAGATGTGCTCGTCATCTACACAACTACGTTGACTGTCTAGCCTTGCGTTGTCTTGCGAATCTTGTTGGGAGGATGGCGGAGTAGAATCTGTAGAGAACCTCCGTTTTAGTTGCTCGGAAGGACCACCATCATCCAATGCCTTGCCAATTTCCTTCAGCTCTATTGGTTTTCCATTGTGAGGTCGTACCGACAAGAAAAAGGAATATAATTTGCTCTTCAGAACTCATTCATGCATGATACTGACGAACACTACTCTGATGAAAGGCAAAGTAATGATACGAGGATGGAATATGTATGAAAAAATGGACGGCTTGACATATTCACACCTATGATGTGGTAACTAAGCAGAAGGCACTTCAACAAATTAGAAACACTGCAAGACACCATATGGAAGGTGCAGTCAATATCACTTTGCTAAGTTAAAATGGTCTCGTCATAGGTGGCGTTCATCAAACTAGAAGCAATACATGCTAGAAATCATATTCAAGACGCAAAGCAATATCACACTGCCAACTTAAAGGTGTCCCATCATAAGTGACTGATGCAGGATACACAAGAAGAGTAGTTTCATGTAAGAACATGGTGTGATAGACAGATATAGTATGTACCAAAAACAGTAAAGCATGTCATCTTCACATGTATCATGTGTAAGCTAATCAGATGCAGTTTACACTAATTAGGAGCAATACGAGCTAGACACCATATGCAACATGCCACCAGGTATCACACTGCCAAGTTAGAGCAAGCACCTTGGATGGTGGAGTAGGGGAGCGGAGACTTGGACCTTATAATGCACTATCAGTACAAGGAGAATCGGTACAGATGCTCTGTTTACGTTGCTGCAGAGGACCACCATCATCGCCTTCCTTACTCTTTTCCTTCCACTTTCTTGATTTTGCCTTGTCAAGTCAAACCCACAAGAAAAAGGAATAAAATTTGCTCTTCAGAACTCATTGATGCATGATACTGACGAACACTACTTTCATGTAAGGCAGCCGCATGATAGGAGGATGGAATATGTATGAAAAACAGGACGGCGTGACATATTGACATGAATGATGTATAAAGTGTAAACTAAGCACAAGGTGCTTGAACTTGTTAGAATCAATGCAAGCTAGAAACCATATGAAAGATGAAACCGATATCACTCTGCCAAATTAAAAGGGTGCCCTAACAAATGTATTTGACCAAATTAGAAGCAATACATGGCAACAGGCCAGAAATAATATGCAATATGCAACGAATAAAGGTGACTCATCGTAAGTGATTGATGCAGGATACAGAAGAGAGGTAGTTTCATGTAAGAACAAGGTTAACACATAGATGTAGTGTGTACCAAAAATAGGAAGGCATGTCATATTCACAGGTATAGTGTGTAAACTAAGCAGATGCAATTTACCCTAATTAGAAGCATTACAAGCTAGACACCGTATGCAACATGCAACCACATATCACACTGCAAAGTTAGAGCAAGCACCTGTGATGGTGGTGTAGGGGAAGTGTGGTCTTCAAGAACAGAGCTACGTTCAATACCTTCATTTAGGCTTGCTGTTTCTTGAGAATCATGTGGAGAGGATGAAATTGCATTCTTTATAAGAGTATTGCGTCTCATATTAACCCACGCGCGTGACTATCTCATCATAAGCGATAGATGCAGGATACACAAGAACAGTAGTTTGATGTAAGAACATGGTGTGATAGGCAGATGTAGTATGTACCAAAAACAGGAAGGCGTGTCATATTCACATGTATAATGTGTAAGCTAAGGAGATGCAATTTAACAAATTAGGAGCCTTGATGAGGGATACACAAGAAAAGTAGTTTGATGTAAGAACATGGTTAATAGAAAGACGTAGTATGTACCAAAAATAGGAAGGCGTGTCATATTCACAGGTATAATGTGTTAACTAAGAAGATGCAATTTACCCTAATTAGAAGCATTACAAGGTAGACACCATATGTAACATGCAACCACATATCACACTGCAAGTAAGAGCAAGCACCTGCGATGGTGGTGCAGGGGAATTGCGGTGATCAACTAGAGAGCTACGTTGACTATCTTCATTTAGCCTTGCTATTTCTTGAGAATCATGTGGGGAGGATGACACTGCACTCTTTAAACGAGTAGGGCGTCTCATAATAACCCACTCGGGTGACTGTCTCATCATAAGTGATTGACGAGGGATACAAAAGAGCATTAGTTTGATGTACGAACATTGTTAATAGACATATGTAGTATGTATCAAAAACAGGAAGTCATGTCATTATCAAAGGTATAATGTGTAAGGTAAGCAGATGCAATTTAACCAAATTGGAAGCAATACAAGCTAGACACCATATGCAACATGCAACCACATTTGATAGTGTGAAGTTAAAGCAAGCACCTGGGATGGTTGTGTGTGGCAATTGAGATCATCAACTACAGAGCTACGTTTACTATCTCCAACTCCTGCCACTGCAACCATTAGAGCACTGAAACGCATATTGCTTATCTTCGAATTACACTAGAGCGACTTCTGTCTTTTCTTTTCTGCATTCATCAACACTGCATCAGAGTCTGAAATACCCATGCATAAAAAACAATAGTGTGAGTATGGGTGAAGTGTGTGCACAATTAGTACAGTGTAAAGGTAGCAGATAGCAGGTCGGTGAGAAATAAATGACGGGAGACATATGATAGCTCTACAACATGCATGGCACACTAAACTACTACATGATTCTATGAAAATAACAGTCGACTGAAAGAAAATAGGCCAATCCATTTTTTCTGCACCGTCCGATGTACAAAGAACGGGAAGATCGCCTTCATCTACCTCCAGCCAGTCAGTGTTGACGATCTTCCTCGAAACGCCAGCGACCACCGGCCCAGTATTCCTCCCCTGCCTACGCCCTCCCCTCGACCTCACCGCACCGCCATGCTTGGCACCACCCCTCGGCCATCCATTCAAGCCACGCCGACCTCCAGATTGGGCGCAAGCAGCTCCTGCGCCCCACACCCCTATGATAGACACCGATGCGCCGCTTCCACGGGAACAGGCGGACTAGGTGCTCCACGCGCCTAAGCGGGTGCTGCTTCTTTTAATTGCGGTTCAACTGACCCTGAATTGAAATCCAGGCGGGCTACTGACCTCTAGCAAAGGTGAAATAGTAAAAGGGAGGAAACCTTGTGCATTTAGTATCACGAAGAAGATGCAGTAAGAAGCGCTCAACTAGTTTCTTTCGTGGGATGAATACGGTGTGAGCGGAGACGTAAGATTTGCATGAATAAGGGAAGAGGGGTACCTCTTTCTGGTGCCAGTGCTGTGTCATCCTTCTATTTTTCCAACGATCTTCTTGTGGTTCACCGGAAACCAGAAGTCGTGGAGGACGGTGCATCCTTGGACGAACCCATGGCCAAGTTGTTGAGTGTGGTGTGGTGGCCGTCTATCGGCGGCAGGGAAGCAGATCCGAGGCGGCGAACGACGGCGTAGCGGGAACAACTCAGGTGTGGTGGATGGTTGCGATAGTGGAGCCGCAGTAGTGAGGCGCAGGACGGCGTGGTCGGAGTGGTTCTGGTACGGCGAACGTCGGCGGCGGCGGCGTGGAGGCAGCTCTGCCTTGGCTTCAGCTGCTAAGTCCTTGAGGGCGTTGCGGTTGCGGTTGCATTGGACGACGACGTCGGGGTACCGGCTCCGGCGTGATGGAGGAGGGCGACGGTAGATTGGCCGCTATGGGGTGGAGGACGGAGGAGGCTGGGGTTTCGCGGCTGGTGGAGAGGGCGTTTTCACGCCCATGGAGTATGAATGGGGAAACGGAGGGAGGCGGGGAACTAAGGGGGAACAATGTTTCAGTTTGAGATGCGCTTGTTTGAAATTTGGGGAAAGTTAGAAACTTTGCCCCCATCTAAAATTTCGAACATATTGCGGGTTGGGGGTAGGACAGTCATGTTAGGTGTCCCAAATGTGGGTGGGATAGATTTAGGCCGAGCGCATGGGTGTTTAGGCGCCCACGGCGTATGAATGCTTCTCGGAGGCGGTTGAGACTGGCCTCTTGGTGAAGTTCCAAACCTACCCCGGTTTAGACCTTTTGACATCGGGCCGATAGGCTACACGGGCCAGAGTTAGGACAGTAATTTCCTATTTGGGTGACCAGAAGCCTATTTGGCGCTTTGTTCAATATTTGGGAGGAGAAGCATTAACGTTTTTGGTTCTCTTGAATTGAACTTTCAGGATTTTTCAAACTTCACAAATCTTTACTCTTGAAAATCCTAAAGCTATGATTATTTTGGAATGGAGGGGGTACATTTGAATATACATTGTACACGAGTATATATTAAAAAATATGCAACTTACCTCAGTTCATGCATGGTTCCAGATATAATCTCCTTGGTTGCAAAAAAAAGTTAGATATGCGTATGAATATATATAGCATGTTGAAACTCACAACAAAGATTGATGCCCCCCTTTACATCTGATTTACAAATGCCATTATCTCGGGTTCAAATAGATGAATGCACTTCCTATGTATTCGAATCTTCGAAACCTCCTTTATGTTGAATTCGACATGTATTCTATTTCATAGCTAGCAATTTGGAATGTATCCATGCAAGTGACAAATGTATAAAGTGCTTCACACTAACAACATGGAGTGCACTAATTAATGTTTATATATGAATTGCAAAAGCATCCATTGCCTGTATTTCAAACCACTCTCACTCTATGGATCGATAATATGAAATAAACACATGCACATGCTAGAATTCAATAGAGTATGGGTGTCTGATAGACCGATTTTTGTCCATACGCAATTTGCAAAATTCATGATCTCATCCAAAAATAATAATGCCATTTATATTTTAATTTAATGCATAGAACCGCCGTTTGTACGTAGATGCACTATGCCTCGGCCCGTTCTCACAAACACGTTATATATGTCTCTATCTGACGCATAATGCACACACTTTATATGCATCGGCATTTCTCTTTCACACATGCTCACAATCTCTCTCAGGGTGTCGGGGTGTCTCACGCACATGCTCTCTCTATTTCTCTCTCTCTCTCTCTCTCTCTCTCTCTCTCTCTCTCTCTTTCTGACTACTATGTACCACTCTTTTCACTAATCTCAGTTGGAAAACACTATTTCTCTCACATGCATATATACACACGCACGATCTCTACTAGCCCTCTATACGCACATATATGTGCCTACATGTCTCCCGCACACACATTATCTTTAGGCCTCTCTCGCACACATTGCCCCCCCCCAAACACACCTCTCTCTTAGTAGTTGGCAGATATGATTTCATCATATCATTCGGTAGGATATCCCTGGCTGTTAGGCTGGATGGTAATACGAGGCAAAGTTTTACCCTAGTTCGGACCGGACCCTTGCAGTTAAAGAAAGAGCCTACTCCGTGTATTGTATATTAGTGATAGGGGTGTGTACAAAGTACACGTGAATACCATGCATTGTGTGTGTGTATACTATCGATGAACTAGCCCCGAAGCTTGTATAACATACTGGGCGCCTAGGGTTACAAATCATATATAGTCGGCTTATCACCAGTGGGGATAGAGTCCTCCGCGACTCTGGTAGCTTCGTGTTGTACGCCAAGTCCTCCACATGGGTCTTCGTGTAACACGTCTCGGTCCAACCTATATGTGGCACAGGATGGAACCGACCCATGAGTCTTCATGTTGACCCACCACAACTAGAAATGATGTGCCGCCACACCACAAACGCAATCGGCTACTAAGAAAATAAGCATATGCAATAGTACAACGGTATCTAGCTCACGATACATCTCCATATTTTGTTGATGACACTGACGGACTTTGCATTTGATGTGTGCTCCGTATTTTGTTGACGACACTTACGGTCATTGTATTTGAAGCGAAAGCACGATATGGTCACTGGACTTCAGAATAAGCTCATCACGTCACCACATACATTTTGTCATGCTAACCAACATGTGGTTGGATGGTTAGGAGGACAGTGGTTTCTCGAGCCCACCAAGGTTAAAGTCCCGGTGCTTGCATTTATCTTGTGTTAATTTCAATATTTTCCGGCGATGTACGTTCAGTGGGAGGAGACGTTCCACTCGACTACGAGGCACCTATGGTGACTTCGTAAAATCTCAAGATCATATATGCTGGCCCACTCTCTCGAAGGTGCTCATAAGGGTAGGGTTCGCGTGTGTGCGCTTATAGCGGTGAGTGCTTGTGCGTATATATAAGCCCTTGCTTCTGTACCGTGTTAAACAAATACATGTCATGATTATACGGTCACTGACTCACCCGTACAACTCCGTATTTTGTTGATGACACAATCAATTGACCAGTCAAACGTTCCACGCGGCGCAACTAATGTTGCACCATCGGGGCGTGTAACTGTCACGCCCAATATGCGACCCTATCCTAAAGGAACTCGAAGGTCCCACCAAGGATAGAAGGTCATATTGGAGACGCTTTTGCAAGGTAGATATCATTACATCAACATTACATAATAGACGGGGATACATACAAAGCATACAAATGCCGCAAGCGTACATCAATACATCGTACAAAAGATCAACATCCAACTACGGATGAAACACAAATAGAAACTCAACGACATCCACCCTACTAGCCTAGGCTGCTGACCAGGAACCTATCCCCTGATCGACGAAGCAGAAGAAGAACTCAAAGCAAGCAAGCATCGCTCTCGCGTCCTGATCGTCGCAAAACCTATACCTGCAACTGTTGTTGTAGTAATCTGTGAGCCACGAGGACTCAGCAATCCCATTACCATGGGTATCAAGACTAGCAAAGCTTAATGGGTATGGAAAGGATAAGTGGTGAGGTTGCAGCAGCGGCTAAGCAAAGTATGGTGGCTAACATACGCAAATGAGAGCGGGAAGAGAAACAACGGAACGGTCATGAAGCTAGCAATGATCAAGAAGTGATCCTGAACTCCTACTTACGTCAAACATAACCCAAAAACCGTGTTCACTTCCCGGACTCCACCGAAAAGAGACCATCACGGCTACACACGTGGTTGATGTGTTTTAATTAAGTCAAGTGTCAAGTTATCTACAACCGGACGTTAACAAATTCCCATCTGCCACATAACCGCGGGCACGACTCTCGAAAGTTTATACCCTGCAGGGGTGTCCCAACTTAGCCCATCACAAGCTCTCACGGTCAACAAAGGATATTCCTTCTCCCAGGAAGACCCGATCAGTCTCGAAATCCTGGTTTACAAGACATTTCAACAATGGTAAAACAAGACCAGCAAAGCCGCCCGATGTGTCGACAATCCCGATAGGAGTCGCACGTATCTCGTTCTCAGGACACACCGGATAAGCAAAGCGTACAGGTACCGACGTAACCCAAGTTGCCAAGGGATGGTCCCGCATGGTGCTCTAGTTTGGACGAACACTCCGAGGAGCACTGGCCCGGGGGGGGGGTAAAATAAAGATGACCCTTGGGAGCGCGACTCCCAAGGGAATAAGGCTAGGCGAGGCAAATGGTAAAACCAAGGTTGGGCCTTGCTGGAGGAGTTTTATTCAAAGCAAACTGTCAAGTCCCATAAATCACCCAACTGCGTAAGGAACGCAAAATCGAGGAACATAACACCGGTATGACGGAAACTAGGGCGGCAAGAGTGGAACAAAGCACCAGGCATAAGGCAGAGCCATCCACCCTTTACCAAGTATATAGATGCATTAATTAAATAAGAGATACTGTGATATCCCGACATAATCCTGTCCACCATGGAGCAATCTTCAACTTCACCTGCAACTAACAACACTATAAGAGGGGTTGGGCAAAAGCGGTAACATAGCCAAGCAACGGTTTGCCAGGAAGGGTGAAAAAGGTTAGAGGCTAACATGGAGATTTGGGAGGCTTTATCAACAAGAGATAGGTAGCGCAGCATAGCGATAGAACGAAGCAACTAGCATAGCAATGATAGTAGTGAGATCCAGGGTAGCAGTCATCTTGCCTGAAATCCCGCAAGGAAGAAGAACGAGTCCATGAAGAGGATGAACGGACGTAGTCGAACGAATCCTCACAAACGCAATGTTACCGGAACTCTCAAGGAGAAGCGCAACCGGAAAGAAGCAAACAACATGGTAAGCAACCATCACATAAGCGTGGCATGATGCACAATCAAGTATGATGCATGTCCGGTTTAATGAGGCATGTCATGGCAAAGTGCAACAAACAATACTACAAATTAAGTGGAGCTCAATATGCAATGAGTTGCATATCGATGAAACACCACATCGAGTTATTTAGTTCACTCTCGTTTAGGCACACAACAATATTAAATGTTGTTAAACATGGCAAGAGGTGAAACACAAGTAAACTAACTATTTAGGCAAGTTTAAATGAGGTCGGAAACACAAACAACAATTCCGGAAAATCCCCATGTGCAAATTATGAATTTGGTACTGTTCTTCCCTATACACAATTTTAGAGTTGTTAAACATGCAAAGTAATATCACCATGTTAATCTATGCATTTTCCCACCCCACTTACATATAAAGTTTATTAAATTCGGAGCTATAGTTATTTAGTTATGAAATAAATCATTTTAGCATGGCATTTAAGCAAATTAATGCAAACAGCAATTCAAACATTTTAAACATGGATGAGAGCAGCATATTATGAAACTAGATGAAAACCTAAGCATTTTACATATATAAATTTTTTACATGTGATGCATGGTTTGTGAGTTATTAAATGTATGAAGCATGAGGGTTTTTCTGTAAAACTGCAACTATCCGGTTAATTAGCAAATTCGCGGAGGCATGAAAAAAAATGCAACAGGCCGAAACTAGGCAGGAAGCCCAATAGAGGAAAGGCCGAGGGGCTGCTCACCAAAGGCCTTGGGCCAGGTTGGTGGGGTGGGACTGGGCCTCGGTCAACGGGCGAAGAGGAGGTGATGAGGACATCAATACCATTGTTACACCCACAGCCCCTACTACTACATATACCGGACCAATTACTAGAGCTCACACACGCCAATTAAATTATAAGGTACTTTCGTTTCTTGGTAACGATTCTAATGTTCATGAGAATATGATGCTGCCTAAATTGGATACATTTGTTTTGCTTACAAATGAAGGGCCTAGATTGGAGAAGGATGAACATTGGAGCAAGAACAAGCATGGAGATGATGGCATGCGCAAGGGGAACAAGAACGGAGTTACAAGTGATGATTTCAGGACTCTGAAGACACCATAATGGGTGCATGAAGCCTTGGATGAAATATACGAGATGCCACTTCATAAATTTCGTCCCGAGGCTATCCTAGGTGTTGCGTCACCTTATTATTGGGCCAGGCCCACGTAATTTTTAAATACATAAGTATAGGCTATTTTTAGAGTCCGTGTGTGTGGGGAAACAAGAGATGGGGTTGATATCGGACCCCTCCACCAAGGGCCAGGAAATTCCCCCCCTCTTCCTCCATATATACAGCCCTTAGGGCACCGTTTAGACTTTGGGTTTTGTTTAGATTAAAAGTTCACCATAGCTGCAACTTCGCGTACTTCGTTTGTGTTCAACGACGAGACAATGGCGTCACAGAACCCCACCTTGATCAATAAAGCTTTCATCTTATATTCGCAATATCCAGATTGCAATCTCAGTTTCTTGCTTGTTCTTCGTTTGCTCACAGGAAGCAGACCCTCGTGGTCAAGTTGATCGTGCTCCGGCATGGTCAATAACCTCTCGGAGTTGGTTTAGTGATTGCTAAGGCGCGACGTCCTCGCACGTTCGTAGTCGGATCGTCAAAGTCGACTTCCACCAAAGCGATATCCATCATCTCATCGAAAGACGGGACACCTTTGCCTCTATCAAGTGGTATCAGATTTCCAGGTTGCTCGCTGAGATTTTACAGTTTTTCGTAGTTTAGATCGAGTCTGTTCTTCATAACTATAGTCCATGAAAAAGCCACAAAAAAAATTATTGTTAGTTCATCATATCCAAACCTGTCTAAGCCATTGCATAATCTTTTCTGTATTTGCATTGTTGAATTTGTGGTTGCATCGTCGTGTCTAGTTGCTGGTCTTAGTGTCTAGTCCTTTAGAGTTTCGAGTTCTGTTCACAAGTTGTCACACCGCCGCCGCATCATCATCATCACCGCTGCCATATACCACCATCGTCATCACCGCTGCCATCTACCACCATCGTCATCACCGCTGCCATCTACCACCATCGACATCACCGCAGCCATATACCACATATACAACTCCATCACGCCAATCCGAGTCCACCTGCAACATATATCCGCCACCAGTCCTAGTCCGAGTCCAGTATTTGTTGCTTTGTTTTCGACTTCCAGATCACACCATACTCCGAGTCGTGATAGAGAAGGACTCCCAAACTTTCGTGTTACCCGCAGTTTAAAAATAGCTCCAGTTTAAAAAAAACTAAGTCTGGAAAATTCTGGCTAGGCAGTTTCTAGACCATTTGTAGACGTTTTTGAAAATAATTTGTTGCGGAGCAAAAAAAAGAGGAAAAAGAAGTGCAAAAAAAGGTGAAAAAAAGAGACAAAAATTCAGAGTGTGCTCCTCCCTTGTTTACGTGCAGCGCCGTGATTTTGTTAGTGTTCTAGGCTCGCATCTCTAGCATAGTCTAGCCTAGGACCAGCACAGTACCGTCGTTGAGTGTTTATTCAACTTTGCATCTCTGAATTGATTATTGCTGACCCTTTTTGCTACCATATTATAAGCCTTCCCAGCTCCACATACATCTACGTCGTGCATTTGATTCTCCCTGGTAATCGCTCTATCCAAGCGTTGAGAGTTTTGACTACAATGGTTGCCGATCACCACCTGCTGCTGGGTAAAAACTGGTAAGAATTTGAGATTCGCTTGAAGGATTTGTGACACACCACCATCACCACCGCTTCCTAGTAGTCTGTAGAATCATATTATTTTGTGTTTCTATTGCTGCTAACCATGCCAGGATCACAAGCTGATGAGATTGACTGGGAGAACATGACGAACAAGGATCTTCATGATAAGTTTCATCAAATGTTGGGTCAACAGGTGGAAGATGTGATGGCCAGTTTTGGAAAGGCATTGGAGAGGATGGATGACATTGAGAAGACAATTGACACCAAGTTGGATGCCAAGTTTGATGAATTACTCGAATGTCTCCCACAACCAGTTCTACGCCGTGATACAGTAGGGCGAGCACAGCGTGTTCCTATTGAGCCAGGACAAAATTCTGGTGTCGCTGCTACTACTATTGGTGCTTCTGTAGCTCCTGCTGCTATTGCAGAGGTGGAGGACTATTACGAGGATGAGGTTGATCAAAATCAGAACTACGTGCAGCCACCAGCACCACCACCAGCAGGTCGACCTCAGGTATTTATTCGCAACGGTAGGCCTGCACCACCACCTCAGGTACGAGATAATGACCATATTCCTAAACTGAAATTGAATATTCCACCATTCGAGGGTAGATATGTTCCTGATATATATCTTACTTGAGAGTTAGAAACTGAACAACGTTTTACATGTGTGCAATATCCCGAGGAGAGACGGGTTGCTGCTGCTGTTTGTGCTTTCACTAGTTTTGCATGTGTATGGTGGTCTGAACATTGTAGATTATATCCTATTCCAGCTACTTGGGCTGCTTTGAAAACTGCTATGCGTACTCGTTGGGTTCCACCATATTATCAGCGTGAATTGCTTCAAAAATTGCAGCGTTTAAGACAAGGAAAAAATCCTGTAGAAGAATATTATCAGGAATTACAAACTGTCATGATTAGATGTGGGATTGTTGAATAGAATGAAGCTATGCTTGCATGTTTTATGGGTAGATTAAATAGAGAGATTCAGACCATTCTAGAGTATAAGGAGTATACTAATATCACTCGTTTATTCCATCTTGCTTGTAAAGCTGAACGTGAAGTGCAGGATCGACAAGCATTAGCGCGAACTAACTTTTCTACAGGTCGACCTTCATCATGGACACCACGTGCATCTTCTACTTCCACAGCAGCAGCACCTCCATCAGGTGCCACCTACAGCCGTGATACAAGAAAGCAGGCACAACCACCACTATCTGCCAAGAGCACACCTGCTGGGCCTGCATAGAGCTCTTCTTCTCCCATGGCATCAACAGGGCACACAGGTGATATTATTTGTCGTCGTTGTAAGGGAAGAGGTCATTATGCGCGAGAATGCAAATCTCAGCGTGTGATGATTGCTACTGAGGATGGTGGGTATGAGTCTGCTAGTGACTATGATGAGGAGACTTTGGCCCTTATTACACGTGAAGAACATGGTGCATATGATTCTGATCATGAGACGCAATACATGGCTCCTGAAGACGCTAACATGTATGAATGTTTAGTTGCTCAACATGTTTTGAGTGTGCAGCTCACACAAGTTGAGCAAAATCAGAGGCATAATTTGTTCCATACAAAGGGAGTTGTGAAGGAACGTTCTGTGCGCGTTATCATAGCTGGAGGGAGCTGCAACAACTTGGCTAGCATGGAGATGGTGGAGAAGCTATCTCTCACCACAAGACCACATCCACATCCTTACTACATCTAATGGTTCACCAACAGCGACAAGGTTAAGGTAACACGTACTGTTCGTGTGCATTTTAGTATCTCTACATATGCTGATTATGTTGATTGTGATGTGGTACCTATGCAAGCATGTTCCTTATTACTTGGTCGACCATGGCAATTTGATAAAAATTCTATCCACCATGGTAGAAACAATCAGTATACTCTTGTTCATAAGGATAAAAATATTACTTTGCTTCCTATGACTCCTGATTCCATTTTGAAAGATGATATTAATAGAGCTAATAAAGCAAAACAGGAGAAGAATAAGAATGAAAATCAGATTGTGGCAAAAGAATTTGAGTAACAAATGAAGCCTAATAATAAACCATCTAGTGTTGCGTCTGAAATTAAATTGAAAAGTGCATGTTTACTTGCCACTAAATCTGATATTGATGAGCTAGATTTTAGCAAATCTGTTTGCTATGCTTTTGTGTGCAAAGAGGCATTATTTTCATTCGAGGACGTGCCTTCCTCTTTGCCCCCTGCTGTCACTAGCATTTTGCAGGAGTTCGCTGACGTGTTCCCACAAGTCGTGCCACCGGGTTTACCACCTATTCGAGGGATTGAACAACAAATTGACTTAATTCCCGGTGCATCGCTACCCAACCGTGCACCATACCGTACCAATCCAGAGGAGACGAAGGAGATTATGCGTCAAGTACAGGAGCTGCTCGACAAAGGTTATATACGCGAATCCCTTAGTCCTTGGGCTGTTCCTATTATTCTAGTGCCGAAAAAGGATGGTACATCACGTATGTGTGTTGATTGTAGAGGCATTAATAATATTACTATTCATTATCGTCATCCTATTCCTAGGCTAGATGATATGCTTGATGAATTGAGTGGCTCTACAATATTCTCTAAAGTTGATTTGCATAGTGGATACCATCAAATTCGTATGAAATTGGGAGATGAATGGAAAACAGCATTTAAAACTAAGTTTGGATTATATCAGTGGTTAGTCATGCCTTTTGGGTTAACTAATGCACCTAGTACTTTCATGAGATTAATGAATGAAGTTTTACGTGCTTTCATTGGACGATTTGTGGTAGTTTACTTTGATGACATATTGACTTATAGCAGAACTTTGGAGGAACATTTGGAACATTTACGTGTTGTTTTTATTGCTCTACGTGATGCACGTTTGTTTGGTAACCTTCGGAAGTGCACCTTTTGCACCGACCAAGTGTCTTTTCTTGGCTATGTTGTTACTCCACAGGGAATTGAAGTTGATAAAGCCAAGATTGAAGCAATTGAGAGTTGGCCGCAGCCCAAAACGGTCACACAAGTGAGGAGTTTTCCTGGCCTTGCTGGATTCTATAGGCGTTTTGTGAGAGATTTCAGCACCATTGCTGCACCTCTCAATGAGCTTACAAAGAAGGATGTGCCTTTTGTTTGGGGTACCGCACAGGAAGAAGCCTTCACGGTATTGAAAGATAAGTTGACACATGCTCCTTTACTCCAACTTCCTGATTTTAATAAGACTTTTGAGCTTGAATGTGATGCTAGTGGAATTGGATTAGGTGGTGTGTTATTACAAGATGGCAAACCTGTTGCGTATTTTTCTGAAAAATTGAGTGGGCCTAGTTTGAATTATTTTACTTATGATAAAGAATTATATGCTCTTGTTCGGACTTTACAGACCTGGCAACATTATTTATGGCCCAAAGAATTTGTTATACATTCTGATCATGAATCTTTGAAACATATTAAAAGTCAAGCTAAACTGAATCGTAGACATGCTAAATGCGTTGAATTCATTGAGACTTTCCCTTATGTTATTAAACACAAGAAGGGTAAAGAAAATGTTATTGCTGATGCATTGTCTCGTCGCTATACTATGCTTTCACAACTTGACTTCAAAATATTTGGATTGGAGACCATCAAAGATCAATATGTGCATGATGCTGATTTTAAAGATGTATTGCAGAATTGTAAAGAAGGGAGAACATGGAACAAGTTTGTCGTTAATGATGGATTTGTGTTTCATGCTAACAAGCTATGCATTCCAGCTAGCTCTGTTCGTCTTTTGCTGTTGCAGGAGGCGCATGGAGGGGGATTAATGGGACACTTTGGCGTGAAGAAGACAGAGGACGTACTTGCTACACATTTCTTTTGGCCAAAGATGAGACATGCTGTTGAGCGTTTTATTGCTCGCTGCACTACATGTGAAAAAGCTAAGTCATGACTCAATCCCCATGGTTTGTATATGCCTTTGCCTGTACCTAGTGTTCCTTGGGAGGATATATCTATGGACTTTGTTTTAGGTTTACCTCGAACAAAGAAGGGGAGGGATAGCATATTTGTTGTCGTGGATAGATTCTCAAAAATGCCACACTTTATACCATGTCATAAAAGCGATGATGTCGTTAATGTTGCTGATTTGTTCTTTCGTGAAATTATTCGCTTGCATGGTGTGCCCAATACTATTGTTTCAGATCGTGATACTAAATTTCTAAGCCACTTTTGGAGATGTTTATGGGCTAAGTTGGGGACTAAACTGCTTTTTAATATTACCTATCACCCCCAAACTGATGGACAAACTGAAGTAGTCAATAGAACATTGTCTACTATCCATAGGGCTGTTTTGAAGAATAATAAGAAAATGTAGGAAGAATGCTTGCCTCATATTGAATTTTCTTATAATCGTTCATTGCATTCTACTACTAAGATGTGCCCTTTTGAAATTGTGTATGGTTTCCTACCTCGTGCACCTACTGATTTGTTGCCTCTTCCATCTTCGGAGAAGGTTAATTTTGATGCTAAAGAACGTGCTGAATTGATTTTAAAAATTCATGAGTTAACTAAGGAAAACATTGAGCGTATGAATGCTAAATATAAACTTGTTGGAGATAAGGGTAGAAAACATGTTGTGTTTGCACCTGGAGATCTTGTTTGGTTACATTTGCGTAAGGATAGATTTCCTGATTTGCGCAAATCAAAGTTAGTGCCATGTGCTGATGGTCCTTTTAAGGTGTTGGAGAAAATAAATGATAATGCATATAAACTTGAGCTACCTGCAGATTTTGGGGTTTGTCCCACTTTTAACATTGCAGATTTGAAGCCTTATTTGGGTGAGGAAGATGAGCCTCCGTCGAGGACGACTTCATTTCAAGAAGGGGAGAATGATGAGGACACCAATACCATTGTTACACCCACAACCCTTACTGCTACATATACTGGACCAATTACTAGAGCTCATGCACGCCAATTAAATTATAAGGTACTTTCTTTTCTCGGTAATGATTCTAATGTTCATGAGAATATGATGCTGCCTAAGTTGGATACATTTGTTTTGCTTACAAATGAAGGGCGTAGATTGGAGAAGGATGAACATTGGAGCAAGAACAAGCATGGAGATGATGGCATGCGCAAGGGGAACAAGAACGGAGTTACAAGTGATGATTTCAGGACTTTGAAGACACCATAATGGGTGCATGAAGCCTTGGACGAAATATACGAGATGCCACTTCATAAATTTCGTCCCGAGGCTATTCTAGGTGCTGCGTCACCTTATTATTGGGCCAGGCCCATGTAATTTTGAAATACATAAGTATAGGCTATTTTTAGAGTCCGTATGTGTGGGGAAACAAGAGATAGGGTTGATTTCGGACCCCTCCACCAATGGCCACGAAATTCCCCCCCTCTTCCTCCATATATACAGCCCTTAGGGCACCGTTTAGACTTCGGGTTTTGTTTAGATTAAAATTTCGCCATAGCTGCAACTTCACATACTTCGTTTGTGTTCAACGACCAGACAAAGGTGTCACAGAAACCCCACCTTGATCAATAAAGCTTTCATCTTATATTCGCAATATCCAGATTGTAATCTCAGTTTCTTGCTTGTTCTTCGTTCGCTTGCAGGAAACAGACCCTCGTGGTCAGGTTGATCGTGCTCTGGCGTTGTCAATAACCTCTCGGAGTTGGTTTAGCGATTGCTAAGGAGCGACGTCCTCGCACGTTCGTAGTCGGATCGTCAAAGTCGACTTTCACCAAAGTGATATCCATCATCTCATCGAAATATGGGACACCTTTGCCTCTATCAGGACGCGGCCCAGGCACGGCGCAGTCAACGAGCGGGCGAGAGGGCGCGCTCGATCCCGAACTGCTGCACGAAGCAGGGGAAGGAGAGGCCGGGCTCTGGCCTTGGCACGGGCGAGACAGGAAGCAGGGCAAGGTGGCGCTGCTTGAAGGGGGGATCGACGATATGGGGCCTGCAGGCGGCAGACGGCAGCGGGGATCCACCGGATCTGACGAGGGGAGTTGGTTCCCGATGGTGAGTCAAACAGGACGACGACGGCTCGGCTCCTGCGAAGAAATACAGAGAGCAAGTGAGTTCAGAGAGGAGAGACGGGGAGAAAAAATAGGAAAGAAAGGAGGGAAGAACGGGCGTGGCTTGGCTGACCGGAGCTTCGCCAGAGGCATGCGGGCACGGCGGCGCTGCCGGAGGAGATGCAGACAATGGGGAGGGTTTGTGGCGACGACAGCGATGGTGATGCAGCACGAGGACGGAGACATCGAAGTCCTGTCCATGGCGGCACAGAGGGAGCACAGAGATTAGGGAGGTGGAAGAAGGACGAAGGAAGAGGAGAAGGGCGGCGAGAACTGCCCTTGTCGTGGTGGATTTTTGGATCGGGATTGATCCCGAGTAAGATGGAGGCTGGTCGAGGAAGGATCCCGAGGGAGTGGGTGGCGGCGCAAGGAGGGGAATGGATGGGACAAGCCCCTAGGATCTCGGGTTAGGCGTCTACCTATATAGTAAGGGGATTAGGGTAGGGGTTAACTCGGTATGTCCGATCGAAATCGGGCGGTCCAGAAAAATAGGCTAGGTGGGTCCAAATAAGAAAACAGAGATGTTTTATAGATGTTTGGGGATGAACTGAACCCATCGGTGATAACTGAGCAGTTCGGGTTCGGGGCAAGTTTCGGACGCATGCGAGGGGTCTGAGAGAGGTCGACGAAGACAAGGGGGAATGCGGCAACTACGAGCGGATGCAAGTTTTATGAAAACATGCAGATGCAATGCACATGGTGCTATGAGATGAAATGCATGACATGAACAAAATGCAAAACAAAAGACAAAAACCCAACCACTGAGGAAATAACATATCACATAGCTGGAAATGGAAAGAGTAGGAGTAACAATTATGGAAAGTTACATCCGGGGTGTTACAGTAACCGTGGTGCCCACCTATATGAAAGAAAGAAATGGTAGTTTGAGTCTGTACTGTGTTAATAAAATAGGAGTACATTTTAGGGTGATCATACGGTCACTGGCTCACCATACAACTCCGTAATTTGTTGATAACACGATCAATTGACCAGTCAAACGGTCCACATTCAGCAACGCACATTACCATAGGGCCCACCCGTCAGTGCGTATATGAAGGACATAAATGGTAATAAATTAGTGGTCGGTGGGTATTCGAAGTTGTGAGACCTCTGGTTGGCAGTCGCCGGCGGTTGGGGGGGCGTTGATTGGGCGGTGGGGTGGGGATCGCTGGAGAAAAAGCTCGGTGCGGGAGGGGGGCTAGAGGGATGGCCGGTGCGGCGGCGGACAAGCGGTGGGGAGTGGTTTCGGGGAGGGCGGGGCGGCGGGGGCTGGCGGTTCGGCCGGTGGTGGCTGGTGGCTCAGGGGGGCGGGTGGAGTTTGATGATAAACCGGAGGCCCTTGATTTCGTATCCAACGGCTGGAAAATCTAATGACTAGAGATGAAAAAGTCAGTCGACTGATGTGTAGCCTCACCCCGCACGTACACATGCACTCACGCAAGACACATATGCAGGAGTGCAACACTGACACATACCTATACGTGCATGCACCCTTTGTTAAGGACATGGATTGTTATGGGTATTAATCAATCTTATCTGTGATAAGCAAAACATTGATGTTTGCAGCGGTCTTTATGAATCACAATGTATCAAACGGGCTATCAACATAGTAGGCTTATCTACATGAAAAATATGACGTCACACTCAATGAACAATCATCGGTTTATGAAATGCCCACTTCTGACTGTCCTGGCCCACCAAAGATTCCTCTATTGTGCGCTGCCTGCGTTGGGTCACTGACATGCTGGCCATGTACCCAAAGAGCCCACCCGTTGGTGGAAGAACGACGCGGTGTCCTAGGTCAGAGTCGAGGGCGCCACTCGCTGCACGCCCGGCTGAACACGCCTCCTTGCCGCATTCAAACGCCTCCATGAAACCCGCTCGTGTGGAAGCCGAGAAACCCACTCTGGACACACGTCTGTTCATGACCGGGCTGGCATTAAACGCAATGCTGGTCGAGCTCCTCCCGTATGCCGTCTATTTAATCTCCTATTTAAACGAGGCCAAACGCCGACCAAGAATCGCACACCTCCGCCGCTCCCCTATCTCCTCCACCATTTTGTCCACTCTTACAATGGCTTACGAAGAGTAGCTATTCCGCATCCAAGCCGGCTGGGTAGCCCGCCGGATATGAGCTATGCAGCTCGCTGATTCACCTCCCTCCCCTCTCCTGACGGAGCCAGTTACCGCCCCAAGCCGGCACGCGGTTTAGCAAATCGCTGCTCTAGGCCAGCTCGACGAGGAGCGGCGCACGGGCGTCGTTGCTGCCGTCCACACCGCCGCCTCGTACCACGTCTCCCGTTTCTGTGGCCGAGACTCCCATGTCGGCGGCCGCGCCATGCAAGCAGCGACAAAAGTCGGGTGCGCGGAGAGCGACGAGTCGGTGGCCAGCGCCTCTGCATCCGCCGCCATCATCGAGGAGAAGTAGAACACGGGAGGCCGCCGCCGCTTGGGTCCCATGAAGGCCACTGTGGAGGCGACGTCAGCGTACACAACAGGTGTCTTGCCGGATCCTTTTGTTGCGAGGACCTTTGTCGACCCCGCATGGGCTCCACGGAAGAGGGGAATGTTAGGATGAACTCGAGCCGGTGCCGGCCATGGCGAAGTATTGGCCGGTGATGAAATCAAACCGGTGCCGGCCACCATCATCTTCGGCACCAGCCAATGATATCAGTTGGGCAGTGGGGCGATACGTATCCAACGTATCTACTTTTCCAAACACTTTTGCCCTTGTTTTGGACTCTAACTTGCATGATTCGAATTAAACTAACCCGGACTGACGGTGTTTTCAGCAGAACTACCATGATGTTGTTTTATGTGTAGAAAAGAAAATTTCTCGGAATGACCTGCAAATCCCCGGAGGGACTTTTCAGAATTAATAAGAATTTTTGGCGAAAGAATCAAGGCCAGGGGACCCAGGGCCTGTCCACGAGACAGGGGGGCGCCCCCTAGGGCGCGCCCCCTATCTCGTGGGCCCCCCGGACCTCCTCCGACCTCAACTCCAACTCCATATATACCGTCTTGTGGAGAAAAAAATCAGAGAGAAAGTTTCATTGCATTTTATGATACGGAGCCGCCGCCAAGCCCTAATCTCTCTCGGGAGGGCTGATCTGGAGTCCGTTCGGGGCTCCGGAGAGGGGGATTCGTCACCGTCGTCATCATCAACCATCCTCCATCACCAATTTCATGATGCTCACTGCTGTGTGTGAGTAATTCCATCGTAGGCTTTCTAGACGGTTATGGGTTGGATGAGATTTACCATGTAATCAAGTTAGTTTTGTTAGTGTTTGATCCCTAGTATCCACTATGTTCTGAGATTGATGTTGCTATGACTTTGCTATGCTTAATGCTTGTCACTAGGGCCCGAGTGCCATGATTTCAGATCTGAACCTATTATGTTTTCATGAATATATGTGAGTTCTTGATCCTATCTTGCAAGTCTATAGTCACTTATTATGTGTCTTGATCCGACAACCTCGAAGTGACAATAATCGGGATACTTCTCGGTGATGACCGTAGTTTGAGGAGTTCATGTATTCACTATGTGTTAATGCTTTGGTCCGGTTCTCTATTAAAAGGAGGCCTTAATATCCCTTAGTTTCCACCAGGACCCCACTGCCACGGGAGGGTAGGACAAAAGATGGCATGCAAGTTCTTTTCCATAAGCACGTATGACTATTTACAGAATACATGCCTACATTACATTGATGAACTGGAGCTAGTTCTATATCACCCTATGTTATAACTATTGCATGAGGAATCGCATCCGGCATAATTATCCATCACTGATCCATTGCCTACGAGCTTTTCATACATTGTTCTTCGCTTATTTACTTTTCAGTTGCTACTGTTACAACTACTACAAAAACCCAAAAACATTTATCATTATTGTTGCTACTGTTACCATTACTATCATACTACTTTTGCTACTAAACACTTTGCTGCAGATACTAAGTTATCCAGGTGTGGTTGAATTGACAACTCAACTGCTAATACTCAAGAATATTCTTTGGCTCCCCTTGTGTCGAATCAATAAATTTGGGTTGAATACTCTACCCTCGAAAGCTGTTGCGATCCCCTATACTTGTGGGTTATCAAGACTAATTTCTGGCGCCGTTGCCGGGGAGCATAGCTCTATTCTCTGAGTCACTTGGGATTTATATCTGTTGATCACTATGAAGAACTTGAAAGATGCTAAGACCAAGATTTTGCCCTCAACTACGAGGTGAGGTAAGGAACTGCCATCTAGCTCTGCACTAGGTTCTCCTTCCGTTATTGATAGGCTTGCGACACCTAAACCTGCTACTGCTATGAATTCTGATATGTCGCATGTTATTGATGATGCCACTTCTGCTATGCATGATGAAACTACTTCTGTGCATGATACTACTTTGCCATTAGGTGAATTTCTTGATGAACAACTTGCTAGAGTTAGGGGGAATGAAAATATTGAAGAACCTATTATTGATGATAGTGATGATGAACGTTCCCCCAATGATTATGTATTACCTGTTGTTCCTAAGGGTTATGTTATGAACAAAGAAACTGCTAAAGCTGTTCTTGCTTGCAATGATAGAAATGATCTTAAGAAATTATTAGCTAAATGGAAGCAGCAGTCTCTTAATGCTAGAATGAAACCCGATCCTATTTTTGCTACTTCACCTATCTGTGTTACTGATAAGGATTATGAATTCTCTGTTGATCCTGATATTATTACTTTAGTTGAATCTGATCCTTTTTATGGCCTTGAATCTGAAACTGATGTGGCACATCTTACCAAGTTGAACAACATAGCCACCCTATTTACTCATGATGAGACGTCTCGCTATTTATATATCCTTAAGATATTTCCGTTCTCATTAAAGGGTGATGCTAAGACTTGGTATAATTCTCTTGCTCCTGGTTGTGTGCGTAGTCCCCAGGATATGATTTATTACTTCTCTGCTAAATATTTCCCTACTCATAAGAAACAAGCTGCCTTGCGGGAAATATATAATTTTGTGCAAACCAAAGTAGAGAGTCTCCCACAAGCTTGGGGGAGGCTTCTCCGGTTGCTTCATGCTTTGCCCGATCATCATCTTAAGAAAAATGAAATACTTGATATCTTTTATAATGGACTAACCGATGCTTCAAAGGACCACTTGGATAGTTGTGCTGGTTGTGTTTTCAGGGAAAGAACAGTCGACGAAGCTGAAATATTATTGAATAATATGTTGACTAATGAAAATAAGTGGACTCTTCCCGAGCCAGTTCCTGAAGTAATTCCTGAACCAATTGAGCCAACTCCTGAGCCTATTCCTAAACCCACTCCAAAGAAGAGAGGTGTTTTATTCCTCAGTCCTGAAGATATGCAAGAGGCAAAGAAATCAATGAAAGAAAAAGGTATTAAAGCTGAAGATGTTTTGAATTTACCACCTATTGAAGAAATACATGGTCTGAATATACCGCCTGAAGAACCACATTGTCTTGATAACCCGACACTGGTAGTAAAGGTAAATTCTCTCTATAGATATGATAAAGTTGAAATACCCTCTACTAAATTTAATAGCCCATGCTTAGATGAATTTGATGACTTTATGGCTAGACAAGAAAGTTTTAATGCTTATGTTGGTAGAGAGTTAAAGAATAATGCTTTCGAGATAGGACATGTAGGTGATAATCTGGCTAGAGTTAAAGATGAACTTCACCGCGTTAGCAAATATGCTTCTATGGTTGCTACTCAAGCTGAGCAAGTACTCAAAGCTCAAAATGATTTGCTTGATGAATTTAATAATAAAAATGACTTTGCCGTTAGAGTGGCTACTAGAACTGGTAGAATGACTCAGGAACCTTTGTATCCTGAAGGCCAACCTAAAAGAACTGAACAAGATTCTCAGAATAATAATCTAGATGTTCCTAGTTCTTCTAAGAAGAAGAAAAAGAAGAATGATAGGACTATGCAAACTTCTAGTGAACCTAATGCAGAAATACTTGAGAATCCCAATAATACTTCTATCTCTGCTGCTGAAACACAATCCGGACATGAACATGAACCTGATGATAATGCTAACAATGATGTTCATGTGGATGCTCAACCTAGTAATAACAATGGTGTAGAGATTGAACCTGCTGTTGATCTTGATAACCCACAATCAAAGAATCAACGTTATGATAAGAAAGATTTTGTTGCTAGGAAGCACGGTAAAGAAAGAGAACCATGGGTTCAGAAACCCATGCCCTTTCCTCCTAAACAATCCAAGTCAAAGGATGATGAGGATTTTGAGCGCTTTGCTGAAATGATTAGACCTATTTTCTTATGTATGCGCTTAACTGATATGCTTAAAGTAAGTCCTTATGCTAAATATATGAAGGATATCATCACAAATAAAAGAAAGATACCGGAAGCTGAAATTTCCACCATGATTGCTAATTACACTTTTAAGGGTGGAATACCAAAGAAACTTGGAGATCCGGGTGTTCCAACTATACCATGCTCCATTAAAAGAAATTATGTTAGAACTGCTTTATGTGATCTTGGAGCCGGTGTTAGTGTTATGCCTCTCTCTTTATAGCGTAGACTTGAATTGAATAAGTTGACACCTACTGAAATATCTTTGCAAATGGCTGATAAAACAACTGCTATACCTCTCGGTATTTGTGAGGATGTACCTATTGTGGTTGCAAATGTCACTATCTTAACAGAGTTTGTTATTCTTGATATTCCCGAGGATGATAGTATGTCTATTATCCTTGGTAGACCTTTTCTTAATACTACAGGGGCTGTTGTTGATTGCAACAAAGGCAATGTCACTTTTCATGTTAATGGCAATGAGCATACGGTACACTTTCCGAGGAAACAATCTCAAGTTCATAGCATCAATTCTATTGAAAAAGTTCCAACTATCATTTTTGGAGGTTTTGAATTTCCTCTCCCTACTGTCAAGAAAAAGTATGATATTCTTATTGTTGGGGATTTTCATATCCCCGTTGAGGTAACTTAGTGTTATTCCAAATTTCTCTGGTTCCGTGTTACTCTGAATGAGTTTGTTAATATGACTTGATCAACCTTGTTAGCGGGTTCATTTTGATGATCACGAGATGGATGAAACTAGAAGGCACAACCTTCTGTACCCCCTTTTTACTTTATGTTTTTTTAGAATAAATAAAGAAAAAATAGTATTATCCGTCTGTTTTCTGAATTATCCGTGCATTAAAAAAACAGTCTGAAAATAAAAGTGCTCCAAATGCCCTGCAAATTTAGTATGATTTTTTCTGGAATATTTGGGGATTTTAGGCACTAAAAACACTACAGGAGGGCCAAGCACCAGGCCACGAGAGAGGAGGGCGCCCCCCCTGTAGGGCGCCCCCCTGTCTCGTGGGCCCCTCGTGGCTCCCCTCCACTTATGCCAGCACCCACACACTCCATATTCTACCCAAAAAATCCCCATCCAGCTCAAGCATGAGTTCTAGCTCGTTTTGCTGCGATTTTCAATCTCTTAGATCAAAGCTCCATTCACAAAACTGCTTTGGGAGATTGTTGCTTGGTATGTGACTCCTCCATTGGTCCAATTAGCTTTTGTTTTAGTGCTTTATTCATTGCAAATCCTTGCTATCTTGGTGACCCTGTTCTTGAGCTTGCATGTTAAATTTTTGAGGTTCTAAGTAATTCTAATGCATGATATAGGCTCTAGGCACTTGTAGGACTAGTTGCTATTAGTCTTGTTTAGTTTTATGCACTTTTATTTTGAAGTTACTAAAAATTTCCGAAATTTTCAGAAAATGTTGAGGAAACTTTTGAGGGGCTCTTCTAGCCAAAGCTTCCAGGAAAAACAAGCTAAAGAGAAGGAAAAAGTCAAGTATAATCTTCCTCGTTTAGCAGAAGTACGACCGTGTGAATGGCCATGTGATGATTTCTTGAGCGAGGCTGGAATTCAGGATGAATTTTTTACTTTAATCGAGACTGCAGGCCTCACCGGTTTCATCAACTACCGAATCGATCATTATCTCTTACTCACCAATACTTTCGTGCAAAACTTTTATTTTTCTCCTAGGAAGTCACCGCCTGAAGTGTCATTTTATTTATATGACGAGTTCAAAGAAATGTCTTTACGTCATTTTTGCACGGTATGTAGGATACCTTATGAAGGAGAACTAGAGGAACCCCATCGTGAAGATGTGGCTGGCTTTGTTAATACTATTGCTATAGAAGGGCCAAAGAAGGGTTCCGAAGCAAAAGTCTCTAGCATACACTTTCCTGTTTTACGCTACTTTGCCATATTTGCTAGTAGATGCTTGATCGGTCGTGGGAATTGTGTAAACTTGAGTGTTCCTGATATTGTCATTCTTCAACATGCTTTGCTTGGAGACAATAGTTTTAATATGGGTGCCGTCGTTGCTAAACGGTTAGCCCTTAATCGTACAAAAGGCCCCATATTTGGAGGTATCTATGCTGCGCTTCTTGCTAGACATTTTCAGATACCCATTAGGCACCATGAGGAAAAGGAGACGAAATTGCCTCCTCACATTTCAGATTACAAAAGCATGGTAGCACATAAGTTTATTGTTGAAAACGAAGATAGGATGCTCTTATATAAACTTAGATTCAATAAGAAACACTTTGAGATTATTATCTTGCCTGCACCTCTGTTGTTTGATTTGCTTGCAGAAAAATTTCTCGTTACACCGGAGGCGGTAAACAATCATCGAGCTCAATCTTTTACTCCAGAACCTGAACCGGAACCTGAGCTGGACCCCTATCGTGCATCATCTGTCCAGTGGGATCCGGAGATGACCAACCAGTGGTATCCTGATTACACCTCTCATTACACCGGAGAGAGTAGCGGTGGTCCTTGGTATTAAACCAACTTAGGCCCAAAGCCTAAGCTTGGGGAGTACGTATTTCTCACCGAATTTACATTCATGTTCACACACTAGTCGTCGGTGCTCATACTCTTTCATTGTATTATCCATGTTAGTTTAAATTCCCTTTTTCTAGTTTTCTTCTTGTGTGTTTGATAAACCTTGAGAAAAACCAAAAAAATTAGTTAGTTTAATTTCCTTGCTTGTAGTAGAAATTAGAATGAAAAACCAAAAAGATTTCTAGTTCTTCTATTTACTTGTTGGGAGCTTTCCCGTGTAAATAGTTTTTTTCTTTTCTTTCCTTTGGGGGTCGAGAAGAACATATTGAAAATGCTTAGTGGCTCTCATATGCATGATTGTTTATTTAATTTAGAGCCCATATTACTTGCTTTCTCTCTTGAGTTGAATGCTTGCAGATTCCAGCTTAGTCCAATGCACGTACACTCTTATTATTATACACATCGTTCGGTCGTGCGAGTGAAAGGCAATAATGACGATATATGATGGACTTATTGGGATGAGAAAAGCTAGTATGAACTCGACCTGTCTTGTTTTTGTAAATATGATAATTCATCGTTCTTGAGTCAGCTATTATGAAGTAAACATATTTGCAATGACATTTAGAGATTATAGTTAATTGTGCCATGCTTGCTTATCTATGAGTTATAATGGTTTACCTTGCGTGCCATCATGCTATTAGAATGATTATGATGTGGTATGATGGGATGGTATCCTCCTTTAAATGAATTGAGTGACTCGACTTGGCACATGTTCACGCATGTAGTTGAATCAAATCAACGCAGCCTTCACGATATTTATGTTCATGGTGGATTATATCCTACTCATGCTTGTACTTGGTGTGAATTAATTTTAATGCATGATTATGACTGTTGTCGCTCTCTTAGTTGGTCGCTTCCCAGTCTTTTGCTAGCCTTCACCTGTACTAAGCGGGAATACTGCTTGTGCATCCAAACTCCTTAAACCCCAAAGTTGTTCCATATGAGTCCACTATACCTTCCTATATGCGGTATCTACCTGCCGTTCCATGTAAATTTGTATGTGCCAAACTCCAAACCTTCAAATGAAATTCTGTTTTGTATGCTCGAGCAGCTCATGTAACAACTAGGGCTGCCTATATCTTCCATGCTAGGTGTGTTATTCTCAGAGGAGTGGACTCTGCTCATCATTCACGAGAAAGGGCCGGTAACCGGGATGCCCAGTCCCATGATCCAAAAAGATCAAAGCAAATCAAAATAATTAAACAAAACTCCCCCAAGGCTGTTGTATGTTGGAGGCACTCGTTGTTTCGAGCAAGCCATGGATTGATGCTTTTTGGTGGTTGGGGGAGTATAAACCTTTACCATTCTATTTGGGAACTGCCTATAATGCATTTAGTGTGGAAGATACACCCATCTCATAGGTGTTGCGTTGACAGCAAAAGTATGCCACTCAAAATGTTATTCAATCTCTATTTTAAAATCGAGCTCTGGCACCTCTACAAATCCCTACTTCCCTCTACGAAGGGCCTATCTATTTACTTTTATGTTGAGTCATCATCCTTCTTATTTAAAGCACCCGCTGGAGAGCGCACTGTCATTTGCATTCATTATTATTGGTTTATATTGGGTATGACTTGACTGGATCTCTTTTACCATGAATTACAATGTTTAGTTAGTCCTTGATCTTTAAAGGTGCTCTGCATTTATGCTTTGCGGTCTCAGAAAGGGCTAGCGGGATACCATTTTGTTATATCATGTTATGATTACTTTGAGAAAGTTTTGTCATCCGATTTTTATTATTATGGCTCGCTAGCTGATTATGCTATTGATATGAGTAATTGTGAGACCTTTGTGTTATTGTGAGTATGGTTAGTTCGTAATATTTGCTGAAACTTGAATGCTGGCTTTTCATGTTTACAACAACAAGAGCAAATAGAGTTTGTAAAAGTTTTTCTTTATCACTTTCAGTTTATCAACTGAATTGCTTGAGGACAAGCAAAGGTTTAAGCTTGGGGGAGCTGATACGTCTCCAACGTATCTACTTTTCCAAACACTTTTGCCCTTGTTTTGGACTCTAACTTGCATGATTTGAATGAAACTAACCCGGACTGACGTTGTTTTCAGCAGAACTACCATGATGTTGTTTTATGTGTAGAAAAGAAAAGTTCTCAGAATGACTTGCAAATCCATGGAGGGACTTTTCAGAATTAATAAGAATTTTTGGCGAAAGAATCAAGGCCAGGGGGCCCAGGGCCTGTCCACGAGATAGGGGGGTGCCCCCCCTAGGGCGCCCCCCTATCTCGTGGGCCCCCCGGACCTCCTCCAACCTCAACTCCAACTCCATATATACCATCTTGCGGAGAAAAAAATCAGCGAGAAAGTTTCATCATGTTTTAGGATACGAAGCCGCCGCCAAGCCCTAATCTCTCTCGGGAGGGCTGATCTGGAGTCCGTTCGGGGCTCCGGAGAGGGGGATTCGTCACCGTCGTCATCATCAACCATCCTCCATCACCAATATCATGATGCTCACCGCCGTGTGTGAGTAATTCCATCATAGGCTTGCTGGACGGTGATGGATTGGATGAGATTTACCATGTAATCAAGTTAGTTTTGTTAGGGTTTGATCCCTAGTATCCACTATGTTCTGAGATTGATATTGCTATGAGTTTGCTATGCTTAATGCTTGTCACTTGGGCCCGAGTGCCATGATTTCAGATCTGAACCTATTATGTTTTCATGAATATATGTGAGTTCTTGATCCTATCTTGCAAGTCTATAGTCACTTATTATGTGTCACGATCCGACAACCTCGAAGTGACAATAATCGGGATACTTCTCGGTGATGACCGTAGTTTGAGGAGTTCATGTATTCACTATGTGTTAATGCTTTGGTCTGGTTCTCTATTAAAAGGAGGCCTTAATATCCCTTAGTTTCCACCAGGACCCCGCTGCCATGGGAGGGTAGGACAAAAGATGGCATGCAAGTTCTTTTCCATAAGCACGTATGACTATTTACGGAATACATGCCTACATTACATTGATGAACTGGAGCTAGTTCTATATCACCCTATGTTATAACTATTGCATGAGGAATCGCATCCGGCATAATTATCCATCACTGATCCATTGCCTACGAGCTTTTCATACATTGTTCTTCGATCATTTACTTTTCCGTTGCTACTGTTACAACTACTACAAAAACCCAAAAACATTTATCATTATTGTTGCTACTGTTACCATTACTATCATACTACTTTTGCTACTAAACACTTTGGTGCAGATACTAAGTTATCCAGGTGTGGTTGAATTGACAACTCAACTGCTAATACTCAAGAATATTCTTTGGCTCCCCTTGTGTCGAATCAATAAATTTGGGTTGAATACTCTACCCTCGAAAGCTGTTGCGATCCCCTATACTTGTGGGTTATCAAGACTAATTTCTGGCGCCGTTGTCGGGGAGCATAGCTCTATTCTCTGAGTCACTTGGGATTTATATCTGTTGATCACTATGAAGAACTTGAAAGACGCTAAGACCAAGATTTTGCCCTCAACTACGAGGGGAGGTAAGGAACTGCCATCTAGCTCTGCACTAGGTTCTCCTTCCATTATTGATAGGCTTGCGACACCTAAACCTGCTACTGCTATGAATTCTGATATGTCGCATGTTATTGATGATGCCACTTCTGCTATGCATGATGAAACTACTTCTGTGCATGATACTACTTTGCCATTAGGTGAATTTCTTGATGAACAACTTGCTAGAGTTAGGGGGAATGAAAATATTGAAGAACCTATTATTGATGATAGTGATGATGAACGTTCCCCCAATGATTATGTATTACCTGTTGTTCCTAAGGGTTATGTTATGAACAAAGAAGCTGCTAAAGCTATTCTTACTTGCAATGATAGAAATGATCTTCAGAAATTATTAGCTAAATGGAAGCAGCAGTCTCTTAATGCTAGAATGAAACCCGATCCTAGTTTTGCTACTTCACCTATCTGTGTTACTGATAAGGATTATGAATTCTTTGTTGATCCTGATATTATTACTTTAGTTGAATCTGATCCTTTTTATGGCCTTGAATCTGAAACTGATGTGGCACATCTTACCAAGTTGAACAACATAGCCACCCTATTTACTCATGATGAGACGTCTCGCTATTTATATATCCTTAAGATATTTCCGTTCTCATTAAAGGGTGATGCTAAGACTTGGTATAATTCTCTTGCTCCTGGTTGTGTGCGTAGTCCCCAGGATATGATTTATTACTTCTCTGCTAAATATTTCCCTACTCATAAGAAACAAGCTGCCTTGCGGGAAATATATAATTTTGTGCAAACCAAAGTAGAGAGTCTCCCACAAGCTTGGGGGAGGCTTCTCCGGTTGCTTCATGCTTTGCCCGATCATCATCTTAAGAAAAATGAAATACTTGATATCTTTTATAATGGACTAACCGATGCTTCCAAGGACCACTTGGATAGTTGTGTTGGTTGTGTTTTCAGGGAAAGAACAGTCGACGAAGCTGAAATATTATTGAATAATATGTTGACTAATGAAAATAAGTGGACTCTTCCCGAGCCAGTTCTTGAAGTAATTCCTGAACCAATTGAGCCAACTCCTGAGCCTATTCCTAAACCCACTCCGAAGAAGAGAGGTGTTTTATTCCTCAGTCCTGAAGATATGCAAGAGGCAAAGAAATCAATGAAAGAAAAAGGTATTAAAGCTGAAGATGTTTTGAATTTACCACCTATTGAAGAAATACATGGTCTGAATATACCGCCTGAAGAACCACATTGTCTTGATAACCCGACACTGGTAGTAAAGGTAAATTCTCTCTATAGATATGATAAAGTTGAAATACCCTCTACTAAATTTAATAGCCCATGCTTAGATGAATTTGATGACTTTATGGCTAGACAAGAAAGTTTTAATGCTTATGTTGGTAGAGAGTTAAAGAATAATGCTTTCGAGATAGGACACGTAGGTGATAATCTGGCTAGAGTTAAAGATGAACTTCACCGTGTTAGCAAATATGCTTCTATGGTTGCTACTCAAGCTGAGCAAGTACTCAAAGCTCAAAATGATTTGCTTGATGAATTTAATAATAAAAATGACTTTGCTGTTAGAGTGGCTACTAGAACTGGTAGAATGACTTAGGAACCTTTGTATCCTGAAGGCCACCCTAAAGGAACTGAACAAGATTCTCAGAATAATAATCTAGATGTTCCTAGTTCTTCTAAGAAGAAGAAAAAGAAGAATGATAGGACTATGCAAACTTCTAGTGAACCTAATGCAGAAATACTTGAGAATCCCAATAATACTTCTATCTCTGCTGTTGAAACACAATCCGCAGATGAACATGAACCCGATGATAATGCTAACAATGATGTTCATGTGGATGCTCAACCTAGTAATAACAATGGTGTAGAGATTGAACGTGCTGTTGATCTTGATAACCCACAATCAAAGAATCAACATTATGATAAGAAAGATTTTGTTGCTAGGAAGCACGGTAAAGAAAGAGAACCATGGGTTCAGAAACCCATGCCCTTTCCTCCTAAACAATCCAAGTCAAAGGATGATGAGGATTTTGAGCGCTTTGCTGAAATGATTAGACCTATTTTCTTACGTATGCACTTAACTGATATGCTTAAAGTAAGTCCTTATGCTAAATATATGAAGGATATCATCACAAATAAAAGAAAGATACCGGAAGCTGAATATTCCACCATGCTTGCTAATTACACTTTTAAGGGTGGAATACCAAAGAAACTTGGAGATCCGGGTGTTCCAACTATACCATGCTCCATTAAAAGAAATTATGTTAGAACTGCTTTATGTGATCTTGGAGCCGGTGTTAGTGTTATGCCTCTCTCTTTATATCGTAGACTTGAATTGAATAAGTTGACACCTACTGAAATATCTTTGCAAATGGCTGATAAAACAACTGCTATACCTCTCGGTATTTGTGAGGATGTGCCTGTTGTGGTTGCAAATGTCACTATCTTAACGGACTTTGTTATTCTTGATATTCCCGAGGACGATAGTATGTCTATTATCCTTGGTAGACCTTTTCTTAATACTACAGGGGCTGTTGTTGATTGCAACAAAGGCAATGTCACTTTTCATGTTAATGGCAATGAGCATACGATACACTTTCCGAGGAAACAATCTCAAGTTCATAGCATCAATTCTATTGAAAAAGTTCCAACTATCATTTTTGGAGGTTTTGAATTTCCTCTCCCTACTGTCAAGAAAAAGTATGATATTCTTATTGTTGGGGATTTTCATATCCCCGTTGAGGTAACTTAGTGTTATTCGAAATTTCTCCGGTTCCGTGTTACTCTGAATGAGTTTGTTAATATGACTTGATCAACCTTGTTAGCGGGTTCATTTTGATGATCACGAGATGGATGAAACTAGAAGGCACAACCTTCTGTACCCCCTTTTTACTTTATGTTTTTTTATAATAAATAAAGAAAAAAATAGTATTATCCGTCTGTTTTCTGAATTATCCGTGCATTAAAAAAATAGTCTGAAAATAAAAGTGCTCCAAATGCCCTGCAAATTTAGTATGATTTTTTCTGGAATATTTGGGGATTTTAGGCACTAAAAACACTGCAGGAGGGCCAAGCACCAGGCCACGAGAGAGGAGGGCGCCCCCCCTATAGGGCGCCCCCCTGTCTCGTGGGCCCCTGGTGGCTCCCCTCCACTTATGCCAGCACCCACACACTCCATCTTCTACCCAAAAAATCCCCATCCAGCTCAAGCACGAGTTCTAGCTCGTTTTGCTGCGATTTTCGATCTCTTAGATCAAAGCTCCATTCACAAAACTGCTTTGGGAGATTGTTGCTTGGTATGTGACTCCTCCATTGGTCCAATTAGCTTTTGTTTTCGTGCTTTATTCATTGCAAATCCTTGCTATCTTGGTGACCCTGTTCTTGAGCTTGCATGTTAAATTTTTGAGGTTCTAAGTAATTCTAATGCATGATATAGGCTCTAGGCACTTGTAGGACTAGTTGCTATTAGTCTTGTTTAGTTTTATGCACTTTTATTTTGAAGTTACTAAAAATTTCAGAAATTTTCAGAAAATGTTGAGGAAACTTTTGAGGGGCTCTTCTAGCCAAAGCTTCCAGGAAAAACAAGCTAAAGAGAAGGAAAAAGTCAAGTATAATCTTCCTCACTTAGCAGAAGTACGACCGTGTGAATGGCCATGTGATGATTTCTTGAGAGAGGCTGGAATTCATGATGAATTTTTTGCTTTAATCGGGACTGCAGGCCTCACCGGTTTCATCAACTACCGAATCGATCATTATCTCTTACTCACCAATACTTTCGTGCAGAACTTCTATTTTTATCCTAGGAAGTCACCGCCTGAAGTGTCATTTTATTTATATGACGAGTTCAAAGAAATGTCTTTACGTCATTTTTGCACGGTATGTAGGATACCTTATGAAGGAGAACTAGAGGAACACCATCGTGAAGATGTGGCCGGCTTTGTTAATACTATTGCTATAGAAGGGCTAAAGAAGGGTTCCGAAGCAAAAGTCTCTAGCATACCCTTTCCTGTTTTACGCTACTTTGCCATATTTGCTAGTAGATGCTTGATCGGTCGTGGGAATTGTGTAAACTTGAGTGTTCCTGATATTATCATTCTTCAACATGCTTTGCTTGGAGACAATAGTTTTAATATGGGTGCCGTCGTTGCTAAACGGCTAGCCCTTAATCGTACAAAAGGCCCCATATTTGGAGGTATCTATGTTGCGCTTCTTGCTAGACATTTTCAGATACCCATTAGGCACCATGAGGAAAAGGAGACGAAATTGCCTCCTCACATTTTAGATTACAAAAGCATGGTAGCACATAAGTTTATTGTTGAAAACGAAGATAGGATGCTCTTGTATAAACTTAGATTCAATAAGAAACACTTTGAGATTATTATCTTGCCTGCACCTCTGTTGTTTGATTTGCTGGTAGAAAAATTTCTCGTTACACCGGAGGCGGTAAACAATCATCGAGCTCAAGCTTTTACTCCAGAACCTGAACCGGAACCTGAGCTGGACCCCTATCGTGCATCATCTGTCCAGTGGGATCCGGAGATGACCAACCACTGGTATCCTGATTACACCTCTCATTACACCAGAGAGAGTAGCGGTGGTCCTTGGTATTAAACCAACTTAGGCCCAAAGCCTAAGCTTGGGGGAGTACGTATTTCTCACTGACTTTACATTCATGTTCACACACTAGTCGTCGGTGCTCATACTCTTTCATTGTATTATCCATGTTAGTTTAAATTCCCTTTTTCTAGTTTTCTTCTTGTGTGTTTGATAAACCTTGAGAAAAACCAAAAAAATTAGTTAGTTTAATTTCCTTGCTTGTAGTAGAAATTAGAATGAAAAACCAAAAAGATTTCTAGTTCTTCTATTTACTTGTTGGGAGCTTTCCCGTGTAAATAGTTTTTTTTTCTTTTATTTCCTTTGGGGGTCGAGAAGAACATATTGAAAATGCTTAGTGGCTCTCATATGCATGATTGTTTATTTAATTTAGAGCCCATATTACTTGCTTTCTCTCTTGAGTTAAATGCTTGCAGATTCCGGCTTAGTCCAATGCACGTACACTCTTATTATTATACACATCGTTCGGTCGTGCGAGTGAAAGGCAATAATGACGATATATGATGGACTTATTGGGATGAGAAAAGCTAGTATGAACTCGACCTGTCTTGTTTTTGTAAATATGATAATTCATCGTTCCTGAGTCAGCTATTATGAAGTAAACATATTTGCAATGACATTTAGAGATTATAGTTAATTGTGCCATGCTTGCTTAGCTATGAGTTATAATGGTTTACCTTGCGTGCCATCATGCTATTAGAATGATTATGATGTGGTATGATGGGATGGTATCCTCCTTTAAATGAATTGAGTGACTCGACTTGGCACATGTTCACGCATGTAGTTGAATCAAATCAACGCAGCCTTCACGATATTTATGTTCATGGTGGATTATATCCTACTCATGCTTGTACTTGGTGTGAATTAATTTTAATGCATGCTTATGACTGTTGTCGCTCTCTTAGTTGGTCGCTTCCCAGTCTTTTGCTAGCCTTCACCTGTACTAAGCGGGAATACTGCTTGTGCATCCAAACTCCTTAAACCCCAAAGTTTTTCCATATGAGTCCACTATACCTTCCTATATGAGGTATCTACCTGCCGTTCCAAGTAAATTTGTATGTGCCAAACTCCAAACCTTCAAATGAAATTCTGTTTTGTATGCTCGAGCAGCTCATGTAACAACTAGGGCTGCCTATATCTTCCATGCTAGGTGTGTTATTCTCAGAGGAGTGGACTCTGCTCATCATTCACGAGAAAGGGCCGGTAACCGGGATGCCCAGTCCCATGATCCAAAAAGATCAAAGCAAATCAAAATAATTAAACAAAACTCCCCCAAGGCTGTTGTATGTTGGAGGCACTCGTTGTTTCGAGCAAGCCATGGATTGATGCTTTTTGGTGGTTAGGGGAGTATAAACCTTTACCATTCTATTTGGGAACTGCCTATAATGCATTTAGTGTGGAAGATACAGCCATCTCATAGGTGTTGCGTTGACAGCAAAAGTATGCCGCTCAAAATGTTATTCAATCTCTATTTTAAAATCGAGCTCTGGCACCTCTACAAATCCCTGCTTCCCTCTGCGAAGGGCCTATCTATTTACCTTTATGTTGAGTCATCATCCTTCTTATTTAAAGCACCCGCTGGAGAGCGCACTGTCATTTGCATTCATTATTATTGGTTTATATTGGGTATGACTTGACTGGATCTCTTTTACCATGAATTACAATGTTTAGTCAGTCCTTGATCTTTAAAGGTGCTCTGCATTTATGCTTTGCGGTCTCAGAAAGGGCTAGCGAGATACCATTTTGTCATATCATGTTATGATTACTTTGAGAAAGTTTTGTCATCCGAGTTTTATTATTATGGCTCGCTAGCTGATTATGCTATTGATATGAGTAATTGTGAGACCTTTGTGTTATTGTGAGTATGGTTAGTTCGTAATATTTGCTGAAACTTGAATGCTGGCTTTTCATGTTTACAACAACAAGAGCAAACAGAGTTTGTAAAATTTTTTCTTTATCACTTTTAGTTTATCAACTAAATTGCTTGAGGACAAGCAAAGGTTTAAGCTTGGGGGAGCTGATACATCTCCAACGTATCTACTTTTCCAAACACTTTTGCCCTTGTTTTGGACTCTAACTTGCATGATTTGAATGAAACTAACCCGGACTGACGCTGTTTTCAGCAGAACTACCATGATGTTGTTTATGTGTAGAAAAGAAAAGTTCTCGGAATGACCTGCAAATCCATGGAGGGACTTTTCAGAATTAATAAGAATTTTTGGCGAAAGAATCAAGGCCAGGGGGCCCAGGGCCTGTCCACGAGACAGGGGGCGCCCCCCTAGGGCGCGCCCCCCTATCTCGTGGGCCCCTCGGACCTCCTCCGACCTCAACTCCAACTCCATATATACCGTCTTGCGGAGAAAAAAATCAGAGAGAAAGTTTCATCATGTTTTACGATACGAAGCCGCCGCCAAGCCCTAATCTCTCTCGGGAGGGCTGATCTGGAGTCCGTTCGGGGCTCCGGAGAGGGGGATTCGTCACCGCCGTCATCATCAACCATCCTCCATCACCAATATCATGATGCTCACCGCCATGTGTGAGTAATTCCATCATAGGCTTGCTGGACGGTGATGGGTTGGATGAGATTTACCATGTAATCAAGTTAGTTTTGTTAGGGTTTGATCCCTAGTATCCACTATGTTCTGAGATTGATATTGCTATGAGTTTGCTATGCTTAATGCTTGTCACTAGGGCCCGAGTGCCATGATTTCAGATCTGAACCTATTATGTTTTCGTCAATATATGTGTGTTCTTGATCCTATCTTGCAAGTCTATAGTCACCTATTATGTGTTATGATCCGACAACCCCGAAGTGACAATAATCGGGATACTTCTCGGTGATGACCATAGTTTGAGGAGTTCATGTATTCACTATGTGTTAATGCTTTGGTCCGGTTCTCTATTAAAAGGAGGCCTTAATATCCCTTAGTTTCCACTAGGACCCCGCTGCCACGGGAGGGTAGGACAAAAGATGTCATGCATGTTCTTTTCCATAATCACGTATGACTATTTACGGAACACATGGCTACATTACATTGATGAACTGGAGCTAGTTCTATATAACCCTATGTTATAACTATTGCATGAGGAATCGCATCCGGCATAATTATCCATCACTGATCCATTGCCTACGAGCTTTTCATATATTGTTCTTCACTTATTTACTTTTCCGTTGCTACTGTTACAACTACTACAAAAACCCAAAAACATTTATCATTATTGTTGCTATTGTTACCATTACTATCATACTTCTTTTGCTACTAAGCACTTTGCTACAGATACTAAGTTATCCAGGTGTGGTTGAACTGACAACTCAACTGCTAATACTCAAGAATATTCTTTGGCTCCCCTTGTGTCGAATCAAGAAATTTGGGTTGAATACTCTACCCTCGAAAGTTGTTGCGGTCCCCTATACTTGTGGGTTATCATGGGGAAGCGAGCCGTCCTTTGCATTGAAGCATATACCTTCGGGGCTCCTGGCAATCCGGTGATCGTGCTGCCGGACATGAGGAAGACAAATCGATCGGCGGGCGACCATTTAGGCCAGGTATTATATACCTGTGCTGTCCAGAACTAGCACTGCGTAGTTCATTTGAATGTAATGAAATCCATCATGTTTGTATGAAAATCCGGTATTTTATATGATTTCCATCGTTGTTTATATGAAATATCAGTTTGTCTACGTGTTTGCATGAATTTCGTCCGGTTGGTTGAGTTGTTGTCATAATGTGTGCGGCTACGGTTGGATGGCGTAATTTGCGGGTCGCCGTTCGGTCTGCGGGCGGCTCGGGCGGTGTTGTGGGACAAAAAAAACACAACTCGTGCGAGCTCGTCTCCAACGTGCACGCTGGAGGATGCATGACAACATGAGCACCCGAGCCATTCCTCGTTCATTGGTGCCAAAGGCACCGGTGAACAAAATGGTCGCCAATATTTTGGCTACCCCGGGCAAGATCCAAATAGCCCCTCCCAACAGATTCAAATCCCTCGTTTGCCGTGGAATTTTGCCATGTGTTGTTTTCATGGACTAGCAAGATGCCCGTGCATTGCAAGGAACATCAAGATGCATGTTTTGACAAACTCCTGCATGCATGCAAGGGATAATTTATGTCCTCCTTTGCTAGTACCACGAGGCAAACACCATTAATATTGCATAGATTAGTGTTAGTGGCCTTGTATATCTGCAAATTGTAATTTTGATAGTGGCCCCTTGTATATAAAAATGGAGGGAGAAAGATGAGAGATAAGGTGAGGAGGAGTGGGGCGTGGTGGTGAATGGTGGTTGGACTTGGCAGAGGCATGGGGATGGACGGCACATTATGTCTAGGTTTGTACCTCTCTCACACACACCCACGTAGGTGGGGGACATGCATGAAGAGAAGAGGTGCACGCATGGCGCACGTACTCCCTTCTCTTTCCCAACCACACCCGCGTGGGTACACGGTGGAGCTCATTTCTATATGAAAAGGCAGCCCACGTAGTAATTTGACACGTGTACTGGTTGTCCACTTGGTGGAGGGAGGATCGTCTACCACGGGTGAACAAAAAAATTGCGACTTGACGTGTTATGTTAACAAAGAGGCAAACCATGTAGGGCCTACCTTAGAGGCAAGGCTCTATACACTGGAGTACTTTTGATGTGTCCCGTCAACTCGCAGAACGAGGAGAAGCTTTCTTAGTACGCTATCTCCCCCGCCCACGGGCGCGGTGGCTCGCATGATGAGGTGAAGCTTGCTTACGAGTAGTAGTAGTAGTACTCCTACTACTGTACGCCTTACGCCCGCTCCCTCGGCCACGCGCGCGGTGGTTCACAGCACGAGGAGAAATTTTTACTACTCCCTCTGTTTACTCCTCGTTCCTACTACGTACCTTGGTTAGTACTCCCTCCATTTACTTATACAAGGCCACTATAAAAAATACATTTTGCATCTATACAAGGTCACAAATAGTAATCGAGACAAAAGTTACTACTCCCTCCTTTCCAGTTTATGGCTCAATTTCAAAATCTCTCCAACCAAGGTAGACGGTGACTGGTCGAATTAATTTCGTAGTTTTGCACAAGTAATTAGTACGCTCATTTTTCTCAAGAAGTTATGTTTACCGAGGCATTAATTAGAACGAATGCATGAATGCCCACTAAATTTCCATGAACTTCGACATGCATTGGTTAGTTTCCTCTTGACACTGCTTGCGTCGAGTGATCTAATGCACCTCGAAATCCAACATGTAATGGTACTATTACTAGTTGTAGAATTGAGACTTATCAAACGGCGAATGTTTTTTAGATGAGCCCTATAAACCCTAGTGGGTACATACTCCGTAAAAAAAGATTTTTCCAAAACTAAGTCGCTCCCTTTCATGACTTCTGTAGTATACTCCTCCGTCGATGCTCCCTTTCATGAATTTTGTACTTCCTATCACCGACATGTGGGACATATAGCAACCGGGTCGACGTGTTAAGCACCAAATAACAGTGCAGAACAGCAGGGGGGACACACCCCACTCGTACCAGCCCAGTAGTAGTAATGAGCAATGAGATGTCAAATCACAATGCCGCACCTTCGTAGACGGATGAAGCAACCATTATTTCACACTTCGGCTCGCCATCATCACAAACCACGTAGTATTGCTTCTGCCTCAGGAGGGACACATGCATCGCCTTGGTACATCATGACAGGTGGGGCCGCATGACATGCCATGCTCCCCCGCTGACCGCTCGGTAAAATCACCTCATTTTTACTATACTTCCTCTGTATCGGTTTACTACATGGCATGCACGTCGTTCTAGGCTGAGAATTTAACTGGCTATATATGTGATGAACAGTACTCTATCCTTTTAAAAAATGTATACTTTTAAAAAATGAGGTTTCTCCAGTTTACGGTACGAAGGATGAACCATGGCTCCTGTCAGGGTCAGCATTGAAGGGTGACGAGAGGGCAACAACCGATTCTTCTGGAGGTCGAAGGGGTTGCCTACAACGAGGCCTATCCGACCCAGGACTTATTTGTCGTTCGTAAAGTCTACAATAACGAATTTGACTAGGTTGCTCTCGAGAAAGTTCTTAAAATCCAGGCATTCAACGTCGGCATGGCATATGTGGTAGACCAAGCATAAGTCATGCACGCAAACCTGGATCACGACATGCTTCTTCCTCTCTTCGTCCTTTAGATCCTTCTCTTGTCCCAGGACTGTGCTGTACTCAACATCTAGCCCAGCGACCCACTCATCATCTGAGTTTTCGAGCATGCGTCTGAAGCGAGAAAGGCATCCTTTCACTATCGCGGAAGAATGGGTGTAGATGACGTCGAACACATCGCCGGTGATGGTTCTAACCTTGTACTCACCACCGATCATGGAGATTTGGGATGCCATGGATTTGGGTGGAGGGTTAGGATTAGTGGAACTGCCGTAATGTGAAAGGACGGGACGACTAGGAGCGAACCACCGTAGTATTAAAGGACGTGCAGGGACGAGTAGGAGCGAACTGCCAGCGTGCGAACGGCAGGGTAGTGGCTTTCCATTCTCCCATGATACGGGCTTCCGAGAGCCCTTGGATCTGAGATCGAACGGTTGCATGGCGTGATTCTAGATCTATGGGTGAATATCCTACCCTGGAGGGTTATTCTGCAAATTTTCAGCAACTTAGCATGCGACCATTTGATCTCAGATCCAATTGCTGCCAGCAGCCCGTATCATGGTCACGCCTACCACGACCGTTGCATCGCTCGCGTGGTCGCGCCCTTGGAGATTTAACATGGTGCGTTAGGCTATCTGATGTTGGCATGTCATACATAGTCATCACTTAGTCACTCATACTACAACAAGGTTGGCTATAAGGTTGGCTATAAGTGTATTTATTTTTTTACTTCTCTCTATCTCTTTCTTCGTACTCCCTCCATCCCATAATATAAGAACGTTTTTGACACTAGTGTAGTGCCAAAAACGTTCTTATATTATGGGACACATGGAGTACTAGTATTTATTGCATTTGCCATGGAGTGACCTCTTCCAATGAAATGGTGTGCTTATTAGTTTTTTGTTGCTAAGTTTGCTTCATTTAATTAGCTATACACTCAAAATTGTCTTTTCACCTAGGTACACGCGCTTAGCACCGTTTCTTCCTTGGGTCACCAAACTAGTCTCTCTATTCTTGATTAACTTGCCACATCAGACTTTATGCCTATGTGGCAAGCTTAGCACCTGTAGGAGCAAGTACAACAGTGCACTTTACATGGCATTTTTGCATATGTGGAGGAAAGAGAGGCAAGGAAAAAGTGGAGAAGTGGGCTCTCATGCAAGAGACAACCTCTACTACATGGTGGAGCATTGGGAGAGGCACCTGTATGGAGGTGGTTAGGAATGGGGAGACTCACGCCGGTTGTAGCGCCGCAGTTAAAATGATAATGGCAAGTCAAATCACAGGGCCCCACCAGTCCAGCAGTAACACACTGTCAAATCACACAACCCTACGTTTGCAGCAGGCTACTCCCTCGTCTTCTCGCGTCTCTGTCGAACCGACTAGGCGGAACTGCCCCGCCTACTGCGCAGGAAAGGCCCCGCCCTCGACTTTTAAATACAACTACATCCGCTTAAGAATCCAATGATATACTTTTTGTGACATAGTAACTCATATTTAGTTAGTCAAATGAATGACCTAGAACTACGTGTAGGCCCTATAAACCGAGACGCCTAAAAATAAAAAACCGAGACAGAGAGGGTAGTTCAGCACGTATCTTTTTAGATCAATATAGTCGGGATTCACCAAGGAGCAAAACCAAGTGGTAGGCTGCTCCTGTCGTGTTGGTGTAGCAACTCAAGCAGGGTCAGTCCACACACGAAATGGCAACACACTTAACAGGACCCCTTTGGCCGACATGTGGCTCATCCACCGTCTTGTTCCACGTGTGATGCACCAAATTACAGTTCGGAGCAATGGTTGGAATTGGAGGCACCCCAGTCGTAGCGCCGCAGTAGTAGAAAATGAGCGAAGAGGGGTCAAATCACAAAGCCCCACCTTTCCCGCATTAAGCTGGACGGACGAAGCAACCATCATTTCACTCTAGGGCGCAAGAGCATAAAGAAAAGAGAAAACAATGATGTGTGCGGCAGCTACCTAGGGCACCCTAGGGTAGGGGTCTCCACTACAGATCCTTTTTTTGAAAGCGCCTCCACTACAAATCGGCTTCTCCCTCGTCCTCTTGAAGAAAAGCGATGATGAGTGCGGCGGTAGGGTTTGTAGGAGTACTACGGCGTGCGGGGTGATACGTCTCCGCCGTATCTACTTCTCCAAACACTTTTGCCCATGTTTTGGACTCTAACTTGTATGATTTGAATGGAACTAACCCGGACTGACGCTGTTTTCAGCAGAATTGCCATGGTGTTGTTTTATATGCAGAAAACAAAATTTCTAGGAACGTCCTAAAACTCCACGGAATATCTTAGGATAATTAATAAAAAATCCTCGCAAAAGATGAAGACTAGGGGGCCCACACCCTGTCCACGAGGATGGAGGGCGGCCCCATGGGCGCGCCCCCTACCTCATGGGCCCCCTGGTGGCCCTCCGATGCCAACTCCAACTCCATATATTGGCCTTCGGGGAGAAAAAACCAGAGAGAAGAAATCATCACGTTTTACGATAAGGAGCCGCCGCCAAGCCCTAATCTCTCTCGGGAGGGTTGATCTGGAGTCCGTTCGGGGCTCCGGAGAGGGGGATTCGTCGCTGTCGTCATCATCAACCATCCTCCATCACCAATTTCATGATGCTCACCGCCATGCGTGAGTAATTCCATCGTGGGCTTGCTGGACGGTGATGGGTTGGATGAGATTTATCATGTAATCGAGTTAGTTTTGTTAGGGTTTGATCCCTAGTATCCATTATGTTCTGAGATTGATGTTGCTATGACTTTGCTATGCTTAATGCTTGTCACTAGGGCCCGAGTGCCATGATTTTAGATCTGAACCTATTATGTTTTCCTGAATATATGTGAGTTCTTGATCCCATCTTGCAAGTCTATAGTCACCTACTATGTGTTATGATCCGGCAACCCCGAAGTGAGAATAATCAGAACCACTCCCGGTGATGAGCTTAGTTTGAGGAGTTCATGTATTCACTATGTGCTAATGCTTTGTTCCGGTTCTCTATTAAAAGGAGGCCTTAATATCCCTTAGTTTCCAATAGGATCCTGCTGCCACGGGAGGGTAGGACAAAAGATGTCATGCAAGTTCTTTTCCATAAGCACGCATGACTATATTCGAAATACATACCTACATTACATTGATGAACTGGAGGTAGTTCCGTGTCACCCTATGTTATGACTGTTACATGATGAACCACATCCGCATAATTATCCATCATTGATCCGGTGCCTACGAGTTTTCCATATACTGGTTCTCGCTTATTTACTTTTCCGTTGCTATTGTTACAATCACTACAAAATACCAAAAACATTACTTTTGCTGTCTTTACTTTTGTTACCGTTACCACCACTATCATATTACTTTGCTACTAAACACTTTGCTGCATATACTAAGTTTCCAGGTGTGGTTGAATTGACAACTCAGCTGCTAATACTTTAGAATATTCTTTGGCTCCCCTTGTGTCGAATCAATAAATTTGGGTTGAATACTCTACCCTCGAAAACTGTTGCGATCCCCTATACTTGTGGGTTATCAAGACCTTTTTCTGGCGCCGTTGCCGGGGACCATAGCTCTATTCTTTGAGTCACTTGGGATTTATATCTGCTCGACACTATGAAGAACTTGAAAGACGCTAAGACCAAGATTTTACCCCCAATTACGAGGGGATGTAAGGAACTGCCATCTGGCCTTGCACTAAATTCTCCTTCTGTTATAAGTAAGCTTGCGACACCTAAACCTGCTACTGCTACGAATTCTGATATGTCGCATGTTATTGATGATGCCACTTCTGCTATGCATGATACCTGTGATGAAACCACTTCTATGCTTGATACTACTGTGCCCCTTGGTGAATTTCTTGATGAGCATATTGCTAGGTCTAGAGAAAGAGAAATTATTACACCTGAATACAATGATGAGAGTGATGATGAAAATATGCCTCCTATTCCTGAAGGTTATCTTTTTGATGCAGAATCTTCTACCAGTATTTTTGCTTGCCAAGATAGATACGAACTTAAGAGGTTGCAAGTTAAATGGAGTAAAGAATCTCTTAGAGATAGAATGAGACCCGACCCTGCTTTTGCTACTTCGCCTATTTGTGTTCCCGATAAGGATTATTATGAGTTTTCTGGTGATCCAGATATAATTACTTTGGTTGAATCTGATCCTTTCTATGGCTATGAATCTGAAACTGTTGTGGCACATCTTACTAAGTTGAATGATATAGCTGCCCTGTTTACTAATAATGAGAGATCGCGCTACCTTTATTTACTCAAAATATTTCCGTTCTCATTAAAGGGTGATGCTAAGATATGGTTCAATTTTCTTGATCCTGGTTGTGTGCAAAGTCCCCAGGATATGATTTATTACTTCTCTGCTAAATATTTCCCTGCTCATAAGAAACAAGCAGCCTTGAGGGAAATATATAACTTTGTGCAAATTGAAGAAGAGAGTCTCCCACAAGCTTGGGCGAGGCTTCTCAAGTCACTTAATTCTTTGCCTGATCATCCTCTTAAGAAACCTGAAATACTTGATATCTTTTATAATGGACTAACCGATGCTTCCAGAGATTACCTGGATAGTTGTGCTGGTTCTCTTTTCATGGAAAGAACACCCGATGAAGCTGAAATTCTATTGAACAATATGTTGACAAATGAAAATAATTGGGCACCTCCCGAGCCAGCTCCTGAGCCAATTCCTGATCCAATTATTCAGCCTGTTTCTAAACCAACTCCGAAGAAGAGAGGTGTTCTATTTCTCAGTCCTGAAGATATGCAAGAGGCAAAGAAATCTATGAAAGAAAAAGGTATTAAAGCTGAAGATGTTAAGAATTTACCTCCTATTGAAGAAATACACGGTCTTAATTTACCGCCTGTTGAAGAAGTATATGATCTCAATTACTTATTTACTGAAGAACCTTCCGATATCCCTACACAGGTAGTAAAGGTAAATTCTCTCTATAGATATGATAAAGCTGAAGTCCCTCCTACTAAAATTGCTAGTCAGTGCTTCGATGAGTTTGATAACTTTATGTTTAAGCAAGATGACTTTAATGCTTATTTTGGTAGACAATTAAAACAAGATGCCTATATGATTAAATGCTTGGGTGATTATATGGCTGATATTAGGGGTGAATTTAAACTTGTTAGCAAACATGCTTCTATGGTTACCACTCAAGTAGAACAAGTACTTAAAGCTCAAAAAGAAGCGCTTGATGAAATGAATAGTAAGAAAAATGATTATGCTGTTAGGGTGGCTACCAGAACCGGTAGAATGACCTAGGAACCTTTGTATCCTGAAGGCCACCCTAAGAGAATCGAGCAAGATTCTCAGAGAAATGATATTGATGTACCTAGTTCTTCTAAAAGGAAGAAAAAGAAAAATGATAGGACTTTGCAAACCTCTAGCGAACCTATTGCTGAGCCACCTGAGAATCCAAATGATACTTCTATTTCTTATGCTGAAACACAATCAGGTGATGAACATGAACCTAGTTATAATGTTAAAGATAATGATCATGTTAATGCTCAACCTAGTAATGATAATGATGTAGAAGCTGAACCTTCTGTTGATCTTGATAACCCACAATCAAGGAATCAACGTTATGATAAAAGAGACTTCATTGCTAGGCAACATGGTAAAGAAAGGGAACCATTGGTTCAGAAACCCATGCCTTTCCTCCGAAACCATCCAAGAAAAAGGATGATGAGGATTTTGAGCGCTTTGCTGAAATGATTAGACCTATGTTTTTGCGTATGCGATTAACTGATGTGCTCAAAACAAATCCTTATTCTAAGTATATGAAGGATATTATTACTAATAAAAGAAAGATACCTGAAGCTGAAATTTCCACCATGCTTGCTAATTATACTTTTAAGGGTGGAATACCAAAGAAACTTGGAGATCCCGGAGTACCTACTATACCATGCTCCATTAAGAGAAATTATGTTAAAACTGCTTTATGTGATCTTGGAGCCGGTGTTAGTGTTATGCCTCTCTCTTTATATCGTAGACTTGACTTGAATAAGTTGACACCTACTGAAATATCTTTGCAAATGGCTGATAAATCAACTGCTATACCTGTCGGTATTTGTGAGGATGTGCCTGCTGTGGTTGCAAACGTTACTATTTTAACGGACTTTGTTATTCTTGATATTCCTGAGGACGATAGTATGTCTATTATTCTTGGAAGACCATTCCTTAATACTGCAGGGGCTTTTATTGATTGCAACAAAGGCAATGTCACTTTTCATGTTAATGGAAATGAGCACACGGTACACTTTCGAGGAAACAACCTCAGGTTCACAGTATTAACTCTATTGGAAAAATCCCATCGGTTATATTTGGAGGTTTTGAATTTCCTCTCCCTGCTGTCAAGAAAAAGTATGATATACTTATTGTTGGGGATTTTCATATCCCCGTTGAGGTAACTTGGTGCTATTCGAAATTTCTCCGGTTCCGTGTTAATCGGAATGAGCTCGTTAACAAGACTTGATCAACCTTGTTAGTGGATTCTTTTTGATGAACATGAGATGGATGAAACTAGAAGCACAACATTCTGTATCCTCTTCATATTTTCTGTTATTTAGTAGAAATAAAGTAAAATAGTATTTTTCTGTTTGTCTCCCGACTTATCCGTGCAATATAAAAATATCCCTAAAATAAAAGTCCTCAGAATGCCATGCCAATTTAATATGATTTTTCAGAATATTTGAGAATTTACTGTGCAAAAATCACCGCGGGGGAGCTGTGACTTGGTCATGAGGGTGGAGGGCACGCCCTACCCCCTGGGCGCGCCCCCCTGCCTCGTGGGCTCATGGTGGCCCTCCTCCACTTATTCCTGCACCCATCTTCTTCCTCTGTCTCACACAAACACGAAAAACCAACTCAAGCACGAGTTCTAGCCCCCGTTGCTGTGATTTTCGATCTCTTTGCTCAAAGCACCTCTCGCAAAACTGCTTGGGGAGATTGTTCCTTGGTATGTGACTCCTCCATTTTTCCAATTAGTTTTTGTTCTAGAGCTTTATTCTTTGCAAATTTGTGCTGCATAGGTGACCATGTTCTTGAGCTTGCATGTCAAATTTATATGGTTCCAAGTAGTTCCATTGCTTTATATAGGCTCTAGGCACTTGTAGGAGTTGTTGCTATCAATTTTATTGAAGTTGGTTCACTTTTATTTGAAGTTACTAAAATTTTCAGATTGTTTCAGAAATAATGAAGAGATTTTTGAGGGGCTCATCGAGCCGAAGCTCGAAGGAAAAACAAAAGGAAGAAGAACAGAAGCCCAAATTTAATTTGCCTCGCACCGCGGAGGTCCGGCCATGTGAATGGACTTCCGATGACTTCTTGAGGGGAGCCGGGATTTATGAGGATTTCTATTTATTAATTGAGAATGCTGGCCTCACCGACTTCCTCCGCGACCAACGTCATCAGTATCTCTTACTCACAAATAATTTTGTGCAAAATTTCTACTTTTCCCCTAAGAGTTCACCTCCATCAGTATAATTTCATTTATATGACGTTGTTAAGCGGATGTCATTAGCGGAATTTTGTGAGGTTTGCAAAATACCTTTTGAGGGCACCTTGGATGAACCACACCGTAATGAAGTAGAAGCTTTTATTAACACTATCACGGTGGGAGAAACCAGGAAGGTTTCTGATGCAAGAATCACTAGCATACATTTTCCTGTTTTACGCTACTTTGCCTTATTTGCTAGTCGTTGCCTGATAGGTCGTGGAAACTGTGGAAACCTTAGTATTCCTTATGTTATCATTTTGTTCCATGGTTTATATCGAAATAAGTCTATTAGTATGGGTGGAATTGTTGCTAGGCGGTTAAGTCTGAACCGTAGTAAAGGCGCCATCTTTGGAGGCATTTATGCCTCACCCCTAGCTGAACATTTTGAAATACCTATTAGGCATGAGGAGAAAGAGGAAACATCGCTGCCTTGTGCTTATTTAGATTATAGGAGTATGATAGCACATGATTTTCTTGTTAAAAGCCGCGAAGGGGAGCTCAAATATAAATTGTACTCTAATAAACATCACCCTGAGACTATTACTTTGCCTGCTCCTTCTTTGTTTAACTTGTTTGCAGGTCCTCACACCGTTCCGTGGGCGGCTATTCAAGCCTATCGAAATCTTGCACCCGCCCCGGAACCGGAGCCACAAGATGAGCCTCCACGACTATCTATTTATTCTTGGGATCCAGAGGAGGCTGCCATCCAGTGGCAGCCGGAGCCTTCTTCATCACAGTATGACCCCAGCTTCGCTTATGGGTATCCGCCGGGCCATCCCTGGCAATAGACCAACTTAGGCCAAAAGCCTAAGCTTGGGGGAGTACGTATTTCCCACCGACATTACATTCATGTTCACACACACTCATTGCTAGATGTCGGTGTTCATACTCTTTCACTATAATATCCATGCTAGTTTATTTTCTTTTTCCTGCTTTCTTCTTGTGTGTTTAATAAACCTTAAGAAAACAAAAAAAATTAGTAGTAGTTTATTTCTTTGCTGTAGTAGTTAAAAAGGAAAACCCAAAAATATTTTCCGTTCTTCTTTTGCTTGTTGGGAGCTTTCCCGTGTAAATAGTTTTTCTTTTCCTTTCTTTGGGGGTCGAGAAGATCATATTGAAAATGCTTAGTGGCTCTTATATGCATGATTGTTTATTTAACTTAGAGCCCATATTACTTGTCTTCTCTCTTGAGTTGAATGCTTGCAGATTCCAGCTTAGTCCAATACACGTGCACTCTTATTGTTATACACTTCGGTCGGTCGTGCAAGTGAAAGGCAATAATGATGATATATGATGGACTTATTGGGATGAGAAAAGCTGGTATGAACTCGACCTCTCTTGTTTTTGTAAATATGATGATTCATCGTTCCTGAGTTAGCTATTATGAAGTAAGCATATTTGCAATGACATTTAGAGATTATAGTTGCATGTGCCATGCTAGATTAGCTATCAGTTATAATGGTTTACCTTGCGTGCCAACATGCTATTAGAATGATCATGATGTGGTATGATGGGATGGTATCCTCCTTTAAATAAATTGAGTGACTAGACTTGGCACATGTTCACGCATGTAGTTGAATCAAATCAACATAGCCTTCATGATATTTATGTTCATGGTGGATTATATCCTACTCATGCTTGTATTCGGTGTAAATTAATTTTGATGCATGTTTACGACTGTTGTCGCTCTCTCAGTTGGTCGCTTCCCAGTCTTTTGCTAGCCTTCACCTGTACTAAGCGCGAATACTGCTTGTGCATCCAAACTCCTTGAACCCCAAAGTTGTTCCATATGAGTCCACTATACTTTCCTATATGCGGTATTTACCTGCCATTCCAAGTAAATTTGTATGTGCCAAACTCCAAACCTTCAAATGAAATTCTGTTTTGTATACTCGAGCAGCTCATGTTTCAACTAGGGCTGCCCTTATCTTCCATGTTAGGCGGTTATTCTCAAGAGGAGTGGACTCCGCTCCTCATTCACGAGAAAATGGCTGGTCACCGGGATGCCCAGTCCCGTGCTTTATGCAAACTAAATCAAAATAACTGCAAACAAAACTCCCCTGGGACCCGTTGAATGTTGGAGGCACTCGTTGTTTCGAGCAAGCCATGGATTGATGCTTGTGGAGGGGGGGGGGGTGTATAAACTTTACCATTCTGTTTGGGAACCGCCTATAATTTGTTTAGCATGGAAGATATCGTCATCTCATAGTTGTTGTGTTGACAGCAAAAGTATGCCGCTCAAAATGTTATTCAATCTCTATTTTAAAATTGAGCTCTGGCACCTCTACAAATCCCTGCCTCCTTCTGCGAAGGGCCTATCTATTTACTTTTATGTTGAGTCATCACCCTTCTTATTAAAAAGGACCCGCTGGAGAGCACATTGTCGTTTGCATTCATTATTATTGGTTTATATCGGGTATGACTTGACTGGATCTCTTTTACCATGAATTACAATGTTTAGTCAGTCCTTGATCTTTGAAGGTACTCTGCATTTATGTTTTGCGGTCTCAAAAAGGGCTAGCGAGATACCATTTCGTTATATCATGTTATGATTATTTTGAGAAAGTGTTGTCATCCGAGTTTTGTTATTATAGCTCGCTAGCTGATTATGCTATTGATATGAGTAATTGTGAGACCTTTGTGTTCTTGTTAGTATGGTTAGTTCATAATATTTGATGAAACTTGAATGCTGGCTTTTCATGTTTACAACAACAAGAGCAAACAGAGTTTGAAAAAGTTTTTCTTTTTCTCTTTCAGTTTGTCAACTGAATTGCTTGAGGACAAGCAAGGGTTTAAGCTTGGGGGAGTTGATACGTCTCCGTCGTATCTACTTTTCCAAACACTTTTGCCCTTGTTTTGGACTCTAACTTGTATGATTTGAATGGAACTAACCCAGATTGACGCTGTTTTCAGCAGAATTGCCATGGTGTTGTTTTATGTGCAGAAAACATAAGTTCTCGGAACGTCCTGAAACTCCACGGAATATCTTAGGATAATTAATAAAAAATCCTCAAAAAAGATGAAGACCAGGGGCCCATACCCTGTCCACAAGGGTGGGGGGCGCGCCCCCTACCTCGTGGGCCCCCTGGTGGCCCTCGGACGCCAACTCCAACTCCATATATTGGCCTTCGGGGAGAAAAAATCAGAGAGAAGAAATCGTCGCGTTTTACGATACAGTCCGCTCGGGGCTCCGGAGAGGAGTTAGTTTTGTTAGGGTTTGATCCCTAGTATCCATTATGTTCTGAGATTGATGTTGCTATGACTTTGCTATGCTTAATGCTTGTCACTAGGGCCCGAGTGCCATGATTTCAGATCTGAACCTATTATGTTTTCATGAATATATGTGGGTTCTTGATCCTATCTTGCAAGTCTATAGTCACCTACTATGTGTTATGATCCGGCAACCCCGAAGTGACAATAATCGAAACCACTCCCAGTGATGACCTTAGTTTGAGGAGTTCATGTATTCACTATGTGCTAATGCTTTGTTCCAGTTCTCTATTAAAAGGAGGCCTTAATATCCCTTAGTTTCCAATAGGACCCCGCTGCCACGGGAGGGTAGGAAAAAAGATGTCATGCAAGTTCTTTTCCATAAGCACGTATGACTATATTCAGAATACATGCCTACATTACATTGATGAACTGGAGCTAGTTCTGTGTCACCCTATGTTATGACTGTTACATGATGAACCACATCTGGCATAATTATCCATCATTGATCCGGTGCCTACGAGTTTTCCATATACTGGTTCTCGCTTATTTACTTTTCCGTTGCTACTGTCACAATCACTACAAAATACCAAAAACATTACTTTTGTTGTCTTTACTTTTGTTACTGTTACCACCACTATCATATTACTTTGCTACTAAACACTTTGCTGTAGATACTAAGTTTCCAGGTGTGGTTGAATTGACAACTCAGCTGCTAATACTTGAGAATATTCTTTGGCTCCCCTTGTGTCGAATCAATAAATTTGGGTTGAATACTCCACCCTCGAAAACTGTTGCGATCCCCTATACTTGTGGGTTATCACGAGGCCACATCGTAGTAAACGGGTTCGAGTCGACGCCTTAGATATGTGTGGGCCGCTTGGTTTTACGGGAACGAGGCAACATTTTGGGTTCGGGGACCAGTGGAGATATAGTACGTACAAAAAATTGTGGACGTAGGTTCGACCAAAAGGAAATGATGCATGGGCCCTGCATTTTGATATACCCGGGGCCGCGTGAAATTTGCTACTCTACTCAAAACTAGTAAGGTACACATGTATTGAACGCATGAGATTTCAAAACCAGATTATGAATAAATACACACTATAGCTTGTAAAGCTTTGAGTCATATATGCATGATGTAGATGTTCGTTTAGTTCTTATAGTTCATCTCATTCAAAATCAATTAGTTTTATAAAAATGTTAAGATTCATGGGGTTGTGCATTGTAAAGCATAAAGTAAAAAACAAATAATGGCAATTCATTTAGAAAAAGATAATCAATTATGATACAGAAGATTCTAGAACAAAGGAGAAGTGCTTGTGTTTTGAGGTTTGTGCATTATGCTTAAGTTCAACCATGGAGTCTTCTAAATTGTACATGTGGCAGATCTGGTGGAATGTTGATGATATCCAACGGCTAGTAGTGCTCGGATTTGCCTATCTCTGCACTATCGGATTCATCCAGCAACCATCTTTCAAAGTTATTGGCACACTACATAGTTCTTGTGCCATAGTTGCATGTTTTGGAAAAAAGCTACTAGTGGGTTGTACTATCTATTTAGGAATAGAAGATGTATACATGGAAGTTGTAGGGAAAGAGATGACATGGAGCATCTCAATTCCTACGAGTAGGGATTGGAGAAGAGATGTCATTTGGTTCACATCATAGGAACTTTTCTGTTGAATCTAGAGATGACATGTATCTCAATTCGAGGAGGGATTAGAAAAGAGATGTAATTTGGTTCATATCATATGAACTTTTCTATTGAATATACGCTAATGTTTATTTTCCTTTGAAATTAAGGGAGTATAGGAATCCATTCATATGAACCAAGTGGCTCTAAAGCTATAGAAATGATATCATGTTTATTTCCTTTGAAATGTGGAGTATATGAATCTATTCCTATGAACCAATTGGCTCTAAAGGAAAAAAATCCTATAAAAATCATATCATATAGAGTTCCTATGATATTCCTCGACACCAAAGGATGGCTGAAATTGCTGCGGGTGATACGATGGTCTTTCTTTGTAGACTCCTCCCCCATCTTTATAGTTACCTCTCGAAGATGAATGAAATGATATATACAGGGCATTCTACATGTGCAATTTGGTACACGAAAACTCGGTAAAAGTTTGCGAGGTTCGAATTTTCAATAAAGCTATATGCACTGCATTTCGGAACGGAGGGAGCATACGGCAGTTGCTAACACTCACGTGGAAGATTTGTGTGTAGGAGGAGTGGCTGTTCTGTTAAATGACATGGAAAAACTGACACTGTCGGATGCCGATCTAACGGTTCTTACGACGTTCGTCAGGAAAAGGCTTGTGGCGAACGTTTGTCAGATAATGATTTATGGACACATGCATTGCATTGATACGTGCCCCCTCTCTCTCACGCACACCCACCCTCACGGGTCACGAATATCCCGAGTCCTCTCGCAGACTCGCACGTCGCACCCACAGTCTATCTGCAGGTAGACGTCACGCACATATGTGCTCTTCACACCCTACCCTCAAAACTTCTAAAAAACAAACGACGTCACGCACATTTTATTTTAGCTCACACATCACACACTTATACTATTACGCTTGCTGCAAACGTTCTTTGGGCATAGTATATTGTACTCTCATGAAGAGAAGCGGTGCACGCACGCACTAGTTCTCTCACACCCACTCGCGGGTACACGTAGGAGTGCATTTTTTTAAGCTGGTACAACAAAATCACTCCACAATATATATATATAAGTAGGAGCCTTAGCGCTTGCTTTACTAGGGTTGCTCTCGTTCACACTCTCATGCTCTCCAGATCTAAGCAAGACATAGGTGGCCACACTCTCTCTCAGCTCACGGCTGGTCACAAATCCGTCCGGACAACCTCGGCCGGGGCAGGGGTGTAGGAGCATTGTTCACGCTGTCATTGGCAGCGAGGGAGGAGACCAACGGTTGCCCGCGCGTCCCGATCGGTGGTCGTGCCGTTCTCTCCGAGAGAGCGCCGGATCGGGAGGGCCTCGGACCCCTTCTTCCTCCCTGCGGTATTGTGGCCAAGATGCGGCCTCCCGACGCCGTCTTTGACACATGCCGACGACCCTCAGGTATATATTCATTTGAAACCTGCCTTGCTCTACTGCCCCAGCTCCCTTCATGTGGATCCTTTTCTAGTTCCGTCCGCTATTCTAAATCCACCTAGACTTTTACTATTATTAGAGGTAAAGCTAGTTCATACAGTCGACTCTAAGCGTTGGTTCAAACAGGGAAGACAGTGGGAAAGCTGTAGCATGAATCTAGGACTTGGTTCTAAGAGGAAACAGGGGAAAGTAGTAGATACCTGCTGTCCTTACGCCCATATCGCTACCGTTAATGTAAAATCACATGAAGCATTAAGCAATGCCACCTAATGTCACTATAAGTAATGGTCTAGTGCCGTCGATAAATTGAAGCAATGCCACCACCATTTTATGAAGTGCTTCCGTCTTCCCTTATTTCCCATGAATTGTGTTTTTGCAGTTACACTTAAATCTCACACAACTAACATTGCTTCATCCCAGTGGAACTGCACAAATTTTATTGCACATTTACTGACCATGTTCTACTCTCATGACAGTAATACTAATGCTATTGTTCTGCATGTTAATCTAGTGGCATTGTTGATGTGATGTGATGCTACTTACTTCAGGACTCTTCATACTGTCAATCTAGTGCCAATTATAACACAATAGATGCTGCTGTTAATCATACGCCACTGCAAATATCTGTCATTGTTTAAATAACCGTATTTCGTATTTGCGCAAACAGGGATGTCTATCTCCATATCATTTCGGGATGTCTGTCTCCGTATCGTTTCTATCCACGCAATCAAAAGCACACATCTCAGTTTTAGTACAACTGCGCAAAATGAGATGGCTATCCCTCGTTGTCTTTGTCTAACCTCCCGTCTTCAAGGTGTCCCTAAATTATCCCTAGAATGACCAACGCAATCTAAATAAGCCGATTCATACGTTTTACTTCCTGATTGTAGTGCAGGGACGAGCGAAAACAACTGCATCCTAGTCTGGAATGCACTTTCTACCAGTTCATCCATGGACCGAGGACTAGCTGGCACGGCTGCACAGCGGTTTTTTGGACAGGTGCGCGGACAAGAGGCATTGTGGTCTGCTTATTTCTGCAAATAGCGGTGCTTAAATTTAGTGGAATGCACAAGAATTTCACCTGGTCAGTACACTGCATTGGTTCAGTTCAGCATTCCAGCTGAGACCACAATTATAATTGGTTATTCGGGAATGAGAGAACCTAACCCTGGATGGTGGCAACAAGAAAAAACCAGAGTGAACTCCAGGAAATTTAAGCCTGCCGGGAGGCCCTTTGCTCAGAGAAGCCTTGCTTGTTTTTTCCTGATTTGTAAACCTTCTCACAACTTTGTCTTTTGTTGTGAACTAATATATGTTTGTTATGTTCTATGAATCATTGAGATGTATAAAATTGCTTAACTTATGCTTTTCAAGTTTTTTATGAAGAAGAGTTTAATGTGAGTGTTCCACATCAGCGCTGGACTAGCGTGTGAACGTTTGGAATTTATTACATTGTGGCCTTAGTTAACTGCATGAACCACTATAACAAGATACATAGTTGCTTATATGTCATACATCAGATTGTTGACTGTTAGCTGGTCGATAGCCTAGTGTTGAAGCGAGTTGAGCCAATGTGTCGTGTTTTGCACAACTGCTTACACGTGGGGTAGCACCAACAATGTTTACAAGTACTTATGTATACATCGGCGCACAGTTCTCGAACGAGTGCTCTATTTCATCAAAACACACACTGCTCGTATGATAAACCCTGACAACTTATGTCTTACCATGCCATATTCATGAAAAAACTAGTGAGGATGCATCTGTTTCGGCAACAATTACGATGGTTCTCACATGATTCACGAGCACACAAAAGTAGCAGCAGTTCCCATAGATGGATTCAAATAGAGTACTAGCCCCAGAGGGGTTGATAACAGGCAAGGTTTGGATAATTAGACACAATCCAAACTATTATTAAACACTAGCTGGGGCAACTATTTCATGCCTCGATCTAATTTGGGCTGGACACAAGACGGACCTTGCCATGAACATCATCGAGGACGTCCCGCAGCAGCTCAATCCTGTGAACCTTCATGAAGACAACCTTGTGGCCTTGCCACTGATAAACTTGTTTGTGGAGGCATGTCACGTCATCTTCCTGTGTAAGCTTGACAAGAATAGTATGCCTCACAAATGAAGGAGTAGCTTTGAAATTCTTGTGCTTCAGTACACCCTGGACAACACGCCTGACAACAGTGAGGCTGGAATACAACTCTTCATTGGTATAACCGCAAATGGCTTCGAGGATCCAACAGCCTAAGAACTCTGTTTTCCTAGTGCGTATATTTAGGTCATCCGCCTCATAACGAGTGACATGTAAAACCACAAAATCCTTGTCTGCATCAGGGCTCTAATTGAAACAGAAACAAATTATGAATTACTTTTCAGTATAAGAAACACAAGTTATTTAAACCACTATGTATAGCATGGCATCGAAGCTAATAAATTTTTGCATTATTAATCACCACATAATTAGATGAAAAACTACAATCGAGATCGGCAAAGAAGAAAATCACCTTGGGCCGCTCAGTGGGGGGGGGGGGCACACATCCTCGAAGGGGGAAAACTGCTCCTGCAGTGCCACGGGGGCTGTAACCTCAAACGGGGCGTTGACCATCTCAGTAGTGGCCATGAGCGTATATGGGGTCGGCTCGGTGGCTGCCTCCATCTTCTTGGAGCTCTCTGTCTCGTGGGGATCAGCCTCCCGTGTCTGCTCCAATATCGGCAGATCTTTGCCTGGTTCTCCTTGGTCCATCATGAAACTGACGAGTACTAGGAGACCACTGAAAGGAAAACACAATCACAATGACAATGAAACAAAAAAGAGAGTGAGGACCGGTTACTGCTTTGCAAAAGTTCTTTTTTTTCTCTGAACGAAAATATACCAACATCATAGATCCACTTACCTTCCCTTCTTTGGGAGAGAAGAACAGTGGCAGATGCGAGTGTTGCCTTTCTTGAAGATGGTGAGGGAGAAGGGGATTCAGCGAAGAGTGAAATGATGGTTGCTTCGTCCGTCAAACTTAGACTGCGGGGAGGTGGGGTTTTGTGATACGACGGCTCGTTACTGTCGCGTTACGACCGGGGTAACTCTCCGCCTGCATACTGCCTTCTAATTTGGTGGATGGCATTTGGGCCCGCGCGCTGCATGACCCGCATGTCGGTGAACAAAAGTATAATGGCATTCAGTAGAGGGAGACGTTTCAATGACCTAGTAGGAGCCATAAGTGGTAGAGTGTCTCCACTGTACTAGTAGTAATTGTTTTTCTGGGTAGCTGTAGAGTATCTCCACTGTACTAGTAGTAATCGTTTCTCTGGGCCCAAGACAAAACAGCCCATCCGCACTAGTAAATAGTAAAATCAATTCAAAAGCCCATATATTTACTGAATGAGAGGCACTACCCACACCCAGCACACCGCCCCCCAAAAAAACCTGGGTGCTCTTATTCCTCCTCGCTCCCACCCACCTCACGTCAGCTCGCTCCACTCGAACCCCCAAATTCCTCACCTCACTCCTACAGAAAACCCCAACTCCCCTTCTTCCTCACTCCTACAAAAAACCCCAGCTCCCCTTCTTCTTTGCTCGCACTACAAGTAGGCTCGTCATTCGTTACTCTGCTCAAATCTGTGAGCGCGACGCGACGCCCTCGAGGAAAATGGAGTCGGCTGACCCCAGCGCCAAGAAGATGAGGCTCTCACCAGCGATGACGCCTGTTGTAGATCCCACACCCAGCAGCGCGGGGAGAAGTGGCGACCCCGCCCCCACCGGATCCCAGGAACCCATAGAATCTTGGGTGGACCGCATCAGCGATCTCCCGGACGCCGTCCTTGGGGAGATCATCTCGCTTCTCCCCACCAAGGATTGCTGCCGCACCCAAGTCCTCTCAATTCGGTGGCGCCCTCTATGGCGCGCCGTGCCCCTTAATCTCGACTGTCGTCAGCTACTCTCTTCAATGATTTTGAAATCCCCAGATCCATCATCTCCTCCCACCAGGGCTCCGTTCAAAGCCTCTGCATCCCGTAATGCTACCTGAGCAAGCATACCATGCCCTGCATGATGGACGCCAGGCTGAAATCCCCTGAATTCACAGAACTACAGCTGCTTGAGTTCTACTATTCCCCTGGAAATCACATACCACATACCGAACGCCATGAACTTGTGCCCTCAGCACTGATGTCCATCTCGCGGGTTTCCTCCTCTCTCTCCACACCGCCACCTTTGTGCTGTGCTACCTACCAGACAATCTGGTACTAAACCTTCGACTCCATTTCTCAAGAAACTTTCACTTGTGCGGGTTCGTATATCGGAGGCCTCATTGCACATCATCATCCACTCCAGTTGCCTTGCCCTGGAGTGTTTGGTGCTTGTTTTCATAGTTAGAATCGGTTGTCTCCAAATAAAGTAGCCTAACCTTGTAAGAATTCGAATTTCTTTTGACAGAAGGCAGCTCATCATCCAATATGCCCCGTCACTTCAAAGGTTGATCCTTGATTCTAGTTATTCACCGTTGCAAATAACCGTCCTCTCTGCGCCTAAACTGGAGACCTTGGGTGTAATACACGATCTCTGTGCTCATTTCAATATGGTGTTTGGCTCCACAGTTCTTCAGGTACTTTATATTATCATCTAGACTTGTAACCATAAGCTGCATTTTAAATTTCTGCGCATAAGTTATATATCATCTTGGAGTACACATTTTTTTACTAATATTATGTTCTATGCTCAATGAAGAGTTTCACCATGGATGGCCTATCAATGCTGTTGGATTCTGTCAAGATCTTATATATCCAAATGAATAGTTTTGATCTGAACAAGATTATTGGCTTGCTGCAATGCTTTCCATGTCTGGAGAAGTTGTATATAAAGGTGATAATTTCACGCACATTGGAAGCCCGCATATAGTGTACTAGAATTAACTGTTCAGCTGTTGCTCTTTCGACACGCTTCTTTTAGACCTTAACTGTTTTCAATCTTCATGTCTATTTAGGTAACAGGACGGGGCAAGAAAGTTATAACCAATCGGCGGATTCGTAAGCATCGAGATTTTCTCACTTCTCATGAGATTCGATTGAAGACAATAACGCTAGAACGATATGTAGCCAACCGTGCAAACACTAGATTTGTCACATTCTTCCTGCTGAATGCGAGGTTACTATTGTCCATCAGGCTTAAGTTTATCAGCAGCATGGTTTTGACGGATGGGTATGTCAAAGAGCAAAAAAAAGGAGTTTCAGGTGGGCAAAAGAGCTTCTGAACGTGCCGGACTTCTATTTACAACATATTGTGGTCATAATCCAGTAAATTTTACGACTCAGGATGTTCATTGTATGGACCTGACCGATCCATTTGACTATGACTGCCGAAAACAGTGCTGGAGTTAGATGTTGTTGCCCTTTTCAACTTGGGTTTTTTTGTAAACCTGATGAACAATTAACCCTCGTGCTTTTGTATAGTTTGTAAGCTGGAGTTACATGTTCCTGCCCTTTTCAACTCGGCTGTGACTACCATATTTTCTTTGAAACAAGGCAAATGGCTTGCCATTCATTTAATTTAGAGTGAAATATTGTAACAAATCCCAACCAAGGGAAATAACATCACTCTCGCCGACTGCTTGAGCTCATTGTGCATTACAGAAGCCAAGTGATTAGCCCCCACCAGCACCCACAAACTTATTTCGAACTAGCACATCAAATGGGCTATAAATTTTCATAGGAAGGGTTGCATGACTGTGACAGATTTGGATGCTGACATTTGGGACCCGCGAGGAAATAGCCTATCCAAGGTGGTGTCGACTTACTAGCCAGTCAACAAACGATTCTGCCGACCAGCCGTTGGATTGACATCCAACATCGGTCGTGTATCTTCTATCTCTTGTGTTCTTCTTCCTCCAGCCGCCCAAACCAAACCACCCCGTCGGCTCCGCCTGCTCCCGCCTCCCATGGCTGGCCGCGCCTCCGCCGCCCTACCGTACGTACCCTCCAACATTGGCCAGTCCCTCCCTCTATTCCCCCACACGTCCTGTTATTCTCAGGCGACGTCAGCCCCAACACGCAGCAGCGCCCGAACCAGTCAACCCTCGTACTCCCCTCCGCCTGCGACTGGACCGACGCATATTCCACGACTGCTGTTCGTTCCGTCCGAGGCCTCGCCGTCGTCCTCCGCCTTGCAGCCTTGGTTCGCTCGTCGTGCGCGGTGCGCCGCCCTCTAGCGTTTTCAACATCATCAACAACCGAGAGGAACAAGGAGATGACTGTACGTGGAGAGGATGACAGTAGCGACCCACCAGCGTCATGGCAGTACGCAAGCAAGTGCCTCTATATTACAAGCCCAAAAATATGGTTCCTCCTAATGGTTGGATATTTGGGGCTCACGCCATTGTCAACATAGTCAATAAATGAGAGAATTACACTACGAGCGGCTAACACTAGGGACGGAGCAGGTCGCGCAGTTTTTTTTAGGAACACGTAGTTGTTATTTATACTAGTTTTAGCGACGGAACAGGGTAACAACGGGGCTGTGCGGGGGCTGTGGCCCATCTAGCCAGGGTTTTATTTATGCTTACCACATCATGAGCCCAGTTGTGTTTTTTTCTTGCTGAAAATGGCTAGCCCAGTTCTATTTTTTTTAAAGAAATGCCCAAACAAGGCCTACTTGCTTTATCGGCCCCGCTGGGCTGCAAATCTTTCAAGACAAGGAGAGTTTCATTCGGTTTGCCCATAAATGGGCTGTAAGTTTTTAAAACACATCAAACCGGGAATTAGTTTCAATTTTTTTCATTACAAGATTTTAAATTCCATTGATTTTTATGCGTGGACAATTATTTGTATTTTATATTTATATAAATTATTTTTTCAAAATAGTTTGAATGTGAATCAATATTTTTGGATTAAAAATAGTTGACCGCATCGAAATATGCAAAATTTCGTATACTTTTTAACCGTGGCCACAATATGGGGTGTAATGCTCACAAAAAGAAGATGGGCTCCAAAAAATTTCTTAAGAATTAGCAAATGGGCTATACATTATTAGAAATAATGGCAGATGGGCTATATGTTGTTTTCCACAGATCTGAGGCTGACTTGTGCGCCTACTACAGGTTGACGCGTATGCTTTCATAAAAAAAAGGTTGACGCACACGCAACGCCCTGTCAACTTAGTCAACACACGAGAGCAGTGACTGTTGGATGTCCATCCAATGACTGTCGTGCTTCTTCAATCTCTGCTCTTCATGCTCCAGCCGCTCAAACAAGCACCGGCGGGACTGCCTGCTCCCTCCTCCCGCGGCCGGCTATGCTGCCGCGCAGGCCTCACGACCCCACCGTACTCCCATCGCTGGCCTACCCATCCCTCTACTCACCTACACATGCTGTTATTCTCCGGGGACAGCAGACAAACCAGTAAACCCTCGTACTCCTCCGCGTGGGAAACAACTGCCGAGTATTCCCTGGCTTCGTGTCGTTCCCTTCCTAGGCCACGCCGTCGTCCACCGCCCTGGTGCTCTCGGCGCGGCCTGGTAAACGTGGTGAATGAACGACATCCATCGGAAGTGGACTATACGTGGACAGGCTGACAGCTGGGTCCACAGCCGCACACAAGGAAATGCCTCCTTATTACGTCCAAAATAATGATTCCTCCACCTAACAGCTAGGACACACATGAAGGGCCTCTATATTTAGCAAAAAAAACGTTCCCCCCGCTGACAGGTCGGACCCACCAGCTGTATCTTCGCACGCAAGGAAGTGCCTCCTTATTACGCCCAAAAAAATGAATACCCCTGCTAGCTGGGCCCACCATATTGTTGGGCTGACTTGTGGGCCTACTAAGTTGATGGGGACGGAGGGCTTTGTCAACTTAGTCAATACTCCAGTGACCGTATGATGTCCATCCAACAGCCATAGTGCTTCTTCAACCTCTGGTCTTCTTGCTCCAGCCGCCCAAAGCAGCGCCGGTCGTGCCGCCTGCTCCTGCCTCTCGTGGCCGGCTGTGCTACCACGGAGACCTGACCGCCCCCATACTACTCCCACCACTGGCCAGGACATCCCTCCACTCACCCACACCCCCTGTTATTCTGCGGCGACGGCAGCCTCACACCGCAGCCGAACGAGTGAACACTCGTACTCCTCTTTGCGTGGGCATCCACTGCCGCGTCTTCCCCAGCTCCACGTCATCCCCTTCCTAGGCCTCACCGTCGTCCACCGCCGTGGTGCTCTCGGCGCGCGTGGTCAATGTGGTCAACGACCGACTTCCATCAGAAGAGTACTGTACATGGAGAGGCTGACAGCTGGGTCCACGGCAGCCGCAAGGAAGTGCCTCCTTATTACACGGAAAATAATTATTCCTCCACCTGACAGCAGGGACCCAACAGAGGGGCCACTAGTATTTTGTGAAAAAACGTTTCCCCCTGACTGCTGGGACCCACCAGACGGGCCACCGTATTTGCAAATAAAATGTTCCCCCTGCTGTCAGCTCGGACCCATCGGAAGTGCCTCCTTATTACGCACAAAAAATGAGTACTCCCCCGGCTAGCTGGGACCCACCTTCGTGGGAGGCTGACTTGTGGGCCTACTAAGTTGACGGGGATGGAGGGCTTTGTCAACTTAGTCAATATGAACGATTCTAGCTCCAGTGACCGTACGATGTCCATCCAACGGCCGTAGTGCTTCTTCAACCTCTGGTCTTCTTGCTCCAGCCGCCCAAAGCAGCACCGGTCGTGCCGCATGCTCCTGCCTCCCATGGCTGGCTGTGTTGCCGTGGAGGCCTCACCGCCCCCTTACTATTCCCACCGCTGGCCAGGCCCTGTGGCACCGGCAGCCTCACACCACAGCCGAACCAGTGAACACTCGTACTCATCTCCGGGCGGGCTTCCACTACCGCGTCTTCCCCGGCTCCGTGTCGTCCCCTTCCTAGGCCTCGCCGTCGTCCACCGCCGTGGTGATCTCCGCACGGCGTGGTCAACGTGGTCAAGGAACGACTTCCATCGGAAGAGTACTGTACGTGGAGAGGCTGACAGCTGGGTCCACGGCGGCCGCAAGGAAGTGCCTCCTTATTACGCGCAAAATAATTATTCCTCCACCTGACAGCAGGGACCCACCGGACGGGCCACCATATTTCATGAAAAAAACGTTTCCCCCCTGACTGCTGGGACCCACCAGCTACACCTTCGCACGCAAGGAAGTGCGTTCGGGCAAAAAAAACGATTCGCCCCCTGACTGCTGGGACCCACCAGCTACCTCTTCGCACGCAAGGAAGTGCGTTCGGGAAAAAAACGATTTGCCCCACTGACTATTGGGACCCACCAGCTACATCTTCGCACGCAAGGAAGTGCATCCGGGCAAAAAATAAAAAATCAATTCGCCCCCCTGACTGCTGGGACCCATCATCTACATCTTCGCACGCAAGGAAGTGCCTGACAGTCGGGACCCACCTGGTCGAAGCGTAAGTAGCGTTGTCATTCTGGTCGCGAACATGTACATACATACTGGTGGATGTAGAGGCACGCACGTGTCATAGTAGAGGCGCACATGTGTTGTAGTAGAGGCGCGTACGTGTCGTAGTAGAGGCGGGCACTTAGCATGTACACGTACGTATAGCGGCCAGTGTGCAAGAAAGAAAATACGGCCACATATGTGTACATACCGGCGGGGTCTCGAATGCCTACTCGTGCATACATACGGCCCGAGCTCGTGTACATGGCAGGGTCGGAACAGAGAAACAGCATCATCGCCGTGTTCATGGGGAGGCAACGAAATGCGTCATGTTCATAGGGAGGCAACGGAATGCGTCGTGTTCATCGGGAGGCAACACAACGCGTGGAGCCAACCGGCTGGGTCGGAACGAAATGTGTCGTCTTATTCATCAGGAGGGCTTGGACAGAACAGGCAATGGAAACGAGGCCTAGCGTACCGCAGAACAGAGGAAATGGCCTTGTGTTCGACCGGCCACGTTCAAAACGGGATCCTGTTCATCGGGAGGGGTCTGGTGTACCGCAAAACGGAGGAAATGGACCTCCTACGGTCGAAACAGGGGTCCTGTTGATCGGGAGGGGTGTGGCATACCGCAAAACGGACGAAACAAACTTGTGTTGGAGTGCTACGGTCGAAACAGGATCCCGTTCATCGGGAGGGGTGTGGCGTATCGCAAAACGGGACTCCACGGGATACTCTTCATCTCCACCGTCGACCTCCTCCAGGCTCCACGGGCTACCGTCGACCTCCTCCAGCCTCCACGGTGCGCTACTCCATCGGCTACTGTTCAACCACCCCTCCACGGGCACCCCTTCACCGTCCACTGTTCATCCAGCCCTCCACGGGGTTGTCCTGTTCATCCAGAGGCAACGCCACGGGGTCCTGCACCCCCCCCCACCGCTCACTGTTCATCCACCCCCCCCCCCCCCGCAACACTCACTGTTCATCCCAGAGGCAGCATCGATCGGCTTCATAGTAGTAGTAGCGAACGAACCGCTCGATCGGGTTCAGTTAACAGCCATCGATCGATCGCTCGGGTTCAGTAATGCGTAGCCTGCAGTGCAATCACTCGGGTTCAGTTAGAGCCCAACGCCTCGCTCGGGTTCAGTTAGAGCCAACGCCTCGCACACATGCGCGTACATGTACGAGAGAAACGTGCATCGCTCGGCCCCCGACCTCCCATCGTAACTAGGAACTTGCTGAAATTTTCCTCGCCCTCGCTTCTACCACGGTTTTTCCGTCATGGACGGCCCAAAGAATGTCATGCAGCTATGTCTCCAGCCCGCCAAGGACGAAAAGCCCATTTTCTATCATGATTTTTTTGTCATAGAAGTAGGAGCCCACCACATCTATGATGATACCGGGTTTTGTCACAATTATCGTCATAGAAGTGTCATAAGTATGACAGAAAAAAAAAATTGTTCGGCCCAAAATGTCATGCATGTGTCTATTTTTGTAGTGTGGGTTGGCACGAATCGACACTAGGATTTGTCACTCCGTATGACGGAGAGGTATCTCTGGGCCCACTCGGTAATGCATCATCATAATGAGCTAAATGTGAATAAGGAGTTAGTCACTGGATCATGCATTACAGAACGAGTAAAGAGACTTGCCGGTAACGAGATTGAACAAGGTATGTGGATAACGACGATCGAATCTCGGGCAAGTAACATACCGATGGACAAAGACAATTTTATACGGGATTGATTGAATCCTTGCCATCATGGTTCATCCGATGAGATCATCATGGAACATGTGGGAGAAAATATGGGTATCCAGATCCCGCTATTGGTTATTAGCCGGAGAGGCATCTCGGTCATGCCTGCATGGTTCTCGAACCTGTAGGGTCTACACACTTAAGGTTGGGTGACGCTAGAGTTGTAATGGGAATTGTATGTGGTTACCGAAAGTTGTTAGGAGTCTTGTATGAGATCCCGGATGTCACGAGGAGTTCTGGAATGGTCCGGAGGTAAAGATTTCTATATGGGAAGTCCTATTTTGGCCACCGGAAAATGTTTGGGATTTTTTGGTATTGTATTAGGAAGTTTCTAGAAGGTTCCGGAGTGGGGCCCACCTTCATGGGAGTCCCACTTTAACGTGGGTAGTGGGGGATAGGCCCCACACCCCTGGTCAAGGCGCACCAAGATCCCACCTTAGAAGGAATAAGATCATATCCCGAAGGGGTAAGATCAAGATCCCTAAAAGGGGGATAACAATCGGTGGGGAAGGGAAAGGATGGGATTTCTTTTCTCCCACCTTTGCCAATGCCCCAATGGACTTGGAGGGCAAGAAACCAGCCCCTCCACCCCTATATATAGTGGTGAGGTGCATGGGAGCTTCACCCACTTGCCCCTGGTGCAGCCCTCCCCTCCAACTCCTCGTGCTCCTCAGTTGAGCGTAGCGAAGCTCTGCGGGAGAACCACGAGCTCCACCACCACGCCGTGGTGCTGCCGGAGTTCTTGCTCAACTTCTCCTCTCCCCTTGTTGGATCAAGAAGGAGGAGACGTCCCCGGGCTGTACGTGTGTTGAACACAGAGGCGCCGTCCGTTCGGCGCTTGGATCGGATCTTCCGTGATTTGAATCGCTGCGAGTACGACTCCATCAACCGCGTTCTTGTAACGCTTCTGCCTAGCGATCTTTAAGGGTATGAAGATGCACTCCCTCTCTCTCATTGCTAACATCTCCTAGATTGATCTTGGTGACACGTAGGCATTTTTTGAATTATTACTACGTTCCCCAACATTACCTAAAATTTTCACTTTCATGTGGGACCGTGGTTGAGAAAACCGACTATCGGCAAACCGCACCCCGCCCGCCACATGGATGCCAAGCAATTTGGTGTCATATTGGACTCGTTGATAGAGTAGGAGCACTCCGTACTACTACTACTACGAAGTTTGTACTTCTACTACTACCACTATACAACTAGGTACGTGCACGACACAACATCGTAGGAACAAAAAAGGGAAGATCTTGTTTTGGGTGATTTATCTTTTTTTCAAGAAACATAGTATGAATAATATGATGTGGGGGGCACCCATGAAGCCACGTGGCACATCCGGAGGTCTTATTTAGAGCTTCTTTTGTGGATCGATCACACAGTCGTGTTGCTCGTTTGAGAAGGACGAGTATGGGTACTTATAGTAGATCTGAATTACAGCCACCTGGACCACTGGATCAACATCAATCAACAGTTTATGAGCACCCATCTCATTATACAGGTCCATGCCTCCCTATCTCTCTCTCTCGAAACACATACACCTCCCAACACGATGCATGTCTCTTGGTCTCTCTTCCATCCCATGACAAAAAGGCACACCGCCATTCTCGTCTTCTTGCTACCTCCATCTCTATAGTTAGGTCTTCTTGCAACAAACAAGCATTCATCTGTCTCTCTACTATCTCTTTCTACCACACATAACCTGCCATCCCTAGCCAGCTGTGCTGTCGAGGTCTATCCAGCTCCCTCACATGGAAACAGACGATGTCTGTGTGTCCCTTCATCGCACAGACACCATCACTCTCCCATATCAGCAACCTCGTAACCTTGTCAATCCCGGCGTTATACGCACCTCTCTCTCTCTCTCTCTCTCTCTCTCTCTCTCTAACACACACGCACACGCATGCACCCTCTCTCTCCCTTTCGGACACTCCGCTCTTTACGACACACAAAGTCTTTCAAATACGCATATGCCCCTCTCTCGTTAGGTGTCGCTGCCCCCGCCCCTCTTTGTCACACAAATATTCTCTCGATATCTCTCTCTCGCAATAATACATGCATAGTCTAAATTGAAACCAACTACAAAAATGAGCTCCGATTACAAAAATGAAATCCACTCCCAAACAGAATATGAAAATAGGGTGAAATCATGCACACAGATGTTTGTTGCATGCATGAATGTCAATGATATGGATGTACTACTCGTACATCACACAGACTCATTTCACACAAATTACATTAAACCCTTGTCAAAATATGGTGCACACGTGATGTTTGTTGTACTGCTCCTACCAGCCTTCCTCCGACACATTCGAACATATTGTGCTACTTCTGATTCTATTTTTCTCCTAAGTTTTGGAGGAAGAGGACCGAGGCCACTATGAGTATAGCCTCGCCACTATCACAGGAGGGAACAGACCTCTGGAGGTTGAACCTGATGAGGACATCAATACCATTGTTACACCCATAGCCCCTGCTGCTATACATACTGGACCAATTACTAGAGCTCGTACACGCCAATTAAATTACCAGGTACTTTCGTTTCTTGGTAATGATTCTAATGTTCATGAGAATATGATGCTGCCTAAATTGGATACATTTGTTTTGCTTACAAATGAAGGTCCTAGTTTCGAGAAGGATGAACATTGGAGCAAGAACAAGCATGGAGATGATGGCATGCACAAGGGGAACAAGAACGGAGTTACAAGTGATGATTCCAGGACATTGAAGCCACCATAATGAGTGCGTGAAGCCTTGGACGAAATATACAAGATGCTACTTCATAACTTTCGTCCAGCGGCTATTCTAGGTGCTGCGTCACCTCATTATTGGGCCAGGCCCTTGTATTTTCGAAATACTTGAGTATAGGCTATTTTTAGAGTCCGTATGTGTGGGGAAACAAGAGATAGGGTTGGTTTCAGACCCCTTCCCCAAGGGCCACGAAATTCCCCCCTCTTCCTCCATATATACAGCCCTTAGGGCGTCGTTTAGACTTTGGGTTTTGTTTAGATTAAAGTTCGCCATAGCTGCAACTTCGCATACTTCGTTTGTGTTCACCGACCAGACCAAGACGTCACAGAACCCCATCTTGATCAATAAATCGTTCATCTTGTATTCGCAATATCCAGATTGCAATCTCTGTTTCTTGCTTGTTCTTCCTTTGCTCGCAGGAAACAGACCCTCGTGGTCTGGTTGATCGTGCTCCGGCATGGTCAATAACCCCTTGGAAGTTGGTTTAGCGATTGCTAAGGCGCGACGTCACGCACGTTCGTAGTCGGATCGTCAAGGTTGACTCCCATAGAAAACGATAGCCACCATCTCATCGAAAGACGGGACACCTTTGCCTCTATCATGTGGTATCGGATTTTCAGGTTGCTCGTTGAGATTTTACAGTTTTTCGTAGTTTAGATCGAGTCTTTTCTTCATACCTATAGTCCACGAAAAAGCCAAAAAAATTAGGGTTAGTTCATCCTATCCGAACCAATCTGAGCCTTTGCATAATCTCTTATGTATTTGCTTTGTTGAATTTGCAGTTGCATCGTCGTGTCAAGTTGCTGGTCTTAGCGTCTAGTCCATTAGAGTTTCGAGTTCTGTTCACAGGTTGTCACGTCGCCGCTGCCATATATCACCACAGCATCATCATCATTGCTGCTGCCATATACCACCACCACACCAACTTCATCGACGCTACCATATATCACCACCACCATATTCCAGTAGTCTGTAGGATCATATTCTTGTCTGTTTCTATTGCTGCTAACTATGGCAGGAACACAAGTCGACGAGATTGACTGGGAAACATGACCAACAAGGAGCTTCATGATAAGTTTCATCAAATGTTGGGTCAATAGGTGGAAGATGTGATGGCCAGCTTTGGAAAGGCATTGGAGAGGATGGATGACATTGAGAAGACAATTGACACCAAGTTGGACGCCAAGTTCGATGAATAACTCAAACGTCTCGCACAACCAGTTCTACATCGCGATACAGTAGGGTGCGCACAACATGTTCCTATTGAGCCAGGACAAAATTCTGGTGCCGCTGCTACTGCTGTTGGTGCTTCTGTAGCTCCTCCTGCTACTGCAGAGGTGGAGGACTATTACGAGGATGAGGTTGATGAAAATAGGAACTACGTGTAGCCACCAGCACCACCACCAGCAGGTCGACCTCAGGTATATATTCGCAACGGTAAGCCTGCACCACCACCTCAGGTATGAGATAATGACCATATTCCTAAACTGAAATTGAATATTCCACCATTTGAGGGTAGATATGTTCCTGATATATATCTTACTTGGGAGTTAGAAACTGAACAACGTTTTACATGTTTACAATATCCTGAGGAGAGACGGGTTGCTACTGTTGTTTGTGCTTTCACTAGTTTTGCATTGTAGATTATATCCTATTCCAACTACTTGGGCTGCTTTGAAAACTACTATGCATACTCGTTGGGTTCCACCATATTATCAACGTGAATTGCTTCAAAAATTGCAGCGTTTAAGACAAGGGAAAGATTCTGTAGAAGAATATTATCAGGAATTACAAACTGGCATGATTAGATGTGGTATTGTTGAGGAGAACGAAGCTATGCTTGCACGTTTTATGGGTGGATTAAATAGAGAGATTCAGGCCATTCTAGAGTATAAGGAGTATACTAATATCACTCGTTTATTCCATCTTACTTGTAAAGCTGAACGTGAAGTGCAGGATCGACAAGCATTGGCGCATACTAACTTTTCTGCAGGCCGACCTTCATCCTCGACACCGCGTGCATCTTCTACTTCAACTGCACCAGCACCTCCATCAGGTGCCACCTCCAGTCATGATACAAGAAAGCAGGCACAACCACCATTATCTGCCAAGAGCGCACCTGCCGGGCCTGCATAGAGTTCTTCTTCCATGGCATCAACAGGGCACACAAGTGATATTATTTGTCGTTGTTGTAAGGGAATAGGTCATTATGCGAGAGAATGCAAATCTCAGCGTGTGATGATTGCTACTGAGGATGGTGGGTATGAGTCCGCTAGTGACTATGATGAGGAGACTTTGGCTCTTATTACACATGAAGAACATGGTGGAGATGATTCTGATCATGATACACAATACATGGCTCCTGAAGATGCTGACAGGTATGCATGTTTAGTTGCTCAACGTGTTTTGAGTGTGCAGGTCACACAAGCTGAGGAAAATCAGAGGCACAATTGTTCCATACAAAGGGCATTGTGAAGGAACGTTCTGTGCGCGTCATCATAGATAGAGGGAGCTGCAACAACTTGGCTAGCAGGAAGATGGTGGAGAAGCTACCTCTAACCACAATACCACATCCACATCCTTACTACATCCAATGGTTCAACAATAGCGGCAAGGTTAAGGTAACACGTACTGTTCGTGTGCATTTTAGTATCTCTACATATGCTGATTATGTTGATTGTGATGTGGTACCTATGCAAGCATGTTCCTTATTACTTGGTCGACCATGGCAATTTGATAAAAATTCTGTACACCATGGTAGAAACAATCAGTATACTCTTGTTCATAAGAATAAAAATAGTACTTTGCTTCCTATGACTCCTGATTCCATTTTGAAAGATGATATTAATAGAGCTAATAAAGCAAAACAGGAGAAAATAAGAGTGAAAATGAGGTTGTGGCAAAAGAATTTGAGCAACAAATGAAGCCTAATAGTAAACCATCTAGTGTTGCTTCTGAAATTAAATTGAAAAGTGCATGTTACTTGCCACTAAATCTGATATTGATGAGCTAGATTTCAGCAAATCTATTTTCTATGCTTTTGTGTGCAAAGAGGCATTATTTTCATTCGAGGACGTGCCTTCCTCTTTACCTCCTGCTGTCACTAACATTTTGTAGGAGTTCGCTGACGTCTTTCCACAAGACGCGCCACCGGGATTACCGCCTATTCGAGGGATTGAGCATCAGATTGACTTAATTCCCGGTGCTTCACTGCCAAACTGTGCGCCATATCGTACCAATCCAGAGGAGACGAAGGAGATTATGTGTCCAGTACAGGAGCTTCTCGACAAAGGTTATATACGCGAATCCCTTAGTCCTTGTGCTGTTTCTATTATTCTAGTGCCGAAAGAGGATGGTACATCACGTATGTGTGTTCATTGTAGAGACATTAATAATATTACTATTTGTTATTGTCATCCTATTCCTAGGCTAGATGATATGCTTGATGAATTAAGTGGCTCTACAATATTCTCCAAAGTTGATTTGCGTAGTGGATACCATCAAATTCGTATGAAATTGGGGGATGAATGGAAAACAACATTTAAAACTAAGTTTGGATTATATGAGTGGTTAGTCATGCCTTTTGGGTTAACTAATGCACCTAGTACTTTCATGAGACTAATGAACGAAGTTTTACGTGCTTTTTTTGTGGTAGTTTACTTTGATGACATATTGATTTATAGCAGATCTTTGGAGGAACATTTGGAACATTTACGTGTTGTTTTTATTGCTCTACGTGATGCATGTTTATTTGGTAACCTTGGGAAGTGCACCTTTTGCACCGACCGAGTGTCTTTTCTTGGCTATGTTGTTACTCCACAGGGAATTGAAGTTGATAAAGCCAAGATTGAAGCTATTGAGAGTTGGCTGCAGCACAAAATGGTCACACAAGTGAGGAGTTTTCTTGGCCTCGCTGGATCCTATAGGCGTTTTGTGAGCAATTTTAGCACCATTTGCTGCACCTCTCAATGAGCTTACAAAGAAGGACGTGCCTTTTGTTTGGGGTACCGCACAGGAAGAAACCTTCATGGTGTTGAAAGATAAGTTGACACATGCACCTTTACTCCAACTTCCTGATTTTAATAAGACATTTGAGCTTGAATGTGATGCTAGTGGAATTGGATTAGGAGGTGTGTTATAACAAGATGGCAAACCTGTTGCATACTTCTCTGAAAAATTGAGTGGGCCTAGTCTGAATTATTCTACTTATGATAAAGAATTATATGCTCTTGTTCGGACTTTAGAAACATGACAACATTATTTATGGCCCAAAGAATTTGTTATACATTCTGATCATGAATCTTTGAAACATATTAAAAGTCAAGCTAAACTGAGTCGTAGACATGCTAAATGGGTTGAATTCGTTGAGACTTTCCCTTATGTTATTAAACACAAGAAGGGTAAAGAAAATGTTATTGCTGATGCATTGTCTCGTCACTATATTATGCTTTCACAACTTGACTTCAAAAATATTTGGTTTGGAGACCATCCAAGATCGATATGTGCATGATGCTGATTTTAAAGATGTATTGCAGAATTGTAAAGAAGGAAGAACATGTAACAAGTTTGTCATTAATGATGGATTTGTGTTCCGTGCTAACAAGCTATGCATTCCAGCTAGCTCCGTTCGTCTTTTGTTGTTGCAGGAGGCGCATGGAGGAGGATTAATGGGACACTTTGGCATGAAGAAGACGGAGTACATACTTGCTACACATTTCTTTTGGCCAAAGATGAGACGGGATGTTGAGCGCTTTGTTGCTCGCTGCACTACATGTCAAAAAGCTAAGTCACGACTCAATCCTCATGGTTCATATATGCCTTTGCATGTACCTAGTATTCCTTGGGAGGATATATCTATGGACTTTGTTTTAGGTTAACCTTGAACAAAGAACGGGAGGAATAGCATATTTGTTGTCGTGGATAGATTCTCGAAAATGGCACATTTTGTACCATGTCATAAAAGCGATGATGTTGTTAATGTTGCTGATTTGTTCTTTCGTGAAATTATTTGCTTCCATGGTGTGCCAAATACTATTGTTTCAGATCGTGATACTAAATTTCTTAACCACTTTTGGAGATGTTTATTGGCTAAGTTGGGGACTAAACTGCTTTTTAGTACTACTTGTCACCCCCAAACTGATGGACAAACTGAAGTAGTCAATAGAACATTGTCTACTATGCTTAGGGCTGTTTTGAAGAATAATAAGAAAATGTGGGAAGAATGCTTGCCTCATATTGAATTTGCTTATAATCGTTCATTGCATTCTACTACTACGATGTGCCCTTTTGAAATTGTGTATGGTTTCCTACCTCGTGCACCTATTGATTTGTTGCCTCTTCCATCTTCGGAGAAGGTTAATTTTGATGCTAAACAACATGATGAATTGATTTAAAAAATGCATGAGTTAACTAAGGAAAACATTGAGCGTATGAATGCTAAATATAAACTTGCTGGAGATAAGGGTAGAAAACATGTTCTGTTTGCACCTGGAGATCTTGTTTGGTTACATTTGTGTCAGGATAGATTTCCTGATTTGCGCAAATCAAAGCTAATGCCATGTGCTGATGGTCCTTTTAAGGTTTTAGAGAAAATAAATGATAACGCATATAAACTTGAGCTGCCTGCAGATTTTGGGGTTAATCCCACTTTTAACATTGCAGATTTGAAGCCTTATTTGGGTGAGGAAGATGAGCTTCCGTCGAGGACGACTTCATTTCAAGAAGCTAGGATGATGAGGACATCAATACAATTGTTACACCCATAGCCCCTGCTGCTATACATACTAGACCAATTACTAGAGCTTGCACACGCCAATTAAATTACTAGGTACTTTCGTTTCTTGGTAATGATTCTAATGTTCATGAGAATATGATGCTGCCTAAATTGGATACATTTGTTTTGCTTACAAATGAAGGGCCTAGCTTGGAGAAGGATGAACATTGGAGCAACAACAAGCATGGAGATAATGGCATGCGCAAGGGGAACAACAAGAAGTTACAAGTGATGATTTCAGGACGTTGAAGACACCATAATGAGTGCATGAAGCCTTGGACGAAATATACAAGATGCTACTTCATACTTTTGTCCTATTCTAGGTGCTGCGTCACCTCATTATTGGGCCAGGCCCATGTATTTTCGAAATACTTGAGTATAGGCTGTTTTTAGAGTCTGTATGTGTGGGGAAACAAGAGATAGGGTTGGTTTCGGACCCCTTCCCCAAGGGCCATGAAATTCCCCCCTCTTCCTCCATATATACATCCCTTCGGGCGTCGTTTAGACTTTGGGTTTTGTTTAGAATAATGTTCGCCATAGCTGCAACTTCGCGTACTTCGTTTGTGTTCAACAACCAAACCAAGACGTCACAGAACCCCATCTTGATCAATAAATCTTTCATCTTATATTCGCATTATCCAGATTGAATATCAGTTTCTTGCTTGTTCTTCGTTTGCTCCCAAGAAACAGACCCTCATGGTCAGGTTGATCGTGCTCCGGCGTGGTCAATAACCCCTCGGAAGTTGGTTTACCGATTGCTAAGGCATGACGTCACGCACGTTCGTAGTCGGATCATCAAGGTAGACTCCGACAGAAAATGATAGCCACCATCTCATCAAAAGACGGGACACCTTTGCCTCTATCAGAACCCATTGAGCTCATTCCACCCACAGAGCAGACCTCGCGAGGCTGTTCATCCGTGTACTAGTTCATCCTCAGCCCCCGCAAGGCTAATCCACCACAAAGCAGGAGTAGGATTTTACACCGCAAGGTGGCCTGAACCTGGGTAAACTATTGTGTCTGTTTCCTTTCCTATTCATCGCACATGGCCCGGAGTTCGAACCTTTCTTGGGTCTGTGGAGCCCGGAATCCGACATTTGGCGCGCCAGATAGGGGGTGTCTCGAAAGATTTCTTCCTCGCCCCCTGCGCCTCCCACCTCTCTTGCTATCTTGCTTCCATAGAGGACGATGTCCCACTCGGAGGATAGCTGGCCGCGTTCAAGGGTGCCACGGGTCATCGGGCATTCTCCCCCGCCTTGTGGTGTGTGCGATGGCCGCCGAAATTCAGGCCAGGGTTACCTGTCAAAGCCCTAGAGTTGCTTGTAACTAGTTGCATTAAAGCATCCATGCAGCATGTTAAGATTCAAATGAATTTGAATTGGGGATGTTCAAACCCTAGCACAAATGAATCCAACTAGGTTTAAAAATGTTTTCAATGAACCCAAGATACCCTTCAGAAAAGTTCACGATTTTTGATCAGGGTGAAACCTCTACCAAAAATGGTGCACATATTTCTAGGCCATTCTAGATTTTTGAATTAACTCATATTGTATTTGAATTGGGGCATTTAAATACTATAAATACTTTCAAATGCTCCAACAATTCTGAGATTAGTCGAGGGCATCTGAATTAATTCATTTAGTGTCCATAATTATTTTTAGAGTTTTTAGAAGTGATTTGGTGTGTGAAACCAAATTAAAACAATTGCAGAATTAGAAAAACAGAAACAAAAGGAAGAAAGCTTACCTCTATGGCATGTTACTGTAGCATCCGGCCCAACCCCTCTCCTAGCCGAGCCCACTAGGGGCAATGAGGTCTTCTTCCTCCTCCTGCCAGAAGGATGCAGCACGTGTTCACCGCGTGCGCACACGCGCCTGGCCAGCTCTACCCTGCCTGCCTCCACCCCGAGTCGTCCAAGGCTGCCATGACACCCCTGGAACCCCCTGGCCCTCCTCCTCGAGCTCATCCTTTCCCCTGGCCCTCTCTCTCTCACTAATCGAGCACCATCATCACTGCCGCTTGTCCTTGTCGTAGCCAGAGCCGCCGCCTCGCCTCCCTGACGAGTTCAAGATCTTCGCTGAGCCTCCCTCGTCCTCTCCATCAAGACACGAGACGCTGGGCGCCCTGTGTCATCGCCATCAACATCATCTTCATCCTTGGGCGCCGATGATTGCCGTCGTGGCTCCGATGCCGTTGAAGCCTCCCCTGAGCTCGCCGACCCCTCCGTTCGATCCGCTGTGAGCTGCTACATCGAACCCCTCTCTCCCCTCGCTCGATTGCTTCCTCTTACGCAGTTTCCCCTCGCGGCCGAGAGCTTGGCTTCGCAGGCAATGTCGTCGTCGTGGCCACTTTCGCCTAGGGCAGCGACCGAGCACACCACCGTGCTCAGCGCAATGCCAGAAGCCCAAGACCCCCACCCACTACTCCTGCCGTGCACCGCATCCCTGTGTTCATCGTGGCCCGAACTCCGGCCGCCGCCTCTGTGCTCGCCGTTGTTGTTTCCGGCAACCCCGAGGCCTCCCAATCTCTCTACTAGATGCGGTCGAGCGCGGGCTACCTTCTGGTGGCCTTCGCGCGTCTAGCCTCCATCTATAGCGCAACCCCGGTGAACATCCACCACGTTTTTTTCACCGCCGGCCGAACTCTGGTGACTGTCGACGTGGCCATCGTTAGGACTAACCCCCACCTAATTAACCACCTCACTGCCACTGCCACTAGGCCCTACCGCTGGGTGAAACCCAGTCAGCACGGGATTTGACTGCAGTTAACTAATGGGTCACTAACGAGTGGGCCCCACTGGTCAGGTTTGACCTGGATTGGTATGTTGACCTGATGACTTCACAGTAAGGCAATGCTGACGCGGTAACCATTTTCCGGATTAATAATAATCTAGGAAAAATCCAGAAAATAGTATAAACTTCAAAAATTCATAGAAATTCAACTGTAACTCCGAAATGAAATAATTTATATATGAAAAATTATCAGAAAAATCCAATCTATCCATTGGTATTGTTTTCATGATTGTTAAAGCAAGTTAAACTTGCTGATCAGGTCAAATCAAATAAATGGCATGTGAATAATAACATATGGAGTTTGAATTTGAACCTTGAGTTCAAACCAACTTCATTTAATTTGTTGCTAGCTACATTAGCTCAAATCACAGCATGTTGCCATGTCATGACAATGCATCGTATTGTTGCATTGCATTGATTGTGTTCTTTCTTTGTCTGTCGGTGTTGTTCCCTCTCAGTGGACATTGTTTCCGACGTTGTGATCGTTGTCACTAATGAAGAGCTATTACTATCTTCAGAAGTGCCAGGCAAGCGAAACCCCCTTATTCATTCCGATACAATCCCACTCTCTCGCTCCTGCTCTCTTTTATTGCATTAGGATAACAACGATTCAACTGTTACATGATGCGGTAGTTGAACCCCTTTTCCTCTGCATGACCTATCTTTGCCACAATAAATAGTTGAAATCCACTAGCATGAGTAGGAGTTTCTTGAGCCATGATGTGACTACTCATTCATTCTTATTTGTCATGCATGCTATTGCTTAGAGTTGTGTCAGGTCTGAATCATCGGGGATGAATTGGAATGTTGTGAACATGTCTTACTGTTGAGAGCTAAGTGTGTGTGAAAATGATTTGTGAAGGTAGGAGTGAGATACCATGTAGAAGTACATGATGGGTTGTCTCATTGAAACCGTCCTCAGTAAATGAGTTCTATGTCTGTGATCCAAGACATTTGCTACCACACAATGGGTTCCAGTAACTCGACCCCTCTCGGCTTATTAATCAACTCAATCTTTGTCCAGGAGTTGCAACTAGTTTCTGGTGTTTGTAGGTAGTGCTAGTAGTCTACCAAGTGGCACCCGGTACAGGTGGGCTTGGGACAAACTAGGTGCAGTGGCACAGTGTACCAAGCGTCACCCATTTGGTTGGCTTGGGAGCCCTTCTCACATCGTTTGGGGTCATGAGTGACACCCCGGCCAGATCTCCTTGCGGATGGAACCCGAATAGGTGATAAACCTGGACTACAGACTTGCGTTGTTAGTCAGGTTGTGGCCGACACCCTCGCCATGCTTTCGCCTGAAGGTTGCCGAGATACAGGACGTGTACATGGCGGTAAGTGGAGAGAGCGTGTGTGAAGAAGTAAACCCCTATAGGGTTAACATGATCTATTTGAATAGCCGCGTCCGCGGTAAAGGACTACTGGGTTGCTTGTGTAGTTCATAGATAAGTGAAAGTGGATACTCTAAAATGTGCAAGATAAGCGTCCGTGCTATGGATGGCCTTCTCGTAGGAAGATGGGAGCGGATCCATAGTGGTGTATTGATATGGTGAATATGTGGACTCGTGTGCGACACCTCAAAAGAGTTACTTGCAATTGTAGTTCAGGATAACCACTGAATCAAAGCTGGCTTGTAGCAGTTAAACTCCACCACTCCTTTGTTGGTACTGATGCATATGTAGCTAGTTCTTATGTAAGTCTTGCTGGGTCCATTTGTACTCACGTTTGCTTAATTTATATTTTCGTAGAGAGACTCCAGTCTCACTAGTAGTTCCGCGTGGACTTCGACGTTTAGCTTGTTACCTCATCTACGATCTTGTACCCTTGGGAGGGTTTTGTAGATAGTCAGGCTTCACAGCCTTTTTCATTTGTAGTTGTCTGTACTCAGACATGTTATGCTTCCGTTGCATGTATGCTTTGTATGTTGGGTCATGTGACCCATGTTTGTAATATCTGGCTCCTCGGAGCCTATTGAATAAATACTTTGAGTCATAGAGTTTTGTTGTGATGGCATGTTGTATTTGCACATATCAAGCATATTGTGTGTATGATTTGAAATGCTTGGTATGTGTGGGATCCGACAACCTAGTTGTTTATTCTTGGTAGCCTCTCTTATGGGGAAATGTCTCCTAGTACTTCCACTGAGCCATGGTAGCTTGCTACTGCTCTGGAACACTTAGGCTGGCCGGCATGTGTCCTTCGTTCCTGTGTTTGTCCCTTCAGGGAAATGTCACGCGTTGTTCCTTTAAGTCCTTGTAGCTTGCTAAGACTTGGGTTCATACGTTGTTGATTGACACGTTCGTTGCTGGGTCATGTATGCATGTCCCTGTAAGTTAGCGCCACCTTCGGTTTACGACTAGTCATGTTGGCTCAGGTTCTCTGTCATATGGACACTAGCGACTCTATCATATACGTGAACCAAAAGGCGCAAACGGTCCCAGGCCAGGTAAGGTGGCACCCATGGGAATACCGTGCGTGAGGCCGCAAAGTGATATTGATGTGTTACATGCTAGATCAGTGTGACTTAGGATCGGGGTCCTGACAGCATTGGTATCAGAGCCTGACCGCTTGTAGGATTACCAAGCCAAACTGGTCGACGTTGTGTCTAGAAATGCTTTAGTTATATAAGGGAATTGATTGTGGAAGGGAATGTAAGGATGTTTTTACTCCTTTACCTTATTCCCTTCTGATCTGAGTGATCCTCTTCTCTTCTATGGGGATTAAGAACTTGGCTTCTCTTCTTTCTATCAGGTTCACATGTTACTAATCTATAGACTTGTACGATTCTTGGTTTCAAGCCTCAGTTCAGTTTCTACTACCTTAGTATGTGGTTAGTTGGACCCGAAACCTCGATATGATGTTGTTGAGTGGTTATGCCACCATTTTTGCAGGATATCTCAAATCTTTTTGAGCATTTATAGACATTATGTTGTCCGAGTTGTTGACGCTCAAAAATGGCATGATCGCAAAGAGTAACTTGAGGTTGTAGCAAGATGAGGTCAAATATATGATTTCATGTCACCATTGGATGGCTCTCTTCAACCCGATCGAAATAGATATAGAGATGATCCAAAATGGAGCTTGGATGAAAAACTTATGACAATCTTGGAGATGCTTGTATTAACATTAGACTAAAGAATGGCATCAAACCTAATTAAGATGATCTCTAATGGAAAAAGTTACCACTGAAGGTTCTTCATCTCATTGAGACGGGCGATTTTGATATAAAAGTTGTCCCCATCCGAGGTCGTATGCAAAAGTTACAGGCAAAACCGCGTGTTGCCGCAATGTTTGGTCGGATCATCCGGGCAGGGGTCCGGATCATCCGGGAAACTGAAGCACCAAGATAACATAGGGTTTGTGATGAAGCCGTATGATTTGGGTCCAGTCCCAGATGATTCAGATGGAGGCCGGACAGTCCGGGTAGAAGTCCAGACGTCCGAACAGTTTTTTCTGCTGCACACTAAAGAAAAGGGCCCGAAACACCCTCAATATGGCTTCAGATCGAAAAGTGTTCAACATGAAAGTTGTGCGTCTCATCGAGAAGATGTATTATGATAAAATAAACATCCAAATACCAGGTCGTATGTGGATTCTAGAGCCAAAACAGTGAGCTGCTGTCAGAAAACTGGGCTAGACCGGATCATCCGGGCCTAGAGCCGGACATCCGGGCCGGAGGTCGTGAGAAGTCCGAGTTTGGTTAGATTTTGATTATTTGGACCGCAAGGCAAGTCCTTTTATTTTATGGGAAGTCCATCCGCCTCTTATATAGATAAGAGGTGACGGTCGATTGAAAAACAACACACAATCGAACAAATCATTTTCCACTTTTAATCTTTTATCTTTTCTCCTTAACCCTAGTTCTTCTTCTTCTCGTTCTTCGTTCGTTATTCTTCATTGTAGGGAGGCGAACCTCGAGGCCTTGGGGGAGATCAGGTCGACCTAGGGCAGCCCATAGCCACCGCACACCCTGACGGGGCCTTTCCCGGGCGTGTGGGGTTTCGGGTCTACAAAAGCGCCCGTCAGATTGCTTGCGTACCGCGCTTCCGGACGGGTCTCCTTCGACGTGAGCTGCGGTGCATCACCCTCGGTGTTGGAGGTAAACGGAGATGTGTTTGTGTCCGAACACACTTTTTGGCGACTCCGTTGGGGAGCAATCCCTTACAGAATGAGGCCAGACAGTCCGAGTAGAAGTCCGGACGTCTGGGCAGTTTTTTCTGCTGCATACTTTAGAAAAGGGCTCGAAACAACAATAAGAGGGCCTCAGGTCGAAAATAGTTCAACATGAAAGTTGTGCGTCTCATCGGACGGTTGATTTCGTTATAACAAATGTCCAAATCCAGGATCATGTGTGGATTCTAGAGCCAAAACAGTGAGCTGTTGTCAGAAAGCTGGGCTAGGCCGGATCATCCGGGCCTAGAGTCAGACATCCAGGCCGGAGGTCATGAGAAGTCCGAGTTTGGTTAGATTTTGATGATTTGGATGGCAAGGCAAGTGCTTTTCGTGTACGGGAAGTCCATCTGCCTCTTATACAGATAAGAGGTGACGGCCAACTGAAAAACAACACACAATCGAACAAATCATCTACCACTTCTTATCTTTTACCTTTTCTCCTTACCCTAGTTCTTCCTTTTCTCATTCTTCATTTGTTATTCTTCATTGCAGGGTGGTGAACCTCGAGGTGCTAGGGGCGATCAGGTCGACCTAGGGCAGCCCATAGCCGCCATGTGCCCTGACGGGGTCTCTCCCGGGCGTGTGGGGTTTCGGGTCTACAAAAGCGCCCCCCGGATTGCTTGTGTGCCGTGCTTCCGGATGGGTCTCCTTAAACATGAGCTGTGGTACATCACCCTCGATGTTGGAGGTACCCGGTGACGTGTTCGTGTGCGAACACACTTTTTGGCAACTCCGCTGGAGATGAAGCTTCGAATGGTCTTCGGCCCATTCTTGCTATGAAGAGATCGTCATCAAGAAGTTGTGATCTACAAAGGTAATATGAATACCCAATTCTCCTTTGTAGATGCAAATAATTCATATGTTGTTGCTAGATCGCTTAATGAGCATAATGTATCGGCTAGCCCTAAATCCATCAATCATGCATCTACGTGCAAGGGCCGATGCAAAATAACCTTCATGCTTCAAATTATTATGATTTTAGAAACATACAACATATGTATCCTTACTCTCATGCATCGGCAACCCCACAGATCGATCTGCCAATGAACAACATGGTGAGTTCGGTTAATAAATTTGAAACACCTCATGTTAGAATTTCCAGTTCCATGCAAAAAAGTGTTTCACCCTTTTATTCATCAACAACTAATGTGCAATAGACTAATCCAACCATGTCGATGAATGAGAGAATTGGCCATGCTACTACTGGCTATTCGGCCAGTTACTCTCGACCGTTAGATGCTACACCTCACGTTAGTAATCCTTCGGCATCGTATATGACTGTAGATGCTCATAATTCGGTTCCGCACCTTCATGGTCATAGCCGAATAAGTGAAAATTTTCCAGGAGTGCACATGCCATCATCTAATAGTGTAGCATATAATGCATCCTCTACACAATTGCATAATTTTGGCAACACCTCATTGCTGAAAGAATCTAAAAGTATTGTGGAGCAATCCCTTACAGAATGGGAAGTGGCTACATTAAAAAGGGATATAGCCCGAAATAACAAGATTAGTGCTCTTTGCCTAGAAGAACATGATAAGGGGTTAGTTCCTAATTATAATGCAATAAAAGCTAGAGTTTTGCAAGAAGATGAATCTTTGCCAATTGGTAAAAATGGCGAGCAAAAATATGGTTTTACAACAATGCATATGGCTTCTCCTAGTACTACATCATATTATACACCCCTACAAAATTCCAAAGTTTTTGCAACACCCATGTGTCATTGCCGAAAGAATCTAAAAGGATTGGGGGCCAATCATATCCAGAGTGAGCTGCAATTGAGAAAAAACTTAAAGCCAATTTTGCCTCTCGCCGTCAGAAACAAATAGAAAAAGAATTGGCTTAGATAAAAGAAAGATTGCCAATTGGTAGTATCAATGAAAAGAAGGATGATTCGGAACATGCAAGTGCTTCAGTTGAAAAAGCCGAATCAAGTAGTATATATTCTGAGTCCATCAAATCCAAAGAGGCAAGCATTTTTTTAGAAAGGGCATGGCAAGCATAGCAAAACAACCATGCTTGATTTTTCCGAAGTCAATGGAACCTACTTCCTGCCCTATGATTTCCGTGCCATAGAAATTGACAAGCCTCAAGGACAAGACCAAGTAGCCGAACAAAGTTTGACTGTCATGGATCTTCAAAGCAATGATGCACGAAATCAAGAAAAAGATCGTGACAAGGTGTTGGGGGGCCATCCAAAGACGGAGCAAGATATTCTTCAAGTCGCACCACCATCATGCTCTCCCAACATATTTGAAGAGGTATGGCTGTCAAGTAATTTACATGTTTTTAGATTTGGTCACAACTTTATTGTTGATGCATCTATTAGACTAATCCTCACAAGTAATCTTGAAAGACCAATGAAGAAGGGTAATTTACTTGTTAGCAATAAAATTATTATTGAGCATATCGGTCAACCCATTGCGCCATTTATAAAGACCGATAATGACTTGTTGCTGCAGCCAGGGCTTTCCCCATTGCTTTATCTTATTTATTACTTGGCTTTCATTTGGTCTCAATTGAGACATGTATGCTCTAACTATTATTGTTTCATAAATTTAAAGCCAAGGTTAAATTCTTTTGAGAAAACCGATGCTATTATGGTATCTTATTGAAAGACATCGGATATAGAGTGCAAAACACATTGCATAGCCGAATGGGGAGATTCCAAATCTGAACCATTCATTTTCTTACCTCCAAAGTCGTTCGTACACCAAGATCGGCTAGAAAACAAAAATTATACCTTCGATTCAAACATGTGTAATCAAATCTTTGATTTGCTGTTGAAAAATAATTACATTACAATTCTTGATCACTTCATCAAGCCATCAAACCAAGGACAAATGTATCGTAGGTTGCATCATTTGTTCAAACATAATTTTGAGGATTGCAATATGTTTTGTCAAATAGTTAAATCGGCCATTGGAAAAGGACGATTGAAATTTGTTGAATCACCAAGAGATGACCAGTCTATTCTGATTGGTCCTGATGGCAAAAGCTTTTTGCATCGGCTACTTCAAGCTGATCCATTTAAATAGAAGGTAAAAACTACAGGTGATGGGATCAAGCTTTCAAGAAGAGAAGTTGTTGAAGAGCATAATGAACACCATCTTGAGGCCGAGAATTCTGTCAAAACTACATGAACACGCCAAGGTCTGGTGGGCAGCAAGCAAATCCAATGTTCGATGAAAGTGAACCGAAAGAGAACAAAGGACGAAATAGGCGCAAGTGTAACGGATGAAAAATCACCTTCGCTGCTAGCTACATTATCAGAAAAATTTATATATGAAAAATAATATGTCCAGATCCAAATGAAATAATTTATATATGAAAAATTATCAGAAAAATCCAATCTATCCATTGGTATTGGTTTCATGCATGTTAAAGCAAGTTAAACCTGTTGATCTGGTCAAATCAATGAAATGGCATGTGAATAATAACATATGGAGTTTGAATTTGAACCTTGAGTTCAAACCAAGTTCATTTAACTTTTTGCTAGCTACATTAGCTCAAATCACAACATGTTGCCATGTCATGATGAGGCATCATATTGTTGCATTGGATTGATTGCGTTCTTTGTTTGTTTGTCGGTGTTGTTCCCTCTCACTAGATGTTGTTTCCGATGTTGTGATCGTTTTCACTGATGAAGAGCTATTACTATCTTCAGAAGTGCCAGGCAAGCAAAACCCATTGTTCATAACGATACAATCCCACTCTCTCGCTCCTGCTCTCTTTTATTGCATTAGGATAACAACAATTCTACTATTACATGATGCGGTAGTTGAACCCCTTTCTTCTACATGACTTGTCTTTGCAATAGTAAATAGTTGAAACCCACTAGCATCAGTAGGAGTTGCTTGAGCCATGATGTGCCTACTCATTCATTCTTGTTTGTCATGCCTGCTATTGCTTAGAGTTGTGTCAGGTCTGATTAATCGGGGATGAATTGGAATGACACCCCGGCCAGATCTCTTTGCGGATGGAACCCGAATAGGTGATAAACCTGGACTAGAGACTTGCATGGTTAGTCAGGTCGTGGCCGACACCCTCGCCAGGCTTCCGCTTGAAGGTTGCCGATATACATGACGTGTACATGGCGGTAAGTGGCGAGAGCGTGTGTGAAGAAGTACACCCCTGCAGGGTTAACATGATCTATTTGAATAGTTGCATTCACGGTAAAGGACTACTGGGTTGCTTGTGCAGTTCATAGACAAGTGAAAGTGGATACTCTAAAATGTACAAGATAAGCTTGAGTGCTATGGATGGCTGATACTTCTCCAATGTATCTACTTTTCCAAACACTTTTGCCCTTGTTTTGGACTCTAACTTGCATGATTTGAATAGAACTAACCCGGACTGACGCTATTTTCAGCAGAACTGCCATGGTGTTACTTTTTTGCAGAAATAAAAGTTCTCGGAATGACCTGAAAATCCATGGAGCAACTTTTTGGAAATAATAAAAAATACTGGCGAAAGAATCAGCATCAGCGGGCCCTCACCCTGTCCATGAAGGTGCAGGGCGCCCTCCCTAGGGTGCGCCCCTGCCTCGTGGGCCCCCTGGGACTCCACTGACCTCAACTCCAACTCCATATATTCACTTTCGGGGAGAAATTTTTTAGAGAGAACGATTCATCAGGTTTTACGATATGGAGCCGCCGTCAAGCCTGTTCTTCCTTAGGAGGGCTGATCTGGAGTCTGTTTGGGGCTCTGGAGAGGGGAATCCGTCGCCATCGTCATCATCAACCATCCTCCATCACTAATTTCATGACGCTCACCGCTATGCGTGAGTAATCCCATCGTAGGCTTGCTGAACGGTGATGGGTTGGATGAGATTTACCATGTAATCGAGTTAGTTTTGTTAGGGTTTGATCCCTAGTATCCATTATGTTCTATGATTGATGTTGCCATGACTTTGCTATGCTTAATGCTTGTCACTAGGGCCTGAGTGCCATGGTTTCAGATCTGAACCTATTATTTTTTCATGAATATATGTGAGTTCTTGATCCTATCTTGCAAGTCAATAATCACCTACTATGTGTTATGATCTGGCAACCCCGAAGTGACAATAATCGGGACCACTCCCGGTGATGATCGTACTTTGAGGAGTTCATGTATTCACTAAGTGTTAATGCTTTGTTCCGGTACTCTATTAAAAGGAGGCCTTAATATCCCTTAGTTTCCAATAGGACCCTGCTGCCACGGGAGGGTAGGACAAAAGATGTCATGCAACTTCCTTTCCATAAGCACGTATGACTATATTCAGAATACATGCCTACATTACATTGATGAACTGGAGCTAGTTCTGTGTCACCCTATGTTATAACTGTTGCATGAGGAATCACATCCGACATAATTATCCATCACTGATCCATTGCCTACGAGGTTTTCACATATTGATCTTTGCTTAGTTACTTCTCCGTTGCCATTGTTACGATTACTACAAAACTGCTATTGTTGCTTTTGCCACCGTTATCGTTACTTCCATACTACTTTGCTACCAGATGCTTTGTTACAGATATTAAGTCTTTCAGGTGTGGTTGAATTGACAACTCAGCTGCTAATACTTGAGAATATTGTTTGGCTCCCCTTGTGTCGAATCAAGAAATTTGGGTTGAATACTCTATCCTCGAAAACTGTTGCGATCCCCTATACTTGTGGGTTATCAAGACTATTTTTTGGCACCGTTGTCGGGGAGCATAGCTCTATTCTTTGAGTCCCTTGGGATTTATATCTACTGATCACTGCTTCGTTCAATTTGATTCTTTTTGCAAACCGGAGTTCTTAAGTTGAACTTTCTGGTTACTTCTCTTATTTGAGTTTTACCTGTGCATTAGATGAGTACTTATTGTATGCTGGTTTGTTGCGATAGAGTACCCGGAGTGCACCGCTTGCTACTTCGAATATCTAGGTTTCACGGATCATCGGCAAGGCAAGTAACACTTTGATCATACCTCCTTACTACCCAGTTTTATTGCATTAGATCAATCCTCAAACAATTGCATGATTAGTATCTGATTAATATGTGGGTTTTGGCAAGTAGATGAGGTAGTACCTAATACCTGTTTTATTATCAAACCCTTGGGAGTTACTTCTACGTTATGCTTATACTGCTATGCTATGCTCGTAGACGTGGATTGGGTTTGAGTGTATCCATGACATATGTGAGATTGTTATTTAATGCTTTATTTAAGGTGGCAACTTTAACACACATCTGGGTGGATTGAGGCACCTGGGTATTCCAGCGATTGCCTGTTTTTTATGGACCGCCACCCAGGCTCAAAGGGATCATGAGATTATTCATGCTAGAAACTTCCGTGTGCAGCCACAAGCTACTATGGGCTCTAGCATAGTTGATTAAATCGTGCGAAATCTTACAGTGGTAGACTAGCAGATGTAGCGGAAAGTAGGTGTAACTCTCTACCCGATCGTAAGGTGCTAGCGCTTCTGAAAGACTATGTCTCGGTCATCCGTTTCTCAAACACCATGTAGTGCAAGAAATCAAACGGAGGAGATTGAGTCTTGTGGGGAAAAGTGCGCAAACCTCTGCAGAGTGTACAAACTAATCATGGTTAGCCGTGTCCCCGGTTATGGACGTTTTGAGTATCTAGTACATGGATTATCAGGTGAATCTCATCATGTTACTTTAATTAATTATGTTGGGTTTAATAATGATGCTTAATTGGGATTGAGAGGATGTCTATCTTCTCAATGTTTAACAACCACCATGATAGTTAAATAAAATTTATTCCTTTGTAGTAGGAAAAAATTGGCTTTATGCAAAACTGTAACCATAGAGCTTTCCACCAGCCATATATGCATGTAGTATAGCATATTTCTTTCATTACTCTCTATGTGTTACATTGCCAGCATATTCCATGTGTTGGCCCGTTTTCAGGCTGCAACGTTCATGTTGCAGACTATTCAGACGACGAGTAAGGTGCCTTAGGTCGTGGTTCTATACTCAGTGATGCCGTTGGAGTTGATGGACTCACTTATCTTCCAAGCCTTCCGCTGTTATTGTCATTAGATGGCCTTAAGCCATATTTATTGTAATAAGTTCTCTTTTGAGACATTCGATGTAATAAGTGTGTGATTGCTACTCTGTTATAAATCCTTCGAGTACTGTGCGTGTCAGCATTACTGATCCAGGGATGACACTAAAGCACAGAGATCAGACTGTTTGAGGTCTAGTCGCTACAAGATGGTATCAGAGCACACGCTGATGTAGGAAACGACCACTAAGCTAAAGCCCTAGATCACCACTCACTCTTCTCATTTCTGACTCCTCATCTTTTCTATTCTTTTGGGATGGCAGATGCAAGGAACAAATTCACGCAACTGGATGAAGATACACCCTTTGGACGCCACTTGAAGGAAGTCACTATATACCTGAACATCGGAGTACCAAGTTTCACCGGGACCTACAACGCCACTTTACCTGAAGAGGAGCGCTGGATGATTCAAGTTCAAGTTCCAGGAAGGACGTTCATGCCCGTTGAGGGAGTCCTGAATTAGGGGGTGTCCGGATGGCCGGACTATGACCTTTGGCCGGACTCCCGGACTATGAAGATAAAAGATTGAAGACTTCGTCCCGTGTCCGGATAGGACTTCCCTTGGTGTGGAAGGCAAGCTTGGCGAGACGATATGTAGATCTCCTCCCATTGTAACCGACTCTGTGTAACCCTAGCCCTCTCCGTTGTCTATATAAACCAGAGAGTTTTAGTCCGTAGGACGAACAACAACCATACCATAGGCTAGCTTCTAGGGTTTAGCCTCTCTGATCTCGTGGTAGATCAACTCTTGTACTACCCATATCATCAATATTAATCAAGCAAGAGTAGGGTTTTACCTCCATCGAGAGGGCCCGAACCTGGGTAAAAACATCGTGTCCCTTGTCTCCTGTTACCATCCGCCTAGACGCACAGTTCGGGACCCCTACCCGAGATCCGCCGGTTTTGACACCGACATTGGTGCTTTCATTGAGAGTTCCTCTGTGTCGTCACCTTTAGGCCCGATGGCTTCTTCGATCATCAACCACGACACGGTCCAGGGTGAGACTTTTCTCCCCGGACAGATCTTCGTTTTCGGTAGCTTTGCACTGCGGGCCAATTCGCTTGGCCATCTGGAGCAGATCGAAAGCTACGCCCGTGACCATCAGGTCAGATTTGGAAGTTTGAACTACACGGCTGACATCCGCGGGGACTTGATCTTCAACAGATTCGAGCCACGGCCGAGCGCGCCGCACTGTCATGATGGGCATGATCTAGCTCTACCGCCGGACAGCGCCCAGAGCGCCGCTCAGGTGTCCGCTCCGACCCTTAGCTCGGAGCCGACCGCGCCAGTCGGGGACGGACGGTTGGACGCCGCCCGAGGAGTTGCAATCTCTACGACGATCGAGCCGAATACCAGCCTAGTCCTTTCTGAGGCCTGTGACTCCAAGGTCCCGGACTCCTTTCCGGACTCCGAATCTCCCGCACCCCTTCCGATCCAACCCAATTGGGCTCCGATCATGGAGTTCACCGCCGCGGGCGTCTTTCAACACTCGCCCTTTGGCAACATCCTGAATTCACTAAAGTCCCTCTCTTTGTTAGGAGAGCCCTGGTCGGACTATGGTCAGCAAGGTTGGGATGCGGACGATGAAGAAATTCGAAACCCACCCACCACCCACTTCGTAGCCACTGTCGACGATTTAACCAACATGCTCGACTTCGACTCCGAAGACATCAATGGTATGGACGCCGATGAAGGAGACAATCAAGAACCAGTGCCTGTAGGGCACTGGACAACCACCTCATCACACGATGTATGCATGGTGGACACACCTAAAAGAAACGACGACGAGGATCAAAAGGGTGCAACGAGGGATCATTCCCTCGAAAAGCAATCAAAGCGGCGGCGTAAGCACCACGCCAAACCCCACCTCGACAGAGACCCAGCCATAGAGCAGGGCGAACCGCCGGACGACAAACATGCCGTCGAGCAACCGTCCAAACAGGGAAACTTGGATGAACAAACCGAACAACCCGTCCCCGGCGAATACAATAGTCCGAACAACCTCACGTCGGACAAGTTGCTGGAGCAGAAGAACCTCCACCAAAGGCGCGCCGCCACTGTGCGTAGCCTGAAAAAGTTGAAGCGGAAGCTCAAAACAGCGAAAGATACACTCAGAATCAAATGGGGCAAAGTACTCAACACCGCACACAGGTACGGCGACAGTCACCACACAAAGAGTTGTGCGAAGCGAAGATTACTACCGGAATTTGATGAGGAGGCCTTAGAGCTCCCACAGTCAAAAAACAAGGAAGCCACCAGGTCGGATAGACGACCCCACGACCGACATCGAGCGAAAAAGGGCGCCGCACTCAATCCGTCACGTGATCCGTACAAGGATTCGCATCAAAAATACGGCCCAACCAGATCTATCTACGGGCCAAGAAAGCAAGCTCTAGTAAGCAATGCAACACAACAAATATCCGAACATCGCGACACACCCAAATACAGGGGCGCCGCACATCCCCTATGTTTCACCGATGAGGTGCTGGACTATGAATTTCCAGCGGGATTCAAGCCAATAAACATAGAGGCATACGACGGAACAACAGAACCTGGAGTCTGGATTGAGGATTATATCCTCCACATACACATGGCTAGAGGAGATGACCTCCACGCTATAAAATACTTACCCCTCAAGCTCAAAGGGCCAGCCCAGCATTGGCTTAAAAGCCTTCCCGAAAACACCATAGGAAGTTGGGAAGAGCTCGAGGATGCTTTTCGGGCAAATTTTCAAGGGACCTATGTCCGACCTCCGGATGCAGACGATCTAAGTCATATAACTCAACAACCCGGAGAGTTAGCCCAGAAACTCTGGAACAGATTTCTTACTAAAAAGAATCAGATAGTCGACTGTCCGGACACCGAAGCCCTAGCAGCTTCGAACATAGCGTCCGAGACGAATGGCTCGCCAGACACCTCGGCCAAGAAAAGCCAAGAACAATGGCCGCATTGACAAGCCTCATGACCCGCTTTTACGCAGGAGAGGATAGCTGGTTGGCAAGGAACAGCGCCAGATCAACGATAACAGCCCGAAGAGCACGGCAGTAAACACCAAATTCAAAAGCTCTCGGCAAAATCGAAAAAAGCCCCCCCCCCAAAGATGACAGTGGCGAGCTATCTAACCTCAACAAAATCTTGGACAAAATATGTCAAATCCACAGTACCCCCGGGAGGCCGGCAAACCATACACACAGAGATTGTTGGGTCTTCAAGAAATCCGGCAAACTCAACGCCGAACACAAGGGGCTCGACATACCAAGCGAGGATGACGGTGAATCCCATAAGCAGAACACCAGAGAAGAAAAGAAGTTCCCACAAGAAGTCAAAACAGTAAATTCACTTCATGTGACAAAAGGAAAAAAAAGATTGGCGCCTACGGAGACAAGAGCCATACGGCCTGTCCCAGAGGAATCCAGCCACTGGTTGTTACAACCAATCACCTTTGACCATCAGGATTATTCTAGAGGTATCCGGAACGCAGGCCGGACTGCCTTGGTCTTAGATCCGATAATTGACGGAGTCCACTTTACACAAGTCCTAATGGACGGCGGCAGTGACCTAAACCTACTATATCAGGACACAATCCGCAAAATGGGGTTAAACCCAACAATAATCCGCCATGGCAACACTTCCTTTAAAGGGGTCACGCCAGGCCTAGATACCCATTGTATGGGTTCCATCTCGTTAGAAGTTATGTTCGCCCCCCCCCCCCCCCCCGACAACTTCCGAAGCGAAATGCTAACGTTCCACATCGCCCCATTCATAAGTCGCTATCAAGCGCTACTGGGACGCGAAGCTTTCGCCCGCTTTAATGTAATACCGCATTATGCATCCCTTACACTCAAAATGCCCGATCCACGAGGCATCATCTCATTAAAGTGAATATCAAGTGTTCCCCGAGCACGTAGGATGGTGCAGCTGCCTTGACAGCCGCACACTTACCCAGCTTTCTACTCATAGCACCTAAAAAGGTCGTTAAAAACCCCGGACATGGCTCGACAAGTCCGGCGTAAACACGCAAAGGCTTCATAGCCGCATAACCCTATACAAGGGGCTCCACGCGACAATAAAGCTCAATCCTAACCATGTTTTTGTATTATACTTTGTTTATTTTAACATAGATTTCTCGCACGATTAATTTTCCACTAAGTTCCTCTCTTTTGCAGACGAACGCCGTGCTACACCCGTCCAGAATACGGCACAACAGAGACATAGGCGCAGACATGCAGCAGGGACCCGTTTCAAGGATTCTTTTCAGATTAAGACCCTACGTAAACCTTTTTTACTGTCTCTTGTTGATAACATCCCCCGGGTTTTGCTATAACTGAGGAGGAGGCTGGCGTCTTGGCATGTGGCCACGCCAGAACTTTGCGCGTACCTGGACACCAGGGATTTTTTATCAGGGGCCTTTGTGCGGCCCATTTTCATAAAGACCGAATACCTTAGGGAGTGTTCGGCGACGCAAGTTTGGCCTTATATGCATCAGCTCCGAATCATGTCTTTGGTCAAACGTTGGGTTTGCCCGGCTCCTGTGTTTTGCTGCCTTACGTTCCGCTCTATCGGCTAAGGCGGCACCAGGAGAACTACTGCGATTATGCCCCGGTTCGGCCAGGCGAGCACCTCAGTAGAGAAAGCCGAAAACTGACTGTCATGATCTAGCGAGAGACTGGTCAACCACTCGATGACCTACCGGAATCTTTAGAATTCCTTCGCATTAACGAAGGGCCGTTTCCTGGTCAGGCACACACGCGCCCCGAATTCGGGCGAGCGCAGTGCCCCTAGGGGCTATTCAGTAGCCCCACTGTCAAACTCCGATGGCTAAGTGAAAGTGATAAAGCATTATAGTCCGGTTGCCTAGTTCGCTGCGATGTCACCTCCTTTATACAACCAAGACATTGGATCAAGTGTGAAAAGGTGCCTTCTGCGAACACCCCCGCATTATATGCGTGGGGGCTGAAGCCAACGACTGCCATCTTTCAGGTTATATACACATATACATTAACGGCCGCACAGGAGGCATTCTAACTCTTGAAAGCACAAGTATAAAAAGCTTTTATATTCCATCAAAGTATTGTTTTACAATGGCACATGTCATTCAAACACAACATCCTTCGAGCACTGCATCTCTATTAAACGAGCTCCCTGCAGAACTTCCTCAAAGTAGTGCTTGGCAGGTACTAGGCTTTCGTCCGAATCCTGGGATGCAACAACACTGGCTTTCATATCCGCCCAGTATGTCTTGACACGGGCAAGAGCCATCTGCGCACCCTCTATGCACGCTGACCTCTTCATTGCATCAACATGTGGCACCGAACCAAGGAACTGCTGCACCAAGCTAAAATAACTCTTCGGCTCTGGCTCTTCCGGCCACAGACGACTCGCGACGTACCTCATGGCGAGTCCGGATAACCTGTTCAACTCCGCCCAAGCGGCCAAACGGTCAGATACCGAAAGTGGGCGCTCTGGATTATGGAACTGCGACCAAAAAAGTTCTTCCAATTCATGGTCACCTAGACTCCGGAAGTGTTCGGTCGCGTCTGCGGCACTCGCCGCCAAATCCAGATAAGTGTGCGCCGCACTCCACTTCCGGTCTAACGGAGCATACTTAGGATCCCCGAACTTCATCCGCAGCATATAGGGCTTTCCAGCCGCGATATCTCCGGCCTGACATAGCTCCTCTTTCATAGCTCTCATTGCAGAGCGAGTGTCCTTGCCCTCGACAGTGACCTTTTCTAGGTCCTTCTGTGCCACCCTATCTTCTTTTTCAAGAAGCTTACAACGGTCGGCAGCATCCTTCAATTTTACAGCCATCTCGGCCATTTCTTTCTTTCTCTGGCAGTGAGCAGCCTGTTCGGCTTTTAGCTCTTCAGCCGCCTTCACGGCAGCCGCATCGCTTTTCCTCGCTTGCTCCTTGGCTCGGGCAAGTTCCGCCCAAAGGTTTTCCACGGCAGCGGCACCATCTGCATTACACACACATGTTATAAGGTACAAGCATCAAGCTCCTCTTACCAGATGTCTATGGAGACATTTCATACCTTGTGCCTCGTCCAGCCGCTCATTTACAAGCGCGATGTCAGCATCTGCCACGTCAAGTTGCCGCTTCAGCTCGGCAAATTCATCAGTCCGGCTATCCACCGAACACCTCGCCGCCTACATAGGAAGGGTGACATATTATACCTGGTGTCGGTGTCAAAGCCGGTGGCTCTCGTGTAGGGGTTCCCGAACTGTGCGTCTAGGCGGATGGTAACAGGAGACAAGGGACACGATGTTTTACCCAGGTTCGGGCCCTCTTGATGCAGGTAAAACCCTACGTCCTGCTTGATTAATATTGATGATGTGTGTTATAGAGTGGATCTACCACGAGATCAATGAGGCTAAACCCTAGAAGCTAGCCTATGGTATGATTGTTGTTCGTCCTAAGGACTAAAGCCATCCGGTTTATATAGACACCAGAGAGGGCTAGGGTTACACAGAGTCGGTTACAATGGTAGGAGATCTACATATCCGTATCGCCAAGATTGCCTTCCACGCCAAGGAAAGTCCCATCCGGACACGGGACGAAGTCTTCAACGTATCTTCATAGTCTTGGAGTCCGGCCGATGATGATAGTTCGGCTATCCGGACACCCCCTAGTCCGGAACTCCCTCAGTAGCCCCTGAACTAGGCTTCAATGACGACGAGTCCAGCACGCATGTTGTCTTCGGCATTGCAAGGTGGGTTCTTCCTCCGAATAATTTATAGAAGATTGTGAACACCAGGATAGTGTCCGGCTCTGCAAAATAAATTCCATATACCACCGTAGAGAGAATAATATCACACAAGTTCGATCTGCTGATGTATTCTGTGGCGTGGCGTCACACCATTACCAAGCCTTTACTTGAATTGTTTTTATTGTTCCACCTCCGCACGTTTAGCGAGGCGGTTTCCTTGGCACGTCTTGTCGAAGCAGAGATCGTGTTCCCCTTATTCCGGGATTCTCATCAATACGGACGTGGGTAACCCAACCGCGCCCGTTGCCACGCCCCCTCCATCGAAGGCGGGTTCCAAACGGTCATGGGGGCGGCTCTTGGTATTCTTCCCCTTTATAATGAGACCAATGCCCGTTCTTTTTATTCAATCTTCTATCGAATCCGCCCCTCTCCCCGAGTTCCAACACCCAGGGCTCCAGATTCGGGTACCTTCGATCTTTGACAATGTCCAGTCCTGACCTACGAGGCCGGTGGATGCCCTCCTCCGTCACGGAAGAGGACATGCTAAAGCTGAAAGACACCAGGTACTTAACCTACAAGATTTCGCATAGGCTGCCTTCCCGAGGGCAGGTTATCCCTACTCCCGAGCCTGGCGAGAGCGTCGTGTTCGTGCCTCACCTCCGTCGGGGTTTAGGCTTCCCGGTGGATCCTTTCGTGAGGGGGCTCATGTTTTACTATGGGCTGGAATTCCACTACTTGGCTCCGGAGTCCATCCTCCATATCTCATCATTCATTGTCGTCTGCGAAGCCTTCCTCCGCACTACCCCTCACTTCGGCTTGTGGCACAAAACCTTCAACGTGGAGCCGAAGATGATTGAGGGGCGTCAGGCAGAGTGCGGCGGGGCGGTTATAAGCAAGAGGGCCGAAGCTCCATGGCCCAAGGGCTCTTTTCAGGAGGAGTTCGGCTTGTGGCAACAGGAGTGGTTCTATATCACCGCTCCCAGGGGCAGCAGGCAGAGGCCGCCGCCCGTCTTTCGCTCGGGCCCTCCACAGCAGCTGACGACATGGGTCAACAAGGGGCGTGACTAGGGGCCATCCAAAGACGTACCCATGTTGCAGGACCAGATTCGAGGCCTCCAAGAAAGGGAGATCGATCTGGTCGCAGTGGTACAGGTTATGTTGATCCGGTGCCTACTGCCCTACAAACGTCGCCCCCTCCGCCTATGGGAATTTAATCCGGAGGGGCCACAAGCTCTTCAACACTTCATGGGTTTGACACCGGCAGAGATGTACAAACTGTTCTTCGGATCACAAGAGACGCGCCCGGAATTGACCGAGGATGCTGGCCTAAGCTGCAATCGCCCAGATACTCAAGTAAGTAGCCCTGTGTCCGGACACACCGTCCATTTATTTATCATGAGTTTGCCTTTTAACCAGCTATCCCTGGATAGGAGTGGATAGCGCAAGCAAAACTGATACGGTGTCCGGCCCCCCTCCCTGAGACCACGCAGGATCCCATGTTAATCAAAATGTTAGAGGTTGCACCTTCGGAGGAAGGCGAAGAAGGGCACAGGGGACATACCACCTCCGCCACGGAGGATTTTAGTAAGGGAGGAATCGAGAGTCCCTCCTTCCAGGGGGAGAAGAGGACCGCTTCCGAAGACCCGGAGGCCAAGGCCTCAAAGCGGGGGAAGAAATCTGCACCAGAAGGTCCTGGGCCGGGAAGAGCCCCGACCGAACTGTCTCCTCGGAGGAATCAGCCCTCTAGCGAGCCGTAAATAAAAGGTTTTTTTTTGTAATAGTGGACATCCCTGTTTAATTTCTAAGGGTAACCGAAGTTTTCACCTTGTAGTTCGGACCTCAGCCCATCTCAACACAGCTCATCTTCGGGAGACCTTCGTCCAGAGATGATGGAGAGCAAAACGCCTCCATCTGCCACCCCATCGCGCGGGGCGGACGACCCTGAGGTGTCGTCGCGGAGGGTCTCCCCGAATCCGCCAGGGCCAGAGAGTTCGGCACCCATTGGAGTACGGCCGGCGGAGCTGCAGGATTTGCTTAAGAGGGCATCCATCTCAGAAGATCACCGCACATTAATGGGTATGGTGATTGAAAGGATCTCGTCCGCCGAAAGCGGGTTGTGTGAGGCCGTCGGAAGTTTGCTGACGGGATTTGAGGTACGCAAAAAATGACATACCTTTTGACAGTTTTGCACATGAAGTGCGCCCTGTATAGATAGTAGCCCCTGAGACATGGTATGCTGTCGAAAGCGGTAGCGTGCCGAGGATCATAATCTCAGTTATAGATTGTCGCCTTTCCTATGTAGGTGGCAGAACGTTCGGTGGCCAGCCGGACTGAAGGATTTGCCGAGCTGAAGAAGCAACTCGACGTTGCGGATGCGGACATCTCGCTGGTCAATAAACGACTCGATGAGTCACAAGGTATGTGGTTGCTCTGCGGTCGCCTAGTAAGGGAGCTGACGCTCATTCCTTACGAATTGTATGCCTGATGTAGATAGTGCTGCTGCTGTGGAAGGCCTTCGAGCAGAACTTGCTCGGGCCAAGGAGCAAGCCAGAAAAAGCGAGGCGGCTGCCTCGAAGGCAGCGGAAGAGCTAAAAGCCGAGAAGGCTGCTCACTGCCGAAGCAGGGAGGAGATGGCCGGAATGGCCACGAAATTAAAAGTTGCTACCGACCGCCTGGAGGTTCTTGAAGGAGAACGGCGAGCGGAGCAAGAGGACCTGAAGAAGGCCGACGCCGAAGCCAAGGATGCCCGTAGTGCGATGCGGGCTATGAAGGAGGAACTGCGTCAGGTCGAAGACATTGTGGCTGGAAAGCCCTTTATGCTGCGTAGGAAGTTCACGGATCCGAAGTATGCTCAGCTGGGCCGATTGTACGGTGCGGAGGATCCTTATCTGGACTTGGCGGCGAGTGCGGCAGACGCAGTCGTGCACATTCGAAGCCAGGAGGATCATGAAATGGAAGAGCTTTTCTGGTCTCAATTCCATAGTCCGGAGCGTCCAGTTCCGTTGAGTGATCGGCTAGTTGAGTGGGCTGAGCTGAATAGATTGTCCGGACTAGCCATGACGGATGTGGTCGCTCATTTGTGGCCGAAGAGGCCCAAGCCGAAGAGTTATTTTGGCTTGTTGCAGCAATTCCTTGGGGCGGTGCCGCATATTGGGGCGATGAAGCGGTTGGCATGCATAGAAGGTGCACGGATGGCTCTCGCCCGTGGCAAGACATATTGGGCGGAGACGGATGCCACCGCTGTTGCATCCCGGGGTTCGGACAAAAGCCGATTCCCCACCGAGCACTATTTTGAGGAAGTCCTGCAGGGCGCTCGTATAATAGAGTCGCAGTGCTCGAAAGATGTTATGTTTGAATGACATGTATGATTTCTGAGATTATATTTATAATACAATGACTTTTTATACTTGTGTGTTCAAGTATTGAACTATCTCCTGTGCGGCCGTATATGTATGTATAAATTGAAAGATGGCATTCTTTGGCTTCAGCCCCCACGCACATGGTGCGGGGGTGTTTGCAAAAAGAAAAGTGCTTTTTCACACGTAATCCAACGTCTTGGTCCTTTTAAGGAGGTGATAGCGTAGCAAACTAGGCAACCGGACTATAATGCTTTATCACTTTCACTTAGCCATAGGAGCTCGAATGTGGGGCTACTATATAGCCCCTGGTGGCACCGCTCTTCCCGAACTCGGGGCGCATATGTGCCTGACCGGGAAGTGGTCCTTCGTCAAAGCGGAGGAATTCTAAACATTCCAATGGTCGATCGAGTGGTTGACCAGTCTCTCGCTATATCATGACAGTCAGTTTTCGGCTTTCTCTACTGAGGTGCTCGCCCGGCCGAACCAGGGCACAATCGCAGTAGTTCTCCTGGTGCCGCGTTAGCCGATGATACGGAACGTAAGGCAGCAAAACACAGGAGCCGGGCAAACCCAACATTTGACCAAAGACATGATTCGGAGCTGATGCATATAAGGCCTAACTCGAGACGCCGAACACTCCCTGAGGTGTTCGGTCTTTATGATATCGGGCAGAACAAAGCCCTAAGCCCCTAGTGTCCAGGTACAGGCGAGAACTTCTGACGCGGCCGATGCCAAAACGCCAGCCTCCTCCTCGGCTATGGTAGGAAACTGGGGGATGTGTGTCAACAAGAGACAGTAAGAAAGGTTTACGCAGGGTCTTAATCTGAAAAGAATCCTTGCAACGGGTCCCTACTGCACGTCTGCGCCTGTGTCTCCGTTGTGCTGTATCCTGGACGGGTGTAGCACGTGCTTCATCTGTGAAAGAGAAGGACTTAGTTTCTAAGAAATATCGTGCAAAAATTGTATTAAAATAAAGTATAATTTGGAAGATGAAGAAAGTTGAGCTTTATTGGCTTTCATTATTTATGCGCGCGGCCCCTTATAAAAAAACGGGGGTATGCGGCTGGGAAGCCCCTTGTTAAGTTACGCCGGACTCGTCTAACCATGTCCGAGGTCTAAATGACCTATTTTTAAGGGCTTTGACCTGCAAGGTCGGATTAGTGTGTGGCTGTCGAGGCAGCCGCACACTCTCCGTGGTCGAGAGCTACTTGGAGTTTTGAGATTATGCCACGTGGACCGGGCATTTTTAAGCGTAAGAGACGCGTAGTGTGGTATTGCATTAAAGCGGGCGAAAGCTGTGCGCCCCAGTAGTGCTTAAGGGTTACTGCTAAATGGGGCGATGGAGAGTGAGCTTTTCGCGACGGGGGTTGTCGGATGACCCGAACACAACCTCGAGTGGTACAGAGCCTGTATAATTGGCTAAAAAGGCCTGGCGTCACTCCTTTGAAGGAAGTGCTTCTATAGCGAATTTTGGTAGGTTCTATCCCCAGTCTGCGGACGGTGTCCTGGTATGGCAGGTGCCGCGCTGCATGTTATCACATGAAGTGAGTTCACTATTTTGACTTCTAGTGGGAAAGTCTTTTGTTTTCTAGAGTGCTGCTTTTGGGTTTCGTCACTTTCACTTGGTGTGTCGAGCCCCTTGTGTTCGGCGTTAAGTCGGCCGGACTTCTTGAAGACCCAACAATCTCTGTGGGTATGGTTTGCAGGCTTCCCGGAGGTACCATGTATTTGACACAGTCTATCCAGGATCTTGTTTAGGTTGGATAGCTCGTCACTGTTATCCTTTAGGGGCAGTGTTTTGTTGTTCGGCCGGGAGCTTTTGAATCCGGCGTTGACCACCGTACTATTTGGGCCATTTTCCTTATTCCGGCGCTGATCTTTTCTGCGTCGTGATTTCCCATTTCCATCCCTAACTTCGGATGTACTCGGGTCGCTGGTGCTGCATCTAGCCAGCCAGCTGTCTTCCCCCGCGCAAAAGCGGGTCATGAGGCTTGTTAGTGCGGCCATTGTTCTTGGTTTTTCCTGGCCGAGGTGTCTGGCGAGCCATTCGTCTCGGACGTTGTGTTTAAAGGCCGCTAAGGCTTCAGCGTCCGGACAGTCGACTATTTGGTTCTTTTTAGTGAGGAATCTATTCCAGAATTTGCGTGCTGACTCTCCGGGCTGTTGAGTTATGTGACTTAAATCGTCTGCATCCGGAGGCCGGACATAAGTCCCCTGAAAATTTGCTCGAAACGCATCCTCAAGCTCTTCCCAACTTCCAATGGTATTTTCTGGGAGGCTTTTAAGCCAATGCCGAGCTGGCCCTTTGAGCTTGAGGGGTAGGTATTTTATGGCATGGAGATCGTCTCCTCTGGCCATATGTATGTGTAGGATGTAATCCTCAATCCAGACTCCGGGGTCTATTGTTCCGTCATATGCTTCTATGTTTACGGGTTTGAATCCCGCTGGAAATCCATGATCCAGTACCTCATCGGTGAAACATAGTGGGTGTGCGGCGCCCCTGTATTTGGGTGTGCCGTTGTCTTTGGATGCTCGGCGGGTTATGTTGCTTCCTGGAGTCTTCTTTTTTGGCCCATAAATAGATCTGACTGGGTCGTCCCTTTTCCGAGGATCTTTATGCTGATCGTGTGCCGGCTTGTGTGCGGCGCCCCTTGTTGCTCTTGGCCTGTCATCTGGTCGTCTATCCGGCCAGGCAGCTTCTTTCTTTTTTAACTGCGGGGGCTCTAAGGCCTCCTCGTCAAATTCGGGCAACAACTTGCGCTTCGGGTAGCTCTTTGTCTGGTGACTAGCGCCATGTTTATCTGCGCTGTTGAGTACTTTGCTCCATCTCATTCTGAGTGCGTCCTCCGCTGTTTTGAGGCTCCGCTTTTCCTTCTTCAAACTTCTTGCAATGGCGACGAGCCTTTTATGAAGATTCATATGCTCTGGTGATGTGAGATCATCTTCGCCGGGGATGGGTTGCTTGTCCAGTTCATGTCCGGCTGGCTGCTTGTTGACATGTGCGTCATCCACTGCTTCGCCCTGCTCTAGGGCCGGGTCCGTATGGGTGCCGTTTTTGTCGATGCCGGTCTTCGGGCGGCGCTTGTGTCGCCGCTTTGGTTGTTTGTTGGGGGAGTTGTCCTTCGCCACGTCCCGTTTTTCCTCATTATCGCTTCCTTTTGGTGTATCCACCATGTATACGTCATGAGTTGGGGTGGCTTTCCCGTGCCCGGTAGGCGTTGGTTCTTGGTCGTCTCCGGCATCGTCGTCCATACCGTCGATGTCTTCGGAGTCATAGTTTAGCATGTCGGTTAGATCGTCGACAGCGGCTACCAAGTGGGTGATGGGTGGGCTTTGAATTTCTTCGTCGTCCGCATCCCAACCGTCCTGACCGCAGTCCGCCCAGGGCTCTCCTGATAACGAGAGATACTTTAGCAAACTCAAGATGTCGCCAAAAGGTGAGAGTTGAAAGATGTCCGCTGCGGTGAACTCCATAACCGGCGCCCAATCGGATTCGATCGGAGGGGGCGCGGGAGGTTCGAAGTCCGGCAAGGAGTCCGGCACCTCGGAGTCACGAGCTTTATGAGGGACAAGATCAGTGTTCGGCTCTATCACCGTAGAGGTTGCAGCCCCCGAGGCGGTCTCTAGCAATCCATCCCCGATCTGCGCAGCCGGCTCCGAATTGAAGATCGGAGCGGGTTCGAGTGCAGCCTCCAGGGTACTGTCCGGCTGCAGAGCTAAATCATGCTCGCCGTGACAGTGTGGCACGCTCGGCTATGGCTCCAGATGGCCAAGCGAATTGGCCCGCAGTGCGAAGCCACCGAATACGAAGATTTGTCCGGGGAGAAAAGTCTCACCCTAGACTGCGTCGTTGATGATGGTCGAAGAAGCCATCGAGCCTATCGGTGACGACACAGAGGAACTCTCAATGAAAGCACCAATGTCGGTGTCAAAACCGTCGGATCTTGGGTAGGGGGTCCCGAACTGTGCGTCTAGGCGGATGGTAACAGGAGACAAGGGAGACGATGTTTTACCCAGGTTCGGGCCCTCTTGATGGAGGTAAAACCCTACGTCCTGCTTGATTAATATTGATGATGTGTCTTACAAGAGTGGATCTACCACGAGATCAATGAGGCTAAACCCTAGAAGCTAGCCTATGGTATGATTGTTGTTCGTCCTAAGGACTAAAGCCATCCGGTTTGTATAGACACCGGAGAGGGCTAGGGTTACACAGAGTCGGTTACAATGGTAGGAGATCTACATATCCGTATCGCCAAGCTTGCCTTCCACGCCAAGGAAAGTCCCATCCGGACACGGGACGAAGTCTTCAATCTTGTATCTTCAAAGTCTTGGAATCCGGCCGATGATGATAGTTCGGCTATCCGGACACCCCCTAGTCCGGAACTCCCTCACCTGGGATTATGATCCTCTGTGTGCTGTCATTTTTGACAACACGGAGAGTCTCAGGGGCTACTATCTATACATGGCGCATTTTATATGCGGCTCTGTCAAAAGGTACATCTTTTCGCGTACCTCAAAACCTATCAGTAAACTCCTGACGGCCTCGTACAATCCGCTTTCCGCGTATGTAATCCTTCTAATCACCATGTTCATCAACACACGGTGTTCTTCTGAGATAGAAGCTCGCCCGAGGAGATCCTTCAGCTCCTTCGACCGTGCATCGGAAGGTGCCGAACTAGTCTGATGACCTTTTTCGAGGTCCGGATTTGGAAAAACCCTCCGAGACGACATCTCGGGGTCGCCCGCCTCACAAGATGGTACAGCTGGAGGAGGTGTTTTGCTCTCCATCATCTCCGTACGAAGATCCCCTGAAGGTGAGCTCTGCTGAGAAGGGTTGAGATCCGAACTGCAAGGTAAAATTTCGGTCATCTTCCTCAGAAATAAAATAGGGATGTAACTCATTTTAAAACCCCTCTCTTTACTCACGGCTCGGTGGAGAGATGATCCCCTTGGGGGCGCAATGCGGCCGGGGCACTCTCCGGCGCCGGACCCTCTGACAAAGGTCTCTTCCCCTGCTTTGAGGCTATCACCTCCGGGTCTTCAGAGGCATTCCTCTTCTTTCCCGGGATAGAGGAGTTCTCGACTCCTCCTTTCCTGACAGCCTCCTTTGCGGAGGCAGTAGCTTCTTTGTTCCCCTCTTCGCCTTCTTCAAAAGGCGCAATCTCCCGCATCCTGGTCAACACGGGATCCGGCGTGGTCTCGGGGAGGGGGAGCGGACACCTGATAAGCTTTGCTTCCGCTATCCACTCCTGTTCAAAGGATGGCTCTTTTAAGGGCGGTTTTATGATAAATATACGGATGGCGTGTCCAGGTATGGGGCTACTTACTTGAGTATCCGGGCGATTGCAGCTCAGGCCTGCGTCCTCGGACAAGTCCGGACACCTTGCTTGTGATCCAAAGAACAATTTGTACATCTCCATGGGTGTCGTGCCCATAAAGTGTTGGAGAGCTCGTGGCCCTTCCGGATTAAATTCCCACAGGCGGAGGGGGCGCGTTTGCAGCGCAGTATGCGGTGAATCAGCATAACCTGCGCCGCTACGGCCAAATTGATGTCTCTCTCTAGGAGATCTCGAATACGGCCCTGCAGCAAGGGCACGTCCTTGGACGGCCCCCAGTTAAGTCCTTTATTGACCCATGACGCTAGCCGTGGTGGGTGACCCGAGCGAAAAGCAGGCGGCGTCACCCATGTGGTGCCCCTGGGGGCTGTGATGTAGAACCACTCCCATTGCCATAATCCGAATTCCTCTTGAAAAGAGCCCTCGGGCCATGGAGCATCGGCAATCTTGCTTATAATTGCACCTCCGCACTCAGCGTGCTGCCCCTCGATCATCTTCGGTTCTACCTTGAAGGTTTTTACTCACAGCCCGAAGAGAGGAGTAACGTGGAGGAAGGCCTCGCACACGACAATGAACGATGAAATTTGGAGGATGGACTCCGGAGCTAAGTCGTGAAATTCTAGCCCGTAATAAAACATGAGCCCAATCACGAAGGGATCAATCGGGAAGCCTAGCCCCCAAAGGAAGTGAGATGTGAACACCACGCTCTCGCCAGGCTGGGGAGTGGGAATAGCCTGCCCTTGAGCAGGCAGCCTATGCGGGATTTCGCCGGTCAGGTACCTGGCATCTCTCAAGTTTCGCACGTCTTCCTCCGTAACAGAGGAAGGCATCCACCAGCCTTGGAGGTCGGAGCCGGACATCATCGAAGGTCCGAAGCGCCTGGATCTGGAGCTTTGGGTGTTGGAACTCAAGGCGAGAGGCGGGCTTGATTGGATTGAAAAAGAGGAGGTGAGCCTTGGTCTCTTTATAAAGAGGTTGAATACCAAGAGCCCTCCCCGTGACCGTTTGGAACTTACCTTCGATTAAAGAAATCGTACCGATGGTGCCGTTGGGTTATCCACACCCGTATTGATGGGAATCCCAGAATAAGGGGACACGATCTCTACTTTGACAAGACGTGCCAAGGAAACCGCCTCGCTAAACGCACTGAGGTGGGACAGTAAAACGATTCGAATAAAGGTTTGGCGGTGGCATGACGTCACGCTACAGAATACGTCAGCAGATTAGATTTGTGCAGATGTTATTCTCTCTACGTTGGCATGTGGAACTTATTTTACAGAGCTGGACACTATCCTTGTGTTCAGCATCTTCTATGAGGTATTCGGAGGAGGAACCCGCCTTGCAATGCCGAAGACAAATTTGCGCGCCGGACTCGTCGTCATTGAAGCCTGGTTCAGGGGCTACTGAGGGAGTCCTAGATTAGGGGGTGTCCGGATGGCCGGACTATGACCTTTGGCCGGACACCCGGACTATGAAGATACAAGATTGAAGACTTTGTCCCGTGTCCGGATAGGACTTTCCTTGGCGTGGAAGGCAAGCTTGGCAATACGATATGTAGATCTCTTCCCATTGTAACTGACTCTGTGTAACCCTAGCCCTCTCCGGTGTCTATATAAACCGGAGAGTTTTAGTTAGGACGAACAACAACCATACCATAGGCTAGCTTCTAGGGTTTAGCCTCTCTGATCTCGTGGTAGATCAACTCTTGTACTACCCATATCATCAATATTAATCAAGCAGGAGTAGGGTTTTACCTCCATCAAGAGGGCCCGAACCTGGATAAAAACATCGTGTCCCTTGTCTCTTGTTACCATCCGCCTAGACGCACAGTTCGGGACCCCCTAGCCGAGATCCGCCGGTTTTGACACCCACACCCATCACTGAGCCCATAGAGTTTTCCTTTGATGCACCAACCTGGAGTTTAGGAAAGAGCATGGCAGCCCACATCACAATGGGGCGCATTGGAGAAGTTTACCACAAGGACTCAAGGATACTATCTACCAGATTTGTAGGCGCCGAGATGAGCAATGGGAGATGATCAGTACCAGGAAGGATAGATCAATTGCAGCTTTCATCCAGGAGTTAAACCAGCACATTCGACGCCAGGAAAACTAGATGTGCGTAGGCATGATAGATCTGAAGAAGGCTATGACCAAGATCATGGAACTGGAGTAAGAACTCAAGTCTACCCGTGATGGATATGAGGAGGAAATAGCAACACTCGTGGAGAAGAATGATGATCGTAAAAGAAGCTAAAAGCATTCATGGGATTTCCCGCAAGTGGAGTAGAAGACGATGAGTGCACTTGCCCGGAGAACTACATCATCATCGACGACACCGACTCGGACCCAGATGATAGCGATGATGACTATGTTGATGAAGCTAGAGCAGATATCATGGAGTCTTCATCGGAGTAGTTTTTCTAGTCGACCACCATAACAGTAGTAGTATTCCCCCATGTATCTAGTACAGTCCAAGCACTTTTATAATGATAGTTAGACCGTTGTATGCCCTTGTTTGATTGAATGAAGTGATTTTGTTTGCTTTTGTCTCATGTGCATATGGGTAGTGTTTTCTCTCTAGACCTCATTCTATTCTATTTTCTCATCTTTTCTGAACCCTTAGATGCCTTCGAGGCGTGACAATGGATTTGCCTTCCCACCGGAGCTCACTCAGTTGATCCAGCAGCAAAGTGCGTTGATGCAGTTGCTAGTCCAGAATCAGAACCAGGGGAACAACAACAACAACAACCCACCACCACCACCACCTATTGATCACTTAACCCGATTCCTTAGACTGAATTCGCCGGTGTTCTCTAGTAGCACTGAGCCAATAGTTGCAGATGATTGGCTTCGCAAGACAGGAAGGGAGTTGACCGCTGCTGGATGCACGGATGCAGAAAAGGTGCGTTTTGCCGCACATCAACTTGAAGGACCCGCATCATCATGGTGGGAGAATTTCACAGCCATTTATCCTATCGAAACTGTCACATGGGATCAGTTTCAGCAGGCTTTCCGTACTGCCCATGTTTCAGCAGGAGCTATGGCCATGAAGAATCGTGAGTTTCACAACTTGCACCAAGGAGGACGGATAATTGGCCAGTATGTGGATGACTTTAGTAAGTTAGCACGTTATGCCCGAGATGACGTGGCTACAGATGCAGCTAAGTAGGAGAAGTTTCTGGAAGGACTGAATGATAAGCTGAGCATGCAGTTGATGGTAGGAAGTTTCAACAATTACCAGGAGTTGGTAGATCGTGCTCTTATGATTGAAGGGAAGGAGCAGCAGATTGAGAACCGCAAGAGGAAGTATGGACAAGAGAAGTACAATTCAGGAGCTCAGCAGAAGCCACGTTTTACCTCGAAATCAGGAGGACATTTTCAGCATACCCATGGAGGAGGTAGCTCGCATAATCATAATGGCTCCAAGAATGGTAATGGGAATGGAGGAAGCAATGGCTAGAGCCGTGCCAACCCATCAACCCCAGCCAAGACAGACCTGAGCCAAGTCACTTGCTTTAAGTGTCAGAAGACTGGACATTATGCCAATGAATGTCCTGAAGCCCAGAATGGAAATGGCAATGGAAGCTCTGGGAAGAAGCTGAACCCTTTCAACAGGGGACATGTGAACCACGTTAACGTGGAGGAGGTTGAAGCCCAGCTAGATGCAGTAATAGGTAAGTTTTTGGTTAAGTCATTTACTGCAATCGTTCTTTTTGATACTGGTGCATCGCATTCATAAATATCAAGGGGATTTGTGGATAAGTATAAACTGCCCACCAAGGTTCTTAGAACACCTATGTTAGTAAGCTCACCAGGAGGGGAGTATATGGCCAGTCGAGGATGTTTTCAAGTGCCATTGAGTATAGGTGGGCATATTTTCCCCTCAGATTTAATCATTTTGGAATCGCAAGGTTTGGATGTAATTCTAGGTATGGATTGGCTATCGATGTATGGAGGAAACATCGATTGCGCTAGTAAGTCAATTTTCTTTCCACCCCGGAAGGGAGAAGGATCAAATATGTATCAAGGCATGAGCCGAAGAGGACAAAAGTAAATTCCTTATCAGGAGTTGTGTAGGAGGAAGTACTAGTGGTCAAGGATTTCCCTGATGTATTTCCAGAGGATTACCAGGCATGCCACCGGATAAAGACATTGTGTTTTTGATTGAGCTTTTGCCAGGCACATGGCCGATATCTAAGAGACCGTACCGGATGCCCGCACAAGATTTGGAGGAAATTAAGAAGCAAATTTAGGAGTTACTGGATAAAGGATATATTCGCCCAAGTTCCTCACCTTGGGGATCATGAGTGCTTCTAGTGGAGAAGAAGGATGGATCGTTGAGGATGGTTGTTGATTATCGAGGACTGAATGAAGTGACCATTAAGAACAAGTACCCACTACCGATGATCAATGATTTGTTTGACCAATTGCAAGGACCTAAGGTATTTTCCAGGATCGATTTGCGATCGGGATACCATCAGTAGAAGATTAGAGAGCAGGATATACCTAAGATGGCTTTTACCACCAGGTATAGGCTGTACGAGTATACCGTTATGTCATTTGGTCTGACTAACGCACCTGGCTATTTCATGAACATGATGAACAATGTGCTTATGGAGTTTCTGGATAAGTTTGTCGTGGTGTTCATTGATGACATTTTGGTCTACTCAAAGAATGAAGAAGAGCATAAGGAGCATTTGCATTTGGTACTTGAGAAACTCAGAGAACATCGGTTATACGCCAAGTTCAGCAAATGTGAGTTTTGGTTGAAGGAAGTTGGATTCCTCGGACATGTTATATCCGGAGAAGTAATAGCAGTAGATCCCACCAAGGTTGTCACTGTGACAAATTGGGTAGCACCAACGATAGTTGGAGAGATCCGGAGTTTTCTTGGACTGGCAGGATACTACCGGAGATTCATTGAGAATTTCTTGAAGATTGCAAAACCTATGACGGATTTGTTGAAGAAGGATACCAAGTTCAAATGGACTGAGGAATGTGAGGCCAGTTTCCAGGAGTTGAAGAAAGGTTTGGTTACATCACCAGTGTTGATTCTGCCAGATCAGCGCAAGGATTATGAGGTGTATTGCGACGCTTCACGTCGAGGACTTGGAGCAGTGCTTATGCGGGAGGGAAGAGTTGTTTCGTATGCTTCACGACAGCTTAAACCTCATGAGTTTAATTATGCTACACATGATTTGGAGTTAGCAGCCGTAGTGCACACATTGAAGACTTGGAGACATTTTCTCATCGGAAATCATTGTGAGGTGTACACGGATCACAAGAGTTTGAAGGACATCTTCACACAGAAGGAGTTGAATCTCAGGCAAAGGAGATGGTTGGATCTCATCAAGGATTATGATATGAGATTGCATTATCACCCCGGAAAGGCTAACGTAGTAGCCGATGCATTGAGCCGTAAGAGCCATGTCAACACACTCATGACCAGAGAGTTACCAAAGGATTTAGCCGAGGATCTTCGTGAGCTATGTTTGGAGATAGTTCCGAGAGGCTATGTAGCAGCATTGGAGATTCAATCTACTTTGATGGATAAGTTCAGAGAAGCTCAGAAGACTGACAAGGAGATTGCCTCTATAAAGGAGAAGATTAGCAAAGGAAAAGCTAAAGGATTTCGTGAGGATGAGCACGATACCTTATGGTTTGAGGACCGCATTTATGTGCCTAATAACCCGGAGATCAGGAAGTTGATTCTGCAAGAGGCCCATGATTCGCCATACTCGATTCACCCAGGAAATACCAAGATGTATTTGGATTTGAAGGACACTTTCTGGTGGACCGGAATGAAGAAGGATATTGTGGAGTATGTAGCAGTTTGTGATGTATGTCAAAGAGTGAAGGCAGAGCATCAGAAGCCAGCAGGATTGTTACAGCCATTGCCGATACCCGAATGGAAGTGGGATAAGCTAGGCATGGATTTTATCACGGGATTTCCCAGGACTCGTTCGGTCTATGACTCGATTTGGGTTGTAGTTGATCGTTTGACGAAGGTAGCTCATTTCATCCCCGTGAAGACCACTTACAGCAGTGCTAAGTTGGATAAGATATACACGACCAGGATCATATGTCTGCATAGAGGTCCGAGGAGCATTGTATCAGATAGGGGAACCCAGTTTACCTCAAAGTTCTGGAATCAGTTGCACGAAACTTTGGATATCAGACTAGAGTTTAGTATAGCTTTTCATCCGCAGGCAGATGGACAGACCGAGAGAGTCAATCAGATTTTGGAGGATATGCTGAGAGCTTGTGCGCTAGATTATGGATCTAGTTGGGACGACAATTTGCCATATGCAGAGTTCTCTTACAACAACAGTTATCAATCCAGTTTGAAGATGGCCCCTTTCGAAGCCTTGTACGGAAGAAGGTGCAGAACCCCATTGTCGTGGGATGAAGTTGGAGATCGCCAGTTGTTTGGACCAGATTTGATTAAGGAGTCTGAACAGAAGGTGAAGTTGATTGGTGATATGCTCAAGGTAGCCCAGTCCAGGCAGAAGATCTATACAGATTCTAAACGCAAGGGGACAGCATACGAAGTCGGAGACCGAGTTTATCTTCGTGTACCGCCACTTCGAGGAGTTAAGCACTTCGGAGTTAAGGGAAAGTTAGCGCCACATTTTGTGGGACCATACAAAGTTTTGGAACGGATGGGAGAAGTTTCCTACAAGTTGGAATTGCCCGAAGGATTGTCAGGAGTTCACGATGTGTTCCACGTTTCCCAGTTGAAGAAGTGCCACACACAGATGGCTGATATACCACTGAGAGATATAGTGCCGCTGGAAGCAATTCAGTTGGATAGTGATGTGACCTATGAGGAGAAACCAGTCAAGATTCTCGAGTATGCCAGCCGAGTCACCCGTAGCAAGGTTATCAAGTTTTGCAAGGTTCAGTGGAGCCACCATACCGAGGATGAAGCCACCTGGGAGCGAGACGAAGATTTTCTGAAGGATCACCCTCACCTATTTTCTAGCCAACCCGAATCTCGAGGGCGAGATTCATCTTAAGTGGGTCCAAATTTTCAATTTGGAATGTTATACACTAGATCATCATTGCATATCATATTTTATTGCTTTTGGTCGGATCCAGAAATTCCAAGAAACTCAAGGACCCTCGGAGAGAGTTGGGGATTTCCATATTTTCATATTTGAGTTTTCTCGAATTTTGAAAATAGGATCATTTGATTTTATTTATTTTATCTCCAAATATTTCTATTACAAAAATATGAGAGAGGGAATAAAATGACTTTCCCAAAATAAAGAAATATTGAGGATTTAATAAAAAATCAAATAAATTTTATTTTGGACTTTTTGCTATTTTATTTGAATTGAGGAAAAATTGCACGTTTTTCGAAACTGCATTTTAGGGCCAAGAAAATGTTCATCTCATTCTAAATATTTTATTTAGACGGTAAAAATTTGTTTTGGCATTTTCAGATTTTTATTTATTTTTCTAGGATTTTTCTTACTTTCGGCGGAATTGTTTCAAAAAAAAATTAAAAATCTCCCGTGCCAGACTGGGCAGAAGGCCCAGCCGAGCCAGGCCAGCCCGCTCCGCCGCCGCCTTCTGCGCCGCCGCCGAGTCCGGCCGGGGCACGCCTCCCGAGGTCGACCCCGACCCGGATGCCCCCTACACCCTGCCCCAAGCCGGACGCCGCCCCCCTCCATAAATAGTCGCCGCTGCCGCCCCACACCGCCACCCTGAGCCGCCCCACCGCCGCCCGATCCGAGCCACCGCCGCCGCCTTTGCGCCGCCGCCGACGCCCTCCACTGCCACCGGAGCCCCACGCCGCCTCCCCTCGCCCCGTCGGAGCCGCCCCGCCCCGCCGTGGTCCGTTTTTTTTCTAAAAACCCGATCCATTTTTTAGAAACCCTAGTTTTCGTTTTTTTAGAATAGATCAATTTATTTTCTTTGGTTTATCTATTTAGCGAGCCTTCGCTCATTCGTTCGTTTTAACGGACGAGCTCACCATTTAGTTTCAGTTAGCGAACGCTCGTTCGTTAACCTGTTGGTCAGTTTTTCTTTTTCTCGGATTTTCCGCGATTATTTCTGATCGCGATTTCTGATCCGATTTTCGTTCTAGTATAACTTTCCGCTTGTTTATCGGAATCAGGCGATTCAAGCGCCTAGAGTTTCATCTCGAAACCCTCTTTCTGTTTAACCTACTCAAACAAGTTTTTGATTTTGTAAAATTTAACTTAGGTCTAGATTAGTAAATGAAGCTTGTTTCTTTCGCCGTTTGTGTTTCGTTGCTTCGTTCGATTTGATTCTTTTTGCAAACTGGAGTTCGTAAGTTGAACTTTCTGGTTACTTCTCTTATTTGAGTTTTACCTGTGCATTAGATGAGTACTTATTGTATGCTGGTTTGTTGCGATAGAGTACCCGGAGTGCGCCGCTTGCTACTTCGAATCTCTAGGTTTCACGGATCATCAGCAAGGCAAGTAACACTTTGATCATTCGTCCTTACTACCCAGTTTTATTGCATTAGATCAATCCTCAAACAATTGCATGATTAGGATCGGATTAATATGTGGGTTTTGGGAAGTAGATGATGTAGTACCTAATACATGTTTTATTATCAAACCCTTGGGAGTTACTTCTACGTTATGCTTATACTGCTATGATATGCTCGTAGACGTGGATTGGGTTTGAGTGTATCCATGACAGATGTGAGATTGTTATTTAATGGTTTATTTAAGGTGGCAACTTTAACACACATCTGGGTGGATTGAGGCACCTGGGTATTCCAGCGATTGCCTGTTTTTTATGGACCGCTACCCAGGCTCAAAGGGATCATGAGATTATTCATGCTAGAAACTTCCGTGTGCAACCACAAGCTACTATGGGCTCTAGCATAGTTGATTAAGTCGTGCAAACTCTTACAGTGGTAGACTAGCAGATGTAGGGGAAAGTAGGTGTAACTGTCTACCCGATCGTAAGGTGCTAGCGCTTCTGAAAGACTATGTCTTGGTCGTCCGTTTCTCAAACACCATGTAGTGCGAGAAATCAAACGGAGGAGATCGAGTCTTGTGGGGAAATGTTTGCAAACCTCTGCAGAGTGTACAAACTAATCATGGTTAGCCGTGTCCCCGGTTATGGACGTTTTGAGTATCTAGTACTTGGATTATCATGTGAATCTCATCATGTTACTTTAATTAATTATGTTGGGTTTAATGATGATGCTTAGTTGGGATTGAGAAGATGCCTATCTTCTCAATGTTTAACAACCACCATGATAGTTAAATAAAATTTATTCATTTGCAGTAGGAAAAAAATCAGCTTTATGCAAAACTGTAACCATAGAGCTTTCCACCAGCCATATATGCATGTAGTATAGCATATTTCTTTCATTACTCTCTATGTGTTACATTGCCAGCATATTCCATGTGCTGACCCGTTTTCGGGCTGCAACGTTCATGTTGCAGACTTTTCAGACAACGAGTAAGGTGCCTTAGGTCGTGGTTCTATACTCAGTGACGCTGTTGGAGTTGATGGACTCACTTATCTTCCAAGTCTTCCGCTGTTATCGTCATTAGATGGCCTTAAGCCATATTTATTGTAATAAGTTATCTTTTGAGAGATTCGATGTAATATGTGTGTGATTGCTACTCTGTTATAAATCCTTCAAGTACTATGCGTGTCAGCATTACTGATCCAGGGATGACACTGAAGCACAGAGATCAAACTGTTTGAGGTCTGGTCGCTACACAAGTAGAGCAAGTGCTTAAAGCACAAGATGATTTGCTCAATGAGTTAAACAATAAGAAAAATGATAATGCTATTAGAGTTATGACTAGAGGTGGTAGAATGACTCAAGAACCTTTGTATCCTGAGGGCCATCCTAAGAGAGTTGAGCAAGATTCTTAGAGAACTAATATTGATGCACCTAGTCCTTCTAAGAAGAGGAAAAAGAAAAATGATAGGATTTTGCATGCTTCTAGTGAACCTGTCATAGACACACCTGAGAATCCCAATGGTATTTCTATTTCTAATGCTGAAACCCAATCTGGTAATGAACATGAACCTAGTGATAATGTTAATGATGATGTTCATGTTGATGCTCAACCTAGTAATAACAATGATGTAGAAATTGAGCCTGATGTTGATCTTGATAACCCATAATCAAAGAATCAACATTATGATAAGAGAGACTTCGTTGCTAGGAAGCACGGTAAAGAAAGAGAACCACGGGTTTAGAAACACATGCATGTTCCTCCTAAGCCATCCAAGAAAAAGGATGATGAGGATTTTGAGCACTTTGCTGAAATGATCAGACCTATCTTTTTGTGTATGTGTTTGACTGATATGCTTAAAATGAACCCTTATGCTAAGTACATGAAAGATATTGTTACAAATAAAAGAAATATACCAGAAGCTGAAATTTCCACCATGCTTTGCTAATTATACTTTTAAGGGTGGAATACCAAAGAAACTTGGAGATCGAGGAGTACCACCTATACCATGCTCCATTAAAAGAAACTATGTTAAAACTGCTTTATGCGATCTTGGATCCAGTGTTAGTGTCATGCCTCTCTCTTTATATCATAGACTTGATTTGAATAAGTTGACACCGACTAAAATCTCTTTGCAAATGGCCGATAAATCAACTGCTATACCTGTCGGTATTTGTGAGGATGTGCCTGTTGTGGTTGCGAACGTTACTATTTTAACAGACTTTGTTATTCTTTATATTCCCGTGGACGACAATGTGTCGATCATCCTTGGTAGACCCTTTTTAAATACTCCAGGGGCTGTTATTGATTGCAACAAAGGCAATGTCACTTTTCATGTTAATGGTAATGAGCATATGGTACACTTTTCGAGGAAACAACTTCAAGTTCACAGTATCAATTCTATTGGAAAAATTTCAATGATTACTATTGGAGGTTTTGAATTTCCTCTTCCTACTGTCAAAAAGAAATATGATATTTTATTGTTGGGAACAAACATATGTGACATTCCAAAAATTTTGTGGTTTTTGTTTTCAGCAAGAGCCTTGCTTGGTTTGAAGAAGGTCATTTAAACCCTTCTTAAAAACCTCTCATCTGACTTTTCCCTCTCAAAATCTTTTCTTGGATTTAGTTTCTTCTAAAAAGAAAACCTTTTTGGTTTTGGGCTTTTCTTTGGTTTTGATCCATTCTTGATTTTACCATGCCTCCTATGGTAAAATTTTCCCAAAAACCCTCCTTCTACTTTGGATCAACCCAAGCATGCTGTCCCAACTAGTTAAATCCATTTTTGGATTTTATCTCATTTATTTATTTTCCCAAAACAATTCTGTCCTTTATTTTGAGCCTAGGTAATTTGCAAAGCAAGTACCTTAATGCATTTGAATTTTGACCTCAACTCAACTCCCCTGGATAGTCCTTAGCACCCACAACCTAGAACCATCAAGATCCACTCTTCTCCTTTTCAAAATTTTCAAATTTCACCATCTGCAAGTTTGGACCAGATTGGTCAAATTTGGTGAAATTCATATCTCCACTTCTCCAAAAATTCCACCAAAATTCAGGCAACCCCCAGTTGCAATGAGAGACCACTCCACCAAAAACCAGCTCAAGGAAAAATCCCTACATGCCAAAATCATTCTATCGAACACCTGGCCTACATTGTTACTGTACATCTTCAGTAAAAATTCAGAGTTCAGTGCCGTTTCTTCGTTAGGGATTCAGTCACATGTCGACTTTGCACTTGGCGCGTTGCTCACAGCTCCTCCTCCCTGTCCGGCGCACCACACGCGCGCTTGGCTCGTTCCTGGCGTCGGTGGCGCCCTGGCCCGCCTGCGCCGACGTGTTCCGTGGCGGCAAAACCCCCGTAACGGCCGACAAGGGGGCACCCTGCGGCATAACGCCATTCGGCACCGCCCAAACCTCCTGAGAGCTCCGCGTGGCCATCTCCTTGCCAGCGCACGCATGCAGCACCGTCGCCGTGGCCTGGCACGCGCAGAGCGCGCTCTCTGCCGCCGACGTGCCGTACGACCGTTCTGTCGGGGACAGGCCGTAACCACCCCTGGCATGCTAAGTTAGACACTGGAATGGCACCAGTGCTTCGTCTAGATGATGCTCAAGCCTCTAATCCAACCATCCAGCCACAGCGCCGCCGTAGTCGCTCGTCGGACTTATCCGTTCACGGCAACCGTCTCGGGCCGGCTATAAATAGCGCCTCCGAGCTCGCTCTCGCCCCCGCACAACTCCACCACCTCACCAGACCCCGCCTAGCCACTGGAAGAGCCTCGAGGGGCCCTTCTTCCTCCACTTCGGCCAGCTCCGTCTGCCTCGGGCTCCGGCAACATTCTCTTCGGTGAGAATTCCTCCACCGCCCTGCACTTGCCCGTAGTCTCATGGCACCACTAGGATACTAACCCCCACTCCAATTTGACCCCAGCAGCTCTCTCCGACGAGGCCCACGACCACCCGAACTGCCGTCCACCGGAGCAAGGGCCGCTGTCGACACAGTGCTCGCCGGCGACCACCACCACCACCCACAGACGCGGAAGGACATGCTGAACACGGAGGTACCCCCCGATCCCCCTGCCTCGCCGTGGATCGCCGTCGCCGACCACCACAACTCTCGGGCGCCGTCGCACCCCGTCTCCCTCGTTTGAATATTCAAACATGACGGGTGGAGCCCGCCTGTCAGTCTCTCATTTCTTTTCTTTTAAACGAACCGTTTTCTGGACTTTTCTACAGAACCCCCTGGGAGTTTTCTGTTTCATTACAAAAAGGTCCCTGAATCAAAACCCTTATATCTTTTAAACAGAAAAGTATTTTTGTTTGATTCTTTTTTGTTCTCTTTAAAATTTTGTCTAGTTTTTATGAGATTTATTTGAAAATTATTTGGATTACTTTTTGTGCACCTCGCGGTATTTACGTTACGTGCATATTTTTCTTATACCGTAGATACCGGAGGAGGTGACGGAGCCGCAAACTTCACCCAGTTAGACTCCGACTACTCCGAACCAGGCAAGCATGTTTGAACTCTTGATATGATGAGTGTTTGTTGCATGTTTGCATTTAGGAGTTTCATGGCATGTTTATGAACATTTCTTTGAATGTTATATTTCATGCACAAAAGTGGAAAGTAAGTTTCGGAAAGCCATATGTTGTTGGATACATATTGGCATGGCCATGTGATGGCATGAGGATGGGTAAGATGGCAGTGTTGTGGCATGCCAGTCTATTTGACTTCAGTGCCATCGTGAATCAAATCACATTCCCATTCATTTCCTTCCTGTACTGCCACTTGTTTTCCGCAAGGAATATGGCTTAGTAAGTTGCAAACTGTTTTCCTGGTACACACCAAGTAGAGAGGCCGGGATGAGGGTTCCATGGCCCTGGATTAAAGCCCGTCATCCGGTCAGTGGGCATGGGTGTTTCCGGTTGGGACCGAGAGGGGGGCACCCCTTAGAGCGCGCGTATAGAAATTTGATCCCATGCTATTCGAGGTTGTGACCTCCCCATCTCAAAGTTTTTCTTGGACGTTGTCTAGGGTGATTCCTGGCATCGTGAGGTGGAATGGGTGTGTACTGGTTAAATGAGTTTCTATCGAAATACCATAAACGGAACTAGTCCTTCGTGACTACGGAAATCCGTTGGCTGTGGTCAGTTAGTACAAACTCTGCAGAGTCACAAATCCTTCAATCATCTTGTACATGTCCAAGTACTGTGTTCATCTTATCTTGTCAGATATCAGCCTCGGTGGCAAAACCCGGTGGACTACATGAGTTTTAAATTCAGTTAAGAGTTTATTCCTGTGGATGGACTAACTTGTTATTTACATTTGATATAAGCCCTTTCTGTGATGTCTCTCAGACGTCCGACTGTGGCATTTCTTTTACAAGCCCTTTCTGAGATGTCGCTCAGACGTCCGACTGTGGCATTTCTTTTACAAGCCCTTTCTGTGACGTCACTCAGACGTCCGACTGTGGCATTTCTTTTTCAAGCCCTTTCTGCGATGTTGCTCAGACGTCCGACTGTGGCATTTCTTTTATAAGCCCTTTATGTGGTGTCGCTTAGATGCCCGACTGCGGCATGAACTTTATTTGTATACCTTTCGAGGCGTCACTCCAGACACCCGATCGGTTTTCAGTTATTTGTTTTACTTATCAAGTCGTGCAAAAATATTGTTATTGGGATGAGCATCATTATTTTTGCTCATGATGCAATCATGCATGCATTTGTTATATCTTTTGTCCGAACTGTCTTGCGAGTACTTTCAAAGTACTCACCTGGCTTGTTGATTTGGCCAGATGTTGATGAAGGTGATCTCATGGATGAAGAGTTCGATAGCGAGTCCGACGCCTAGATGAGTCCTAGTCAGTCCCGTGCGACCCTGCATTCGGTCACTGTATCATATCCGCTTCCGCCACCCCGGAAATAAATACATCGAGCCTCACCTCGACGCTCGATGAACCGCCAGTTACGAGTCAAGTTATCCACCACCACTTTTATCTCGAGCTAGTAGCATGTCACCACACCCCCCTGTGTCATAACCGCCCTTATGTAAGATATTGGCGAGTTTGTAATAAATTGTTGAGCAGCCTCAGCTCAACCCTGTAATATATTTAATGCTACTGGTCCCCTGTTTATCAAGTATTTGTCTACCAGTGAGGATAACTTTTCCTATACTGGGATCTAAAGATATATTTTCTCAATAAGGATTTTATTGAAAAACTGGTCTGACAACATATCCCCGTTGAGGTAACCTAGTGTTATTCAAAAATTCTCCGGTTTCGTGTTATTCGGAAGAAGTTTGTTAACAAGACTTGATCAACCTTGTTAGTGGATTCATTTTGATGAGCATGAGAGGGATGAAGTTAGAAAGCACAACTCTCTGTACCCTCCTTCTACTTTCTGTTATTTAGAATAAATAAAGTAAAAATATTATTTTCTGTCTGTTTTCTGAGTTATCCATGCAATAAAAAATACCCTGAAAATTAAAGTTCTGCAAATATCCTGAAATGAAGTATGGTTTTTTGTAGAATATTTAAGAATTTCTAGCACTGAGAACACTCCAGGGGGACCCACCATTTGGCCACGAGGGCACAGGGCGCGCCCACCCCCTAGGGCGCGCCCCCTTCCTCGTGGGCCCCATGTGGACCCCCTCCACTTATTCCAGCACCCATTCACTTTGTCTTCCTCCAGAAAAAAAATCCTCCCATAGCTCAAATCCGTGTTCTAGCTCATCTTATTGCCATTTTGGATCTCCTTGCTCAAAGCTCCATTCACAAAACTATTTTGGGGGATTGATCTTTGGTATGTGACTCCTCCAATGGTCCAATTAGTTTTTGTTCTAGTGCTTTATTTATTGCAAATTTTTGCCGCAAAGGTGACCCTGTTCTTGAGCTTGCATGTCAAATTT